>NC_044264.1:0-327500 GCF_003957555.1 Calypte anna
GACTTCAAGGCAATACACATTCGAGTTCAAGGCAATACAAGTACAACAGTACAAGGCAATACACATTCGAGTACAAGGCAACACAGGTACAACAGTTCAAGGCAATACACATTTGAGTTCAAGGCAATACACATTTGAGTTCAAGGCAATACACATTCGAGTTCAAGGCAATACACATTTGAATTCAAGGCAATACAAGTACAACACAGTTACAGGGCAATACACATGCGAGTACAGGCAATACACATTCGAGTTCAAGGCAATACACATTTGAGTTCAAGGCAATACACATTTGAGTTCAAGGCAATACACATTTGAGTTCAAGGCAATACACATTTGAGTTCAAGGCAATACAAGTACAACAGTTCAAGGCAATACAAGTACAACAGTTCAAGGCAATACAAGTACAACAGTTCAAGGCAATACAAGTACAACACTTCAAGGCAATAGAAGTACAACACTTCAGGGCAATAGAAGTACAACACTTCAGGGCAATACACATTCGAGTTCAGGGCAATACACATTCGAGTTCAGGGCAATACACATTCGAGTTCAGGGCAATACAAGAACAGCAGTACCAGGCAATACAAGAACAGCAGTACCGGGCAATAGACATTCAAGTTAAAGGCAATAGACATTTGAGTACAAAGCAACAGACACAATTAAGGCAATACAAGTACAGCATTACACACACTCAGGTACAAGGCAATACTCTGGTACAAGACAATACAAGCACATCACTGCAAGGCAATAGGCACTCCGTTAAGGCAATACAAGTACAGCAGTACTAGGCAATACAAAAGTATAGCAGTACAGGGCAATAGACACACAATTTGGTGACAAGTACATCATGACAAAGCGATACGCATTTTCAAGGCGACCCACACACACGTCCAAGGCTACCCACACCCAGTTGCAAGCTTCAAGTACGTCACTGCAAGGCTGCCCATACCCAGGTCCAAGGCTACCCACACCCAGTTGCAAGCTTCAAGTACATCACTGCAAGGCTACCCACACCCAGGTCCAAGGCTACCCACACCCAGTTGCAAGCTTCAAGTACATCACTGCAAGGCTACTCACACCCAGCTACAAGGCTACCCACACCCAGGTCCAAGCTTCAAGTACATCACTACAAGGCCATACACAGTCAGTTTCAAGGCAATACACATACATCATTACAAATCAATACACATGCAATGGCAATGCATACCATTAGATTGTTACAATGCTATACTCAGTCAATTACAGCCAGTTCCATCACATTACACACACAAGTACACTCAATGCAGTCAAAAACAATTATTGAAAATACAATATTCAAGGACAGAGTCCAACAGGGAGGTAAACAAATAGTCAAGACTATACACAGTCAAAGACAGACAAAGAAGGCATTACAGACTTCTACTCAAACTTCCACTACTTACAGGCAAATACTTTAATGACTCACTCAAATACTATAACTACACAAACTCAATTTAATTTGAGCACAGACTCAAATTAGGATTGAACTACAAGGCATCACAAAGGCAGACAAGACACTACAGACTAAATCTACCGCTCTAAAGTAGGGCTGTACAAAGTCAAACAAACAATAAGTAAGGCAGTACAAACACATATTCAAATAAAAAGCTATTCAAAATTAATCCTTCTACAAGGCAACACAAAGTAAACTAACTCCACTACAGAGGAATACAGGCAAGTAAAAACAGATAGTCAAGTGCAAACACAAATACAAGACTCAAATACAAGGCAGTGCACAAATGCCAACCAAAATACAATGCAGTACATATTCACATGCATTATCAGTTGCAATGCAGTATCCAGTTACAAGGGAATACTGAAGTACAATATGAAGTACAATAACCATTGAACAGCAATACAATACATAGGAAAATACAAACCTACACAAGGGAAAATACTACCAAAAATGCAGTGCAACATAGGCAGATAGACACAAATAGTCTGCAATGCATATTTGAGTACACAGTCATACATAGCAACACCCAGTCGTGTTGCTAGTCCCCTACAATGCTATAGGCTCACTGGCACACTAATACAGCCCCATACAGGCAAATGTAGTAGAATACAGATTCAAACCCCAGTACATTGCATAGCAATACAGTGCAATAAAAACTCAAGCAGTCAAATGTAGGGCATTGTAATTTAATACAGTACAAGCTGTAACAAAGCCACCCTAACACACAAATAAGACTTCACAGAACAATACAACCACACATGGAAAACACCAGTGGAACCACAGACACTAATACAGATAATCTTGGTGCACATGAATAAAAAAATAGAGTAACAACTCAGACACCAGGGCAAGTACGGCGCGACACCAGGGCAAGTACGGCGCGACACCAGGGCAAGTACGGCGCGACACCAACATGAGCCATACCGTACAATGCAGTAGATGCTCTAATACAGAAACACAAGGACGCAATGAAGCCACAGCACCTAGCCCACCACGAAGCCACAGCAATTCAAATGCAAAGCATTGCAAGACACTGAGAACTAGTCACGCATACAATGTATACCTGGAGACCTACAGTACAAATTCAGTATACTACCAAACACAACAGATACAGAGCCCTACAAAACCAAACACCAGATAAAGAGATTTGTTACCTGATGGGCTTTGAGACTGAAACCCTGAAGGATGCACAGATGAAATACAACAGAGCGCTGTCATGGAAACACAGCTTGCAGGATGAAAAGGCGCAGGTTCAGATGCTCTCCCCGAAGATGGGTCTCCATAAACCGTGCAGAATCCTATGGCGTCCTTTCTACCGGCACCGACTGCTCCAACAGCACGCCGTCCTCAGTCAACACACTCCTCGGAGACACCGTGCTTCTGTCACCTAGAAGACCAAGAGACAAAATTACTGTTGTGCTCCTTAAAATGATCCTCGTCGTTGCGACCACTCCACCTCACCTCAAAGGCTCAGCAAGTCCAACAATGGCCAGGACAGCATCTGCAAAAACAAAGGAAAATGCTTTAATGAGCGGTCAAGGACTTTGATCTTGCTCACTGAAACAGCTTACTAGAATCTCACCTTCTTAAGCAGCTGATGGGTGTACTTCCTGACATCTCAATGGCTGTTCATGGCACCTGAAAAGAGAAAGGCAATTTGTAATATACTGCTACTTCTAACAAAACCCTCCCAAAGAATTGCTCAATCTCCTTTACCTCAATCCTTCACCAGATGCCCCTCAGGCAGGTTAGTATGAACTGGATGCCAAGGCACCACCTGAAAGAAACACAGGTAATGTTTTTTACGTGAATAATACTCATAACGTTTAACACTTCCAGCAGTCAATTTCACAGCACTCACCTTCCAAATTTCTTGTCCCATTGAGATGAATCACCTGCTCTACACACCTTTGCAAGATAAGGAAAAAAAATCCATTAGTGCTACTCATAGAGCAACTACATCCACCTGCCCTCTGACAGACTTTACCAAGCCTTGTTATGACATTCAGCAACGTACCTCCTCTGCTTTTGATGCCATGTCCTGGAATTCTGCGTCTGAAAGAAATAAACTAATCTCAGAGATGCTTATAAATATTGAAAGCACATCCCCACCAACACCAAACACAGACTAACCTTAAGCTGGTACCCTTGTCTTCGCCTCCTCCATCCAGTTCTTGCTAATCCTTGACTTGTGGGATCTGAAAAACAGGATTACGCAAGTCACTGAAATGCTACTCAACACCTGGAAGATTCCCTTTAGCGCCCTTCCAACAAACCCTGACCCTACAACTACAGGCAGGGCAGCTCCAAGCCAAACACTCAAAGAAACAAGACACAACCCTGCAAACCATGAGACCATGTCAAAAGAACACCAAGCAAGAAGCACATCTCGGGCACCCAAGACTGCTTGGCAAGAAGACCCACAGTCACCCCCTGTGACTGCAAAGCTAGGAAATGAAGCGATGGATGCCAAAAGCATGGACTTCAAGACCTGAGGACACGAGGACGTGGGGATCGATTCCTGATCCAAGAAAAATCTATGACCAGAGATGCCGAGGCAAGTGGCAATGATGTTTCAGAAGATGACCATCAAGAAACTTCCAAGAGGAAAGACCAAGCTACAGTTTGCATTTGTCACGCAAGAAAAAGACGCTGCTGACCAGCACCGTGCTGATCAGGAAAGGCTTTGCAGGGATGATGCCCAAGATGCGGGACTTGCTCTCTGAGGACACAGAGGACCGTCAAGGCCTGAGGAAGGTCCGAGACAACAAAGATGGATGACATAAAACACACAACCCCAGACACCGAGGCTGGAGCTGCCCTGCCCACGCTAGCATCGTGCCGGAAAATAACTTGCTCCGCTTAGGCACGCAAAGGGACCTACTCCCAGACAGCCCTCTCCCAGAGAGCAACTTCAAAATCCCTCCGGCAACTCTCAACCCCTCGACGATTCAGTCCCTCAACTTATCTTTCTGAGAGCTGGGGTTCTGAATCTATGTCCAGCAGCAAACACCACATCGTCTGACAGGCATGTTGCTTCAGTACACATGTTCCTGTTCATCATCTGCAATCAGAAGAAAAAAAAAAAAAGGAAAAAATCAGAGTCCATGTCACCAGTTAGGACTGCTTCAGCCATCTACGAACACTTACACTACAAAGAAGAGGCCTCAGAAGAGTCCAAGAGCATTCTTCTCCCCTTCCTGATCCAGAGCTCAATCCTGTCTCCACCACTGCTTTGGGCACCTAAAAGAACAAGAGAGAGAGAGAGAGAGTTACTGTTCTGCTGATCAACCACCACAGGCTGCATGAACCCCCTCTCTAACACCTCACCTTCAATGGTCATCCATTCCCAAAGGTAGGATGGACACCACCTGCAAAAAAAGGGGAAACATTTAACCGAGTTGACATAAAATACATGAACAACTCTGTGCACAGCTATCTCACCTTCTCCAAATGTTCCTCAAGACATGGCCTGGTCACACCGGCACTGTGTGCAACACCTGCAAAAGTCAAAGAGAAAGGCACACGCTGAGATATTGCCTCCAACAACATCCAGGCCACTGTGACATCCCTCTCCTGCTCCATTACCTTTGCCCCTCACCCATCTGCCTGCCATCTCTTTGGGGTGCCACAATGAGGTTACGAGGGCACCTGAAAAAGAACAAAAAACACAAACGGGGGATGCTCATGACTAACCGACAACACAACACCCGAGAAGTAACTGCTCCTCCAGCCCACCAGCTTTGGCTCACCTTGTCACAGCCACCTCCGGTGTCCGTATCCCGCTTCGCTCGCCTCTTCCGCCTTCAAAAGGACAACAAACCATACTGTGGTCAGTAAGCCAAGAGAGACAGATTCCCACCAACTGCACACCCTGACTAACCTTCAGCTGGTTCCCTTGTCTCCTCCTCCATCCATTTCATCCTCATCCTTGAGGTGTGGAATCTGAAAAACAGGATTATGCAAGTCTCTGAAATGCTACTCAACACCTGGAAGATTCCCTTTAGCACCCTTCCAACAAACCCTGACCCTACAACTACAGGCAGGGCAGCTCCAAGCCAAACACTCAAAGAAACAAGACACAACCCTGCAAACCATGAGACCATGTCAAAAGAACACCAAGCAAGAAGCACATCTCGGCACCCAAGACTGCTTGGCAAGAAGACCCACAGTCACCCCCTGTGACTGCAAAGCTAGGAAATGAAGCGATGGATGCCAAAAGCATGGACTTCAAGACCTGAGGACACGAGGACGTGGGGATCGATTCCTGATCCAAGAAAAATCTATGACCAGAGATGCCGAGGCAAGTGGCAATGATGTTTCAGAAGATGACCATCAAGAAACTTCCAAGAGGAAAGACCAATCTACAGTTTGCATTTGTCACGCAAGAAAAAGACGCTGCTGACCAGCACCGTGCTGATCAGGAAAGGCTTTGCAGGGATGATGCCCAAGATGCGGGACTTGCTCTCTGAGGACACAGAGGACCGTCAAGGCCTGAGGAAGGTCCGAGACAACAAAGAGGGATGACATAAAACACACAACCCCAGACACCGAGGCTGGAGCTGCCCTGCCCACGCTAGCATCGTGCCGGAAAATAACTTGCTCCGCTTAGGCACGCAAAGGGACCTACTCCCAGACAGCCCTCTCCCAGAGAGCAACTTCAAAATCCCTCCGGCAACTCTCAACCCCTCGACGATTCAGTCCCTCAACTTATCTTTCTGAGAGCTGGGGTTCTGAATCTATGTCCAGCAGCAAACACCACATCGTCTGACAGGCATGTTGCTTCAGTACACATGTTCCTGTTCATCATCTGCAATCAGAAGAAAAAAAAAAAAGGAAAAAATCAGAGTCCATGTCACCAGTTAGGACTGCTTCAGCCATCTACGAACACTTACACTACAAAGAAGAGGCCTCAGAAGAGTCCAAGAGCATTCTTCTCCCCTTCCTGATCCAGAGCTCAATCCTGTCTCCACCACTGCTTTGGGCACCTAAAAGAACAAGAGAGAGAGAGAGAGAGAGTTACTGTTCTGCTGATCAACCAGCACAAGCTGCATGAACCCCCTCTCTAACACCTCACCTTCAATGGTCATCCATTCCCAAAGGTAGGATGGACACCACCTGCAAAAAAAGGGGAAACATTTAACCGAGTTGACATAAAATACATGAACAACTCTGTGCACAGCTATCTCACCTTCTCCAAATGTTCCTCAAGACATGGCCTGGTCACACCGGCACTGTGTGCAACACCTGCAAAAGTCAAAGAGAAAGGCACACGCTGAGATATTGCCTCCAACAACATCCAGGCCACTGTGGCATCCCTCTCCTGCTCCATTACCTTTGCCCCTCACCCATCTGCCTGCCATCTCTTTGGGGTGCCACAATGAGGTTACGAGGGCACCTGAAAAAGAAAAAAAACCACAAACGGGGGATGCTCATGACTAACCGACAACACAACACCCGAGAAGTAACTGCTCCTCCAGCCCACCAGCTTTGGCTCACCTTGTCACAGCCACCTCCGGTGTCCGTATCCCGCTTCGCTCGCCTCTTCCGCCTTCAAAAGGACAACAAACCATACTGTGGTCAGTAAGCCAAGAGAGACAGATTCCCACCAACTGCACACCCTGACTAACCTTCAGCTGGTTCCCTTGTCTCCTCCTCCATCCATTTCATCCTCATCCTTGAGGTGTGGAATCTGAAAAACAGGATTAAGCAACTTACCGGACCGCCGCACAACACCGAGTCGGTCAGGTTTTGACACTTCCCATGGCCCCTGATCTTTCACAGCAGGCAGGGCAGCTCCAAGCCAAACACTCACATGCACAGACTGACCCAAGACACAGCCATGTGAGTCACAAGACTTGAACTCAAGATAAAACTTGCAGCAAGATGAGGGAGTCTGGAATCCAAGACTTTTGGGCAATAAGACCAACAGCGATGCGTCTGCAAAGCGAAGGAATGAAGCAACGGATGCCTGAGAAGCCACCTTCAAGACCTGAGGATGCAAGGATGCGGGGAATGAGTCCCCCTCAGGGAAACTGGATGGACAGAGATCAGATGACAATGCAAGTGAGAATGACATTGCCAAAGACAATCATCAAGAAAGTTGCAAGTCAAGAGACCGATTGCAATTTTGACTTGTCGTACAGAAGATGGTGCTGATCAGCACCGTGCTGATCAGGAAAGGCTTTGCAGGGATGATGCCCAAGATGCAGGACTTGCTCTGTGACGACACAGAAGACCATCAAGGCCTGAGGAAGCTCTAAGACAACAAAGACAGACAACATAAAATACACAACCCCACACACCAAGGCTGGAGCTGCCCTGCCCACCCTAGCATTGTGCTGGAAAGTATCACACTCTATTCGCCCACTCAAAGGGGGCTGATTATATACAGCCGTCACCCAGATGCCATCATCAAAACCCCTCCTGCAACTCCAAGCCTCAGCCCCTCTGCAACCAAGTTCCTGTACTTAGCTTTCAGAGGGCTGTGGGTCTAAATTTATGTCCAGTAACAAAACCACGGTGGCTGACGAGCATGTTTCTGCAGTTCTAAGCTTCCTCATCAACAACTGCAATTAAAAAAAAAAAACAAAACATGCATACAACCCTATTCTTGCTATAAAGAGCTCTACCTTTTGGTGGTTCTAAAGTTCTTACCTTGAAGAGTCTTCGCAAACAGCCCAGACAGCTCAACAGCTGCCCTCAGCTACAGGAGTAGAAGAGCTCTGACCTCAGAGAAGCCCAGGAGCTGACTGAAGCCCCTAGCCAAAGGCTGTGGCTTATATACCACAAGCACCACCCACAGCCTCTCCCACAATCCCCTAGGAAAGGGGAAGTGGCAATTACCACAAGGTATAAAACCAGCCAGGGCAGAAGCCCTCAGTTTTTTCTTTCATCTTCAGTTTACATGACAAGCACAGACACTTGCATGCAACCATATTCTTGCTATAAAGAGCACTATCTTTAAGTGGTTCTAAAGTTCTTACCTTGAAGAGTCTTCTTGATCAGTCCAAATGGCTCCATAGCTGCCCTCAGCTACAGGAGAAGGAGAGCTCTAACTTCAGAGAAGCCCAGGAGCTGACTGAAGCCCCTAGCCAAAGGCTGTGGCTTATATACCACAGGCACCACCCACAGCTGTTCCCACAATCCCCTGAGAAAGGGGAGGTAGCAATTACCACAAGGTATAAAAGCAGCCAGAGGAGAAGCAGTCAGTTTTCTCCCCTTTCTTCAGTTTACAAGACAAGCAGAGGTCTATGATGCTGGCTGAGGAATTTTGGATTTTTTTCTCTCTTTTTGTTGCTTCAGCAACATGACCAGGTAAGAATTCAACCCCTAGAGAATGTTAACAGAGTAAAGGTTGTTGGAGGCTTGGATTAGACAGAAAGGAGGAAAGAACAAGTGGGGTGGGTCACAGATATGGACTCAAGAAGTCCCCTGAAAGACTCAGAGGAGTGAGAGCTCTGCAACAAAGCTAAAAGCGTACTAAAGGCAACCTGGAAGGCACTGTTCTGTTAGAGGGGTCATTTTTGGATCAAAGACACTGAAGAAAGCTGAGGGGCACAAGCAGCAGTCTGGAGGGAATTTGAATAAAGTACAAGTGTCCCTGGGATGTTGGGAACCAAATGACAGACAGTTTCAGAAGAGGTTCTCGTGGAGCGAAAAAGGTGTAAAATGTGCAACAGAGCCAGCTGTGGGACGCCAGCAAGGTGTCACGGTTTAACACTGGCCTGGCAATTAAACCACATAACAGATGCTCTCTATTAATCTCACTCTCCTCCTTGATAAAGAAAGAAGAGAGAGTTAAGGGAGAGAGACTAATGGGTTGGAAACTAAACTGCCTAACTTCAATGAAACAGTAATGATAAATAGGAAAAAATTATTAAATATATACAAATAAACAGGAAAATGGAAACCACGTGCCTTCCCCCTTTTCCCCAAGAACTCTCATGTCACCACCGAGGCTGCAGGGCAGCCCTGGGAAAGTCCTGGACTCCCAGAGTCAGGAGCAGTCAGGAACTGGAGGCAGGAACACACAGATATGGGCTGGCACAGATCATGAGCACAGGCAGAAGAATGGACGGAATCCTTCCAGGATGCCGAGGGAAGGAAGGGAAGCAGGAAAGGCAGGAAGGGCAAGCAGATGGAAGCTGGAAACAGGAAATCTGGCTTGGCCCTCGTGATGCCTCAAATTTATACCGAGTATGAGGTGTGTGGGATGGAACACTCTGTGTGGTCACTTCTGACATCTATCTTGTCTGTTCCTCCCCAAAGGAGGGCTGCAGGTGGGACCTCTTTCCTCCTTCTGGAGGGTCAAAGTTTTCCTCAGAGCTGAGCAGTGGCCTTGGCTCTGCATACCAGTCTCTAGCAGTACCTATAAACATCGAGTGTTATCAGTCCTAGAAGAAGAACACAATGTCTGAGAAACTTGCTGTTAATTTCAGCAAGTGCAACTACTTACAAGAGACTTAGCTAAAAGCAAAAGTACAAAACAGAAAATCACCTTTATCCTGGCCCAGACCAGGACACAAGGGGGTGTGAGGTTGGCCTCCAGAGGAGTGATGGTGGCAGAAGGGTGCTACGAGAGAGGTAAAAGGCAGCTCTGGGACACGAGGAAAAAATGGATTTGTTCAGTTGATGTATGGATGCCCTCAGGGGCTGAGTGACTGAACAGACATCTAGGATCACAACAAATAAAGGAAGGGTTCTGGGGTGCAAAGAGAGCCTGAAGAAGGATTCTGTCTCAGTAAGACAACTAAAAAGAGCACCACAGAGATCGAAGGGTGTGGGGCATTGTGAGAATGGTCTCATAAGGAGCGGTGCCCTGAATGAGAGGGCTCTGATAGGCGATAATGTTGAGGAAAAGTCCAGGAAGACCCTCTGGCAGAGTCTTGAGGGGGAGACTGGACCCCCATCTCTTTCTGAATGCTTACTTGGAGAGGACCCTAGGTGTGGCTGGATGTGGTCTGTGCCCCTGGCAATAAAGCAGAGTTCTTACTCTCCTTCTGCCCCAGAGCTGGTGTATTTTGTCTCTGTCTTTTAATACCTCGCTACTTGTCCGCATGATGTGCACTCGACCTGTTGTATAAAGGGCTGGTTTAAAATGCATCTTACCCCAGGGTGATTTGTCTCTTGGCTCTTCTGCATGTGCCTTTGATTTCCCTGGTTGTTCCTGTCTGCACCTGAAGTTCTGATGGTTTGCTGCCATCTCCAAATAGATGGATCCATTTGCTTCCTGGTCTCCATATGGAACTCTGGTTCCTGAAATTCAGCTTTCATTTTGCGGGCTCCATGTCCTGTGGACTTATCTGACTCTCAAGCGGGGAGGGCTTGCTGCGCTGCTCTTCAACTCTATTAGTCTGTCCCTAGTGGTTCATGTGACAACGGTTTTACTGGATTTCAATGACAGTTGAGAGTGTCCTGAGGTCTATACAGGTCTGCTACTGAATATGATATTTTGCCAAAGGGGTGGGGTCAGCCCAAAAGACACAGGCACCCAAATAAAGAAGTTAGTTTGTATTTACTGATGTATTAAATTATAAGAGAACAAGTGCAGAAACAAACAACAAAACTGAAGTGCAATAGCAAAGTCAAAGCAAAACACAGCAGCTCATGTAATTGTTACTATACACACGCAGCGATATCGAGTAAGAAAGATGTGTCGCCGACTGCCGTAATGATTCGACTTTGTCTGGATCTGTGGTTGCTGGGGAGCCCTGGTTGTTATGAGGACACGGAGAACCATTTCCAGCAGTTGGAAAATCCTACACGGTGCATCCTCTTGTAGGTGAGGACCCCAGAAAGGGTCCAGTTTTTCGAGTATCCCGTTGCTGGTAGTCCGGAGGAATTGCCCTTTTCTTAATGTGAAAACATCTGGTCTTCTGCCCCATAACGACTGAAACCAGGGTCTGGCTGGGGCCAAAGTCGCAGATCATAGGGCTATGTAAACTATCTTTCCTAGACATCTTACTGGTGGTTATCTAAAATACCTGCCCAGACAATTCAGCATATTGGCTGCTTTTGCATTCTCTCATGGTTTCAAAAAAATGTCTCAGAATGGGGAGCTGCTGTTTTCACAAGCCATTTTCCTCCTACATACTTAGCTGATCTTCCACTAAACCAAATGTGAATGTGCTCTGTCTCAGGATGAGTTAATAGATCCAAGGTTTTTTCAAACCTCATTAAAGATTTGTTTTTGAGTGCAAAATCAGGGTTTAGTTCTTGATTACTCATGGGGGCAGTGGTTAGCTGCTAGTGGAAGGCAGGCACACTGTAGCCTCCCACTTTGGCTCTATCTTGAATATATTTGACCCATTGCATGATAAGAATTATGGCAGGCAGAGCCTCTTTATGTCCTACTGTGGGTTGTTCTAGTTCTAGTGCAGCCCAAGAATGTGGTAATGTAATATATGTGTTTGTGAATTCATGTTAAATAATTATAAAGTGTTTGCTAACCCAACTTTGAGAGTATTAATAATATATCTGTCTTCAACATTGTGAAATATGCAAATGTAGGAATTCATTAGAATGAAACTGAGGCAGACACTGACTTCATCCAATGACCACCAGATGGGGGTCAAAAAGACCCTCAGAGATAAAGTGGGCATGCGGCTTTGAAGGCCGCCTCTTCCAAGAACTAATAAACATAACCCAGCCTATTCCTAGAACAGTCATGAATATGTATTAGAATAGATATGAATATGCATTAAGGTATCATAGAATCATAGAACTGGCTGGGTTGGAAGGGACCTCAGAGATCATCGAGTCCAACCCTTGAACAGCAAAAGATTAAACTTTACAGCGTGCGTGTGAGTGGAGCGGAGACTCCCCACGCACCCAGCACTGTTTTGCTTATTGCAATTTGATTAATTAAATTAAACTATTAACAGAATATTGAGTCCCAGTCATTTATAGCACTAATAACTCTCAAAGTGTAGTTATTTTCTGCTTCTGGTATTTTTCTCCCAGGGCTCCAAGTTCTATGTAACTAACTTGTCTAAACTCTCTTTACAGATATGTTTGAGACCTCTTCTCCTTATTTGTGAGGATCGTAAATCCAAAACCTTTTGTTAAGCCTCTTCTGTCAATTCCAAATCACCCTGCGGTTCACTTCTGCAAACTCACACTTTTCCCTTGTTACTTCACATAACAGGGTTAGGATTGGTCCTACGTGTCAGATGCGCTGTCTCCAAATGCCAAACAGTGCGACGTGTGCTAAGAATTGAACACCCCAATGCACACTACCACGCACTGAATATTAGAAGATACGAAACCATTGACCGGCAGTCGGGCATCTTTTTAGCGAAAAACTACAAATGAGTCCCCGGAAGTCGGCCATTTTGTCACCGGAAGTCGGCAATCTTTTGAGCGGAAAACTACAAATGAGTCCCCGGAAGTCGGCCATTTTGTCACCGGAAGTCGGCCATCTTTTGAGCTTAAAAACTTCAAATGAGTTCCCGGAAGTCAGCCATTTTGTCACCGGAAGTCGGCCATCTTTTGAGCGGAAAACTTCAAATGAGTTCCCGGAAGTCGGCCATTTTGTCAACGGAAGTCGGTCATCTTTTGAGCGGAAAACTACAAATGAGTCCCCGGAAGTCGGCCATTTTGTCAACGGAAGTCGGCCATCTTTTAAGCTAAAAAACTACAAATGATTTCCCGGAAGTCGGCCATTTTGTCAACGGAAGTCGGCCATCTTTTTAGCTAAAAACTACAAATGAGTCCCCGGAAGTCGGCAATCTTTTTAGCTTAAAAACTACAAATGAGTCCCCGGAAGTCGGCCATCTTTTGAGTGGAAAACTACAAATGAGTCTCCGGAAGTCGGCCATGTTGTCACCGGAAGTCGGCCATCTTTTTAGCTTAAAAACTACAAATGAGTCCCCGGAAGTCGGCCATTTTAACAACGGAAGTCGGTCATCTTTTTAACTAAAAACTACAAATGAATCCCCGGAAGTCGGCCATCTTTTTAGCTAAAAAACTACAAATGAGTCTCCGGAAGTCGGCCATTTTGTCACCGGAAGTTAGCCATGTTTTTAGCGAAAAACTACATATGAGTCTCCAAAAGTACGCCATTTTGTAATCGGAAGTCGGCCATCTTTCTAGCAAAAAACTACGAATGAGTCTCCGGGAATCGGACAAACTGAAAGTTAAAAATTTGGAATTCCGGCTGTCCCCACGAACCCCCAGTGGCCCCTGAGCATAGAAACAAATAATCTGGGAGATCCTCTGATCTTTGCCAAAACCTCTCACTTTTCTCTCTCACTTCATACATTCGTTTAATCAGTCGTCTTGGAAGGGGCCCTCAAAGAGCATCTGGTCCATTTCTCTACAGAATACTATGGATTCGATGTCGTAACACTTTCTACAACGGGGGGGAAATCTACACTTTCTCCTGGGAGACCATTCCAAGCTTTTACTGTCCACGTGGTGAAAAATGAACTTATGTCCAATCAGAATTTCCCCGTTACCTCTTCTTCATTAAGCCCCACCTTACCTTGTTGCTGGAGGACCAAAAGAGAGAACAATGAGCAGCTGACTCTCTGGCTGCTTCTAGTTACAGGAGGACAAAAAAGAACAGAGTTCAGCTGAGTAATGGGGGACATCTGGTTTCTAAAGGTCCAAAATAGAGAGCATGGTTGGCTGCTTCACATGCTGTTTCCAGTTGCTGGAGGACTGGTGTCTGGCAGCAAGCCAGCAAACATTTAAATACCCATTTACACATAATATTTGCTTTGACCTGTAGATCAGCTTTGATACACTCACACAGACTCCCTGGAGCAAAACGTCCCCCATCCCTCCTGGTCCCACACTCCCCCCTCACCTCTACCCCAGACAGCCTGACAGCCCTTTACCCCTCCCCACTGTAACTCCAGTGCTTAAAACACATGCATGAAGACTATTGGGCAGGATTTAGAATCATAGAATCATAGAATTAGCCGGGTTGGAAGGGACCTCAGAGATCATCTAGTCCAACCCTTGACCCACCGGAGCAGTTGCTAGACCATGGCACTGAGTGCCACATCCAGTCTTTTTTTAAATGTCTCCAGGGACGGAGAATCTACCACCTCACCGGGCAGTCCATTCCATAGCCTAATCACCCTCTCCGTGAAGAAATTCTTTCTAATATCTAACCTAAACCTCCCCTGGCACAACTTAAGACTGTGTCCTCTTGTCTTGTTGAAGGTCGTCTGTGAAAAGAGTCCAGTTCCCACCTCGCTACAGCCTCCTTTCAGGTAGTTGTAGACAGCAATGAGGTCTCCCCTGAGCCTCCTCTTCTTCAGGCTGAACAGTCCCAGCTCTCTCAGCCTTTCCTCATAGGGCCTGTGCTCGAGTCCCTTCACCAGCCTGGTTGCCCTCCTTTGGACTTGCTCCAGAACCTCTACATCCTTCTTAAACTGAGGGGCCCAGAACTGGACACAGTACTCGAGGTGTGGCCTAACCAGCGCTGAGTACAGGGGAAGAATCACCTCCCTGGACCTGCTGGTGACACTGTTTTTGATACAGGCCAGGATGCCATTGGCTTTCTTGGCCACCTGGGCACACTGCTGGCTCATGTTCAGTTTCTTGTCGATGCAGACTCCCAGGTCCCTTTCCGCCTGGCTGCTCTCCAGCCACTCTGTCCCCAGCCTGTAGCGCTGCATGGGGTTGTTGTGGCCAAAGTGCAGGACCCGGCACTTGGCCTTGTTGAACCTCATCCCGTTGGAATCGACCCAGCTCTCTAGTCTGTCCAGGTCCCTCTGCAGAGCCCTCCTGCCTTCGAGTTGGTCCACACTTCCTCCCAGCTTGGTGTCACCTGCGAATTTGCTGATGATGGACTCAATCCCTTCGTCTAAGTCGTCGATAAAGATATTAAACAGAACTGGGCCCAATACTGATCCCTGGGGGACACCACTAGTGACCGGCCGCCAACTGGATGCAGCCCCATTCACCACCACTCTCTGGGCCCGGCCCTCCAGCCAGTTCCTAACCCAGCACAGGGTGCTCCTGTCCAAGCTGTGAGCTGACAGCTTTTTCAGGAGAATGCTATGGGGGACGGTGTCAAAGGCCTTGCTGAAGTCCAGGTAGACCACATCCACCGCCTTCCCCTCATCCACCAGACGGGTCACCTGATCATAAAAGGAGATCAGGTTGGTCAGACAGGATCTGCCCTTCCTAAACCCGTGCTGGCTGGGTCTGATCCCTTGCCCATCCTGCAGGTGCTGTGTGATTGCACTGAGGATGATCTGTTCCATGACCCTGCCAGGCACTGAGGTCAGGCTGACGGTCCTGTAGTTTCCCGGGTCCTCCTTCCGGCCCTTTTTGTGGATTGGCGTGACATTCGCCAACTTCCAATCGTCTGGGATGTCCCCCGTGAGCCAGGACTGTTGGTAGATGATAGAGAGAGGCTTGGCGAGCTCTTCTGCCAGCTCCCTCATCACTCTTGGGTGGATCCCATCCGGTCCCATAGACTTGTGGGGGTCCAAGCAGCTCAAGAGGTCACTGACTGTGTCCTTCAATATTACAGGGGGGCTGTTTAGATTTTTATCACCTTCTATAGGCTCCAGAAGCCTGCTGTCAACAGGATAACCTGTCTTTCTGTTGAAAACTGAGGTAAAGAAGGTGTTAAATACCTCAGCCTTTTCCTCATCTTTGATAACTATATTCCCACCCATGTCCAGTACAGAATGAATGTTTTCCTTGCCTCTTCTTTTGCTATTGATGTATCTGTAGAAGCATTTCTTATTGTCCTTCACAGAGGTAGCAAGATTCAGTTCATGGTGTGCTTTTGTCTCTCTGATTTTCTTTCTACATGACCTGACTATATTGCTAAATTCCTCTTGAGAAGTTAGCCCTTTTTTCCATAATTGATAGGCCCTCTTCTTAATCCTAATTTCTTTCAGAGTCTCCCAGTTCAGCCAGACTGGTTGCCTTCCCCGCCGGCTCGCCTTCCGGGACTCTGGGACAGCCTGTTCCTGTGCTTTCAGAATATGCTCTTTGAAGTATGTCCATCCCTCCTGGACCCCTCTGTTTTCAAGGGCTGTTTCCCAGGGTATACTCTGAACTAGTCTTTTGAATAGTCCAAAATCTGCTCTCCAGAAGTCCAACACAGAGGTTTTACTGACAACCCTCCTTGTATCCCTGAGTATTGAAAACTATTATTTCATGGTCACTAAGTCCCAGTCGTCCATCAACCACCACATCTCCCACCAGCCCCTCTCTGTTTGTGAAAAGAAGGTCAAGTGGGGCTCCGTCCCTGGTGGGCTCATTTACTAGCTGGAGCAGGAAATTGTCTTCAATACACTCTAGGAATCTCCTAGACTGCCTCCTCTCTGCGGTGTGGAGTTCCCAGCAGATGTCTGGCAAGTTGAAGTCACCTACGAGAATAAGGGATGATGATTTTGAAACATCCTCCAGTTGCTTGTAGAATATTTCGTCAACCTCATCATCCTGATTGGGCGGTCTGTAACAGACTCCCATCACGATATCGGCCTTGATGACCTTCCCACTGATTCTAACCCACAGGCATTCTGCCCTATTATTGGTGGTCTCAACTTCTACAGTGTTGAGAGATTCTCTAACATATAGGGCTACCCCTCCACCTCTCCCACCCTGCCTGTCCCTTCTGAAGAGCCTGTATCCGCCCATGGCAGCACTCCAGTCATGGGAGTCATCCCACCACGTTTCCGTGATAGCGACTACATCATAGCTTTCCTGCCTCACGATGGCTTCCAGCTCCTCCTGTTTGTTGCCCATGCTGCGTGCATTGGTATACATGCACTTCAGCTGGGCTGCTGATTTGTCATTTATCTCGGGTAGTCCACCTTTAGGTTCCTCTCTGGAGAGCTCAGTTTCAACCCTCTCCCCCTTCAAACCTAGTTTAAAGCCCTCCTTATCAGCCCCTTCAACCTATGACCTAGAGTCCTTTTCCCGCTGTTAGTTAGATGAAGTCCATCAGATCTAATGACACAAGGCAGTTTGGGATTTGCCCCATGGTCAAAGAACCCGAAGTTCCGCCGGTGGCACCAGTCCCTTAGCCACCTATTAATGAGATGGGTTTTCCTAGTCCTCTCCTCATTCAAGCCTTCTACTGCAGGAACTGAGGCGAAGACTACCTGTGCTCCTGACCCATCGACTAACCGACCCAGGGCCTTGAAGTCCTTTTTAATCCCTCTTGTACTTCTTCCAATAATGTCGTCACTGCCAGCCTGAACTACCAACAGTGGGTAATAGTCCGAGGACTGAATTAGCTGAGGGAGTCTTACTAATATCCCTCACCCCGGGCGCCAGGAAGGCAGCAGACCTCTCTATGGGATGGGTCAGGTCGACATATAGGGCCCTCAGTTCCCCTTAGAAGAGAGTCACCAACTACGACTACCCTTCTTCTTTTCTTTGTAGGTGAAGTTTTAATCCGTCTGCTAGACTGGGGTGAACGGGAGGCCTTATGGACAGATCGTCCTCTTGTCTGTCCTCTTCTTGATTCTCTGAGTCCAGGGCCTCATATCTGTTCTCTGTGGGCACCTGGGGGAGTGGTGGGGGTTGGGAGAGAATTCTTTTGCCTTTTCGGTGGGGGACCCGTTTCCATTCTCCCCTATCCACCTGGTCTGCATCAGCATCAGCTGCCTGATAGGAGGAGGGGCAGGGCTTCACCGTCTCCTGTTGGATTTCAATTGTAGTTGAAAGGGTGTGACTCCACCAGTCAATTTCCTTTTCACTTTCCCTAATACTTCTTAGTCGCTCCACCTCCTCCTTAAGCTCTGCCACCATGCTCAGCAGGTCGTTGACCTGCTCGCATCTCACACAGACCTTATTTTCACTGTCCGCCGGTGCCAGGATGAGGCTTAAACATTCTTCACAGCCAGAGACTTGAACAGCTACGTCCATTTTATTGTTCCTCTTAAGGGATTCTGACTGTACGGACACACCCTTTTTCTCAACAGCAACAGTTTTTGCTTTTTTTGACACCATTGTTATCTGTGCCCTTCCTGCTTGCTCTGCCTGCGTGAACTGCCTCGTTAACTGCCGCTTCTAATTCCTGTTTGCCTGCTCCTGTTCGCCGCGCTCCGGGTCGCTGGCGCTCCCAGCAGGCACTTTAAATCCCTTGTGGTCCGGGTGGGTGCCGCCCCCTTACAGCTGATTGGTCTCGGTAGAAACCCTCCAACAGCAAGGTTACGCAGCATGCTGCCGGTAGCAGTTTGAATCCTCCGGTCGAATCGGCCGCTTTAAATCCCTCGTGGTCCGGGTCGGTGCCACCCCCTTACAGCTGATTGGTCTCGGTAGAAACCCTCCAACAGCAAGGTTACGCAGCACGCTGCCGGTAGCCGTTTGAATCCTCCGGTCGAATCGGCCGCTTTAAATCCCTCGTGGTCCGGGTCGGTGCCGCCCCCTTACAGCTGATTGGTCTCGGTAGAAACCCTCCAACAGCAAGGTTACGCAGCACGCTGCCGGTAGCCGTTTGAATCCTCCGGTCGAATCGGCCGCTTTAAATCCCTCGTGGTCCGGGTCGGTGCCCATTACATTCGTAACATCAAAGTAACACTTGCTGGAGGCAGAAAAAGCTTCCATCCTTCCTTATTCCACTGCTGGGGTAGAGAACACTATGGCTGCCTCTACTTCTATCACAAGAGACACCTACACACACACATTGCAGCAGTAGCGGCCCTGCATTTTGCTTAGACAGCACAGCTGAAAGGAAAAAATTACTCCTGAAAGAAAAAAAATAAATTCACCATCTGCTCAAGAGGTGTCCACATGTTTATACATATCCTATTTAAATACTTCTATAGGCAACTATTTAATTTCCTTTCTGCATTCATGTAATTTGTACAACTGTTAACTGATACCGTTACATTTTCTATCTCAAACACAGGGATAATTTGACCAGGAATTTTTTGTGTGTTACACAACCGGAAGGGACAGCTGCCCAAAGGAGATGCTACCAAACCACCAGGGAAATACCCCGTTTAGAGGGAGACAGAAACATAGTACTTCAGAGCACTCCAGCAAAGCACCAGCAAAAGATATCTGCAGCATCCAGCTCTCTCTCTGTGCAATGATTTAGAATAGATAATTAACTCAACTAGGTAATATACGAGATCAAAAGCATTATGGGGCTGTTAGAGTCTAAACAATTCAGTTTGTACTTTATACAACTGTAAGCTTTTGTTACATTTATGATACAAAGAAATCTGAGATAACTGTTTTGCTTTAGTTTTTGAAGGATGATGGAGAGAAGGGAGGGTAAAACTGCAGGAGTGTCATGGTTTAACACTGGCCCGGCAATTAAACCAAATAACAGACGCTCTCTATTAATGTCTCTCTCCTCCTTGATAAAGAAAGGAGAGAGAATAAGGGAGAGAGACTTATGGGTTGGAAACTAAACTACACAACTTTAATGAACAGTAATGATAAATAGGAAAAATTACTAAATATATACAAATAACCAGGAAAATGGAAACCACATTCCTCCCTCCTTTCCCCCAATAACTCTCACGTCACCACCGAGGCTGCAGGGCAGCCCTGGGAAAGTCCAGGCTGGACTCCTGGAGTCGGCAACTGGAGGCAGGAACACACAGATATGGGCTGGCACGGATCAGGACCACAGGCAGACGAACGGACGGGATCCTTCCAGGATGCCGGGTGAAGGAAGGGAAGCAGGGAAATCAGGAAATCCAGAAGTCTGGAAATCTGGAAAAGATCTGGCTCGGCCCTCGTGATGCCTCAAATTTATACTGAGTGTGACGTATATGGGATGGAATACTCTGTTTGGTCAATTCTGGCATCTATCTTGTCTGTTCCTCCCCAAAGGAGGGCTCAGGTGGGACCTCTTTATCCTCCTGGACAGTAAAATGTTTTCCTCAGAGCTGAGCAGTGTCCTTGGCTCTGCATACCAGTCTCTAGCAGTAACTATAAACATCAAGTGTTATCAATCACTGTCTGAGAAACTTGCTGTTAATTTCAGCAAGTGCAACTACTTACAAGAGACTTGGCTAAAAGCAAAAGTACAAGACAGAAAATCACCTTTATCCTGGCCCAAACCAGGACAAGGAGTCAAACAAATCCCCAGTGCTGCAGTATATAAGGTTACCAAAAAGGACTCTGATTTGTTAACACATCTGGATGTACCAGAACATGCAGAGGAATGCATTTTCATCATCTCAGCTGCTGCAACTGTGAACCACAAAACCAGAACCACCATCAACTTGAGAAAGATGTGCTGTGCTTCCATTTTGAGAATGACTTTCTCCTTTTTTTGAAGGAGGAAAGAATCTTGTTGCTGGCAATTTCCAGACTCTTTTGGGATCTGCTCTGATGGGGAGTTTCCAAAACGCAACATCTTTGAATGAGGGGCATTTCTGGTTTGGACTCTCTTCCCATATCAATATTCATGCTGTAGGGCAGTAGTTCCTGGTCTCCCAACTTAGCTTGCAGCAGCCCAGGCATCAGATTCCTTCCTCAAGAAAAGGCACATCAGGTAGCTGGTATATTTCTGCAATTATCAGGCTCATCTTCATCTTCCACAAAGCAGAGTGCCAGCAGGAAGCAGCCAGAGGAATCCTATGGGTTGACAAACCTCTTCTGCAACAGCCTCCTTCACCATCCCTTGAAGTACTCATCATCCCTAAAGACAGCCCTCAAGTCATACAGAAATAGCACCTAGGGATATGGCTTAAGTTCTTGTCAGTGTTAGGTTAATAGTTGGGCTCTATGATCTTGAAGGTCTTTTCTAATAGAGGTAATTCTGTGATTAGCACCATGAACTTCCCCTCACCTGCTCTGTACCCATTCAATGCCAGATACTGTATCTGTCATTGTTTGTGGAACCCAAGCTACACTAAGAGAAAAATGACTGTTATACTTGAAGGAAGTCACCAGCTCCATGTTCATCCTCACTACTACCCCAGCTCACCTCAAATTCT
The DNA here is from genome assembly GCF_003957555.1 of Calypte anna. NCBI lineage: Eukaryota > Metazoa > Chordata > Aves > Apodiformes > Trochilidae > Calypte > Calypte anna. Next base: position 21,367 of record NC_044264.1, read on the forward strand.
CATCCAGTCCCAAAAGTGGCCTACAAAGTTCATACAAAAAAGTAGCTGCCTTCACTGAGTAGCCACAGTATTCTCTGCTCTTTGACACTGACCTTACCTTGGACTACTTGCTATAGTCGGCAGCTTTGTCCCAGTGAGCCTGCTTACAATATTTGCAAAAAACAAAAGGAATGTACCAAGATGCTGCCTCAAATAGCACCCTGCCTGCAACAATTCCCATCTCTTACTCCTTTACCTTGGCAATTTGCATATCCAGCCTCTGCAATTTTCTTATTGTCACATGGTGGCTACAATAGAACCTATAAACATCAACTGATGCTTCTAACGTCAACAACACACACCTGAAAAATAACTGCTCTTTGGTCCCACTAGTCATCACTCCACACCAATCACCTTCAGTGACTGTCCCACTTTGCCTACTGCTTCTACCTTCAAACTGAGTAAAACACACACTATAATCAGGTAGCTACCAGAAGCACAATCTCTCCAACACTACACACTGACTGACCTGACCGCACTCTGCTCCCTTGTTTCTTCTTACAAGCGCATATTTGTCCTTTGCATCAGAAAGTATTACACAAGTCACTGGAATGCTGAACAATGGACAGACAATTCCAAACATCTCCATTCCAGTTAGGAACCCCATCTAGAGTACTACTACCCTCAAGCCATTAATAAACACAGCCCCAAAACTTTAAACCCATACACATACAACCGTTAACTACTGAGAAGTTCAATCTCCTGCACTGCACATGAAAAACCCTCTCATGAGAGTCCCATCACCTTCAAATGCCATCAAAGCAACTGCCCACCCAGCCTGACTATGGCTGCTCCACTTAAGATCACTGTAAAATTGTGGCCTAAAAACTCAAGGCACACAAACATCACCAGAGACCCTTATGGCCCTTCAATATCCCCAACTCTATGCTCTGGGCAGAGCAGCTCCAGGACAAACACACAAGCACAGACCAACCCAAGACACACCACTGCAAAATACAAGATTAAACATTAAGAGAAAACTCTCAACAAGAAATTACTCTGGGCTCCAAGAAGTTGGCCAAGAAGATCTACAGGGATGCAAGGGTGAGGCAAGAAGGCCCAATGGTGACATCAAGTGTCATAGAACAGTGCTTGTGACAATAATTACTCTTCAGAATAACATACCAGATGTGCAAGAAGACTAGCATCAAGACCTAAGGATGCAGGGACAAGGTTGCAAATGTGGAAAACTTATGACCAGAGATTTTCATTCGTTCATAAAGATTACAAAAGATACCCATTGAGAAACCTGCAAGATGCAAGAAAAGAAGGATCCAGATGGCACTATGATGATGATGACTAAATGTGTTCCACACCGTGGGGATGATGTTCAATATTACTTGCCCTGTGAGGGACTCTAGAATCCAAGACTTTTGGGCAATAAGACATACAGCTATGCATCTGCAAAGTGAGGGAATGAAGCAGCGGATGCCCGAGAAGCCGCCTTCAAGACCTGAGGACGCAAGGATGTGGGGCATGAGTCCCGCTCAGGGAAACTAGATGGACAGAGATCAGATGACAATGCAATTGAGAATGACATAGCAGAAGGCAACCACCAAGAAACTTCCAAGTCAAGAGACCGATCTGCAATTTAGACTCATCATGCGGAATAACACGCTGCTGATCAGCACCATGCTGAGCAGGAAAGGCTTTCCAGGGAGGATGCCCAAGATGAAGGACTTGCTCTGTGAGGACACAGAGGACCATCAAGGCCTGAGGAAGCTCTAAGCCAACAAAGACAGACAACACAAAACACACAACCCCACACACCAAGGCCAGAGCTGCCCTGCCCATGCTGGAATCACACTGGAAAGTAACCTGTTCCCTTCACCCACCCAAAGAGGGCCTCTCCCAGACAGCCCTCTCCCCTACACCAACTTCAAAACACCACTTGCAATTCCCAACCTCGACTCCACTGCTCAGCCCCTCCCCACCCACCCCTGGGCCATCAACTTATCTTCAAGAGCAACGGCAGCACAAAGCCATGGTCAGTAATGAAAGCCACGTTGTTTGACTGGGATGTGCGTCCAGTTGCACAGTTCCTCTTCATCCCCTATACATAGAAAAGAAAAAAAAAATACCCACAGATCACAAGCAGCACTGGCGCAAGTCCCACCTAAGCCAACGCACACTACTTCTGCTGCACTCACCTCCTCAAGGAAGCTCCATGGTATACCACGCACCTTTTCCTTCCAGAGTTGAACGCAATCACCACCATTGCTTGGAGCACCTGAAACACCAAGAGAGAGTTCCTGTTCTGCTGATCGGAAGCCACCAGCCCCATGAACTCCTCGCTACCAACTCGGCTCAACTTCAACGCTCATCCTGTTCCAAAGATGGCACGCACAGCACCTGCTAAAACAAAAGGAAACCTTTAAGTGACTTGACATGAAATGCATGGCTGACCCAGCCCACCACCATCTCACCTTCTCCATCCCCTCCTAAATGTGTGTCTTTGTCCCTCCAAGGATGGCTGTGTCACCTGCAAAAGTCAAAGCAAAAGGCACATGCTGAGGTAGTGCCTCCAACAACAGGCAGCCCTCTGTGATGTCCACCTCCTGCCCCATTACCTCAGCCTCTCACCCATCTGCTGCCTGCCATCCTTGTAGGGTGCCAAAAGTAGGCTTGGAGGACACCTGGAAAACACAAAAAACAGGGGATGCCAATGCCTTCAACAGCAATAAAACACCTGAGAAATAATCGCTCCTCCAGCACATCAGCCTTTACTCACCTTGCCAGAGCCACCTCCGGAACAGATATTCTGCTTTGTTGGCTGCTCTCACCTTCAAAAGAACAAACAAACCATAATGTGGTCAGGTAGCCAGGAGAGGGACCTCCAGTCCAGCACCAAACCCTGACTAACATTTGCATGGCGCTCTTCTCTCCTCCAGCTCTTTTACGTACATCCTTGCCACATGGGATCTGAAAAACGGTGATACACAAGTCAATGGAACACTGCCCAACAGATGAACTATTCAGTTATGGCTCTTCCAGCAAACTCTGGGAAGAGCAGCTCCAAGCCAAACACTCAGACAAATTCGAGACAGCCCTCCAAATCATGAGACTCGATCACAAGAGAACACCAAGCAAGAATATCTCTGGGATCCAAGACTGTTTGGCAAGAAGACCTACAGCAATGCAAAATGAGGGGCTGAATCAAGGGATGCCAAAGAACCCGGCCTTTAAGACCTGATGATGCGAGGATGCGGGGAACAAAGTCCCACTCTGGGAAAATCAACGACCAAAGATGATGCTGGTGCAGGTGGCGATCATGTTTCATAAGATGATCATCAGGAAGCTTCCCAGATGAAAGACCTATCTACACTTCAAATTTGTCACACAAGAAAAAGATGCTGCTGACTAGGAGTGTGCTGATGAGTAAAGGCCTGCCAGGGATGATGCCCGAGATGTGGGACCTGCTCCAAGAGGACATCAAGGCCCGAGGAAGCTCTAAGACAAAGACACACGACACATACTACACACCACCACACACCAAGGCTGGAGCTGCCCTGCCCACACTGGCATCGCATCAGAAATGAACCCGCTTCCTTCACCTGACCAAATGAGGCTGCTTCCAGACTGCCCTCTCCCCTACACCAGCTTCAAAACCCCTTCCACAACTCCCACCAGCCTTGAGCCCTCTACACCCACCTCTGGTCCCTCAACTTATCTTTCAGAGGACTGGCTCTCCAAAGCCATAGTAAACCAGGAAAAAAAACAGGAGCAGCCCAGGATAATCCTCAACTTCCAAGGTTCCCCTTTGCCAACTGCATTTAAAAAAAAAAAATCATACCACAACACCAAAACAAGCAAACAAAAAAACTCCACACACATAACCACAACACCAAAATACCTATCAGAATATTCAGCAGTAAGTCCAACATCAGCCAGCCCCATTCTCTTCCAAATGTCCCAGCTTCACAAAAGAGCCCTGCAGGGTCCCACTCACCCACGCTTTCCAGAGTTGGATGCTGTAGGCATCGTCATTCACGGCACCTAAAAGACACAAAACTATTGTTGTGCTTGAGAGAAGACACTAGGTCCACAAGCCCTGCACTACCACCTCACCTCCAATTCTCATTCAGTTCCCGGAACTTGCTAGCATCATGCCAGGGAGGGACAGGCTCCCATCAACCACCCAAAGGGCACCGCTTCTGGACAGCCTGCTCTCCTACAGCGACTTTAAAACCTGACCCTGCGATTCCTAACCTTGACCCCTCTACACAGACCCTCCCCAACTATCATTCCTTTCTCTTACTTTTCAAAAGGCTGGCGCTCTGAAGCACCAGCCAGAAAAGTAATCCGCATCAGCTGACGGGGATCTTCCCAAAACCACCAAGTTCCTCCTCGTCATCTGCAATAACAAATAGCAGTACCAACAGAAATAGGACATCAGCTAAATACCAACCTCTTCCACAAGCTCCTCATAACCCCCAGCTTGCCCTGCTCACCTTCTCCTTCCACACATTATGGCCACCATCGCTTCTGGCACCTGAAATAACAGGTGACACAAAATTACTGCTCTGCTTGTGAGATCGAGCCTCCTCGTTACCATCCCATCTCACCACCACTCTTCCGCCTCCAAAGATGGCACACACAGCACCTGCAAGAACAAGGGAAACACTTAACCGAGTCAAGGTAAAATCTCTGGATGAGCCAGCCCGCAACCATCTCACCTTCTCCAACCGCTCCCCAATGCATGGGTTTGTGTGGCACCTGCAAAAGTCAAAGCAAAAGACACATGCTGAGATACTGCCCCAATCAACAGCAGCCCACACCAGCCGTTGCAGCATTCCCTCTGCAACAACTTACAAGCTCAGCAATTCAGTTCAGTCCCTCAACTTATCTTGCTGAGGGATGGTGGTTTTGGATCTATGTCCAGCAAAGCACCATGCTGTCTGACGGGCATGTTCCTCTTCATCACCTGCAATCAGAAAAAAAAGGAAAAATCAGAAACAGTGTCACCAACAAGGTGCACTTCAGCCATCAACAACCACTTACACTACACCCACCACCTCAAAAGAGCCCCACCCAGTTCAACTCACCTCCTTGTCACAAGACTTGACCCAGAGTTGAATGCTGTGGCCACCACTACTTTGGGCACCTAAAAGACCAAGAGAAAGAGTTACTGTTCTGCTGATCAGTACTCACCAGCTCCATGAACCCACTCTCTACCACCCCAGCTCACATTCAATGCTCATCTGGTTCCAAAGGTGGCACGCACAGCACCTGAAAAATAAGGGAAACGTTTAACAGAGCTGATGTTAATACATCTCACCTTCTCCAGCTGTTCCTCAAGACACAGCTTTGTCACTCCGGCACCGTGTGTGACACCTGCAAAAGTCAAAGCAAAAGGCACATGCTGGAGATATTGCTCCCAAACAACCAGGCCACTGTGATGTCCATCTCCTCCTCCTTTACCTCAGCCTCTCACCCATCTGCCTGCCATCTCTTTGGGGTGCCAAAATGAAGTTAGGAGGGCACCTGAAAAAACCACAAAAAACCAAGGGATGCTCATGACCAACCAATAATACAACACCTGAGAAATTACTTCTCCTTCAGCCCAACAGCCTTTGCTCACCTAGCCACAGCCACCTCCGGTGCCTGTAGCCCGCTTCGCTCGCCGCTTCCACCTTCAAAATGACAACAAACCATAATGTGGTTGGGTAGCCAAGGGAGGCACCTTCCCACCAACTCCACACCCTGACCAACCTTCAGATGGCAGCCTCCTCTCCTCCTCCATCTGCTTCTTGCTGGTCATTGACATGTGGGATCTGAAAAACAGGAATATGCAAATCACTGGGAAGCTGCTCAGCACTGAGTTGCTCAGGTTGTGGCGCTTCTCGTGGCCCCTGAACCTACACAGCAGGCAGGGCAGCTCCAAGCCAAACGCTCACATACACAGACTGACCCGAGACACAGCCACGTGAGTCACAAGACTTGACATCAAGATAAAATTCGCAGCAAGAAGAGGGACTCCAGAATCCAAGACTTTTGGATAAGCGATCTTATAAGACCTACAGCGATGCGCCTGCAAAGTGAGGGAACAAAGCAACGGATGCCCGAGAAGCCACCTTCAAGACCTGAGGACGCAAGGATGTGGGGAATGAGTCCAGATGCTGATGCAGTTGGCAGTGATGTTTCAGAAGGTGACAGTCAAGGAACTTCAAAGTCAAGAGACCCATCTGCAATTTAGACTCGTCGTGTGGAATAACATGCTGCTGATCAGCACCGTGCTGAGCAGGAAAAGCTTTCCAGGGACGATGCCCAAGATGAAGGACTTGCTCTGTGAGGACACAGAGGACCATCAAGGAAGCTCTAAGACAACAAAGATGGACTACACAAAATACACAAGAAAAGAAGGATCCAGATGGCACTATGATGATGATGACTAAATGTGTTCAACACCATGGGGATGATGTTCAATATTACTGACTTGATGTGTGAGGGACTCTGGAATGCAAGACTTTTGGCAATAAGACCTACAGAGATGCCTCTGCAAAGCGAGGGAATGAAGTAACAGATGCCCAAGAAGCCGCCTTCAAGACCTGAGGATGCAAGGATGTGGGGCATGAGTCCTGCTCAGGGAAACTGGATGGACAGAGATCAGATGACAATGCAATTGAGAATGACATTGCAGAAGACAACCATCAAGAAATTTCCAAGTCAAGAGACTGATCTGCAATTTAGACTCGTTGTGTGGAATAACACGCTGCTGATTAGCACCGTGCTGAGCAGGAAAGGCTTTGCAGGGATGATGCCCAAGATGAAGGACTTGCTCTGTGAGGACACAGAGGACCATCAAGGAAGCTCTAAGACAACAAAGACATACAACACAAAATACACAACCCCACACACCAAGGCTGGAGCTTCCCTGCCCATGCTGGAATCATCCTGGAAAGTAACCTGTTCCCTTCACCCACCCCAAGGGGGCTGATTGTAGACAGCCCTCTTCACTCCACTAACTTCAAAACACCACCTGCAATTCCCAACCTCGACTCCTCTGCTCAGCCCCTCCCCACCCACCCCTGGGCCATCAACTTATCTTCAAGAGCAACGGCAGCACAAAGCCATGGTCAGTAATGAAAACCACGTTGTTTGACTGGAATGTGCTTCCAGTCGCACGGTTCCTCTTCATTCCCTATATGTAGAAAAGGAAAAAACATAACCCACAGATCACAAACAGCACTGGCGCAAGTCCCACCTAAGCCAACGCACACTACTTCCGCTGCACTCACCTCTTCAAGAAAGCCCCACGGTATACCATGTACCTTCTCGTTCCAGAGTTGAACGCTAGCACCACCATTGCTCGGGGCACCTGAAACACCAAGAGAAAGAGTTCCTGTTCTGCTGATCAGAAGTCACCAGCACCATGAACTCCTCGCTACCAACTCAACTTCAACGCTCATCCGGTTCCAAAGGTGGCACGCACAGCACCTGCAAAAACAAAAGGAAACGTTTAGGCAACTTGACGTAAAATGCACGGCTGACCCAGCCCACCACCATCTCACCTTCTCCAACCCCTCCTAAATGTTTGTCTTTGTCCCTCCAAGGATGGCTGTGGCACCTGCAAAAGTCAAAGCAAAAGGCACATGCTGAAGTTGTGCCTGCAACAACAGGCAGCCCACTGTCATGTCCACCTCCTGCCCCTTTATCTCAGCCGCTCACCCATCTGCCTGCCATCTCTCTGAGGTGTCAAAAGTAGGTTCAGAGGACACCCGGAAAACACAAAAAAACAGGGGATGCCAATGCCTTCAACAGCAATAAAACACCTGAGAAATAACTGCTCTTCAGCACACCAGCTTTTGCTCACCTTGCCATAGCCACCTCCAGAACAGATATTCTGCTTCGCTGGCTTCTCTCACCTTCAAAAGGTGAAACAAACCATAATGTGGTCAGGTAGCCAAGAGAGGGACCTTCACTCCAACAACAAACGCTGACTAACCTTTGGATGGTGCTCTTCTCTCTTCCTGCTCTTTCATGTACATCCTTGTCACATGGGATCTGAAAAATGGTGATACACAAGTCACTGGAATACTATTCAACAGCGCTGGACTAGGCTTTAGGCTCTTCCAAAAAACCCTGACTCTACAACTCTGGGAAGAGTAGCTCCAAGACAAACAGACCAATTCAAGACACAGCCCTGCAAATCATGAGACTTGATCTCAAGAGAACACCAAGCAAAGAGAATATCTCTGGGATCCAATACTGTTTGGCAAGAAGACCTACAGCAATGCAGCTTTGAAGCGAGGGGCTGAAGCAAAAGATTCCCACCAACCCGGGCTTCAAGACCTAAGGATGCAGAGAATAAGTGCTACTCTGCAAAAATCCATGACCAGAGATGCTGATTAAGGATGAAAAAGTGTTTCAGAATACCACCATTGAGAAACTTCCCAGATGAAAATAATCCATGTGTTTAACTCGTCATGAAAGACAAAGATGCTGCTGACTAGTACTGTGCTGATGAGACAAGACCTTCCAGGGACGATGCCCAAGATGCAGGACTTGCTCTGTGAGGACAAAGAGGACATCGAAGGATGAAGAAGTTATAAAACACTCAAGACAGACAACACAAAGTACACACCACCATACAAACACCAGAGCTGCCCTTCCCAGGCCAAACCAATGCTATAAACTCATCTGCTCCCTTCACCTGACCAAAGCAAGCTGCTCCCAGACAGCCCTCTCCCCGATACTAACTTCAAAAGCACTCCCTGCCATTCCCAGCTTTGTCCCTTCTGCCCATCCCCAGTCCCGCAACTTATATTTGATGGTAGGGGTCCAAAGCCGTGCTCCTCAAGGAAACACAAAACCATCCACAGAGATGTTCCTGCTGCCACAAGTTTCCTGTTCATCATCTGCTGTAAAAGAAAAAACACAAACAAACCAACTACATCACCACACATAATAATTGTCACCAGAAATTCCAACATGAGCCAGCACCAACCTCTTAGAGAAGACCCAGCTTCTCAAGAGTCCTGTGAGGTCTCACCCATCTGCTCATTACAGAATTAGGCACTGCAGGAGGATACCTAAAATAAACAAAACCACTGTTTGCCTTGAAAGAAGTCACCACCTTTATGAACCTCCAAAATTACCACCCTGGCTTGCCTCAACTCCAAAGGTGACAAAAAAACAAAACACACAAACAGCCAAACAAAAAAAACCCAAACCAAACCAAAAAGACAAAAAAAAAAAAAGCTTTAAAAAAAACCACAAACCACACACACACAAACCCACACCAAAAATATCTTATGAAAACAAAGGGAAACACTTAACTGAATTGACACTAAACACCCGGCTGACCCAGCCCACAACCATCTCACCTTCTCCAACTGCTCCTCTGCACGTGGCTTTGTACCTCCTAGGCAATGTGTGGCACCTGCAAAAGTCAAAGCAAAAGACACATGCCAAGATATTGCCCCAATCAACAGAAGCCCACGCCAGCCTTTGCTCAGAAAGCTTCAACATCCCCTCTGCAACAACTCCCAAGCTCAGCACTTCAGTCCCTCAACTTATCTTTCTGAGGGCTGGTGTTTTGGATCTATGTCCAGCAAAACACCACGCTGTCTGACGGGCATGTTCCTCTTCATCACCTGCAACCAGAAAAAAAGGAAAAATCAGAAACAGTGTCACCAATAAGGTACACTTCAGCCATCAACAACCACTTATACTACATCCACCACCTAAAAAGAACCCCACTCACCTCCTTGATCCAGAGTTGAATGCTGTAGCCACCACTGCTTTGGATACCTAAAAGACCAAGAGAAAGAGCTACTGTTCTGCTGATCAATCATCACGAGCTCCATGAACCCCCTCTCTAACACCTCACCTTCAACAGTCATCCGTTCTCAAAGGCAGGAGGCACACTGCCTGCAAAAAAAGGGGAAACATTTTACCGAGTTGACATAAAACACGTGAACGACTCTGCGCACAGCCATCTCACCTTTTTGAACCACTCCTTGACGCATGACCTTGTCACTCCGGCATGGGAGGCAGTGGCTTGCTGCTAGTGGAAGGAAGCCACACCATAGCCTCCCACTTTGGCTCTATCTTGAATATATTTGACCCATTGCATGATAAGAATTATGGCAAGCAGAGCCTCTTTATGTCCTACTGTGAGTTGTTCTAGTTCTAGTGCAGCCCAAGAATGTGGTAATGTAATATATGTGTTTGTGAATTCATGTTAAATAATTATAAAGTGTTTGCTAACCCAACTTTGAGAGTATTAATAATATATCTGTCTTCAACATTGTGAAATATGCAAATGTAGGAATTCATTAGAATGAAACTGAGGCAGACACTGACTTCATCCAATGACCACCAGATGGGGGTCAAAAAGACCCTCAGAGATAAAGTGGGCATGCGGCTTTGAAGGCCGCCTCTTCCAAGAACTAATAAACATAACCCAGCCTATTCCTAGAACAGTCATGAATATGTATTAGAATAGATATGAATATGCATTAAGGTATGGAATATAAGATAAAAGATTAAACTTTACGGTGTGCATGTGAGCGGAGCGGAGACTCCCTACGCACCCAGCACTGTTTTGCTTATTGCAATTTGATTAATTAAATTAAACTATTAACAGAATATTGAGTCCCAGTCATTTATAGCACTAATAACTCTCAAAGTGTAGTTATTTTCTGCTTCTGGTATTTTTCTCCCAGGGCTCCAAGTTCTATGTAACTAACTTGTCTAAACTCTCTTTACAGATATGTTTGAGACCTCTTCTCCTTATTTGTGAGGATCGTAAATCCAAAATCTTTTGTTAAGCCTCTTCTGTCAATTCCAAATCACCCTGCGGTTCACTTCTGCAAACTCACACTTTTCCCTTGTTACTTCACATAACAGGGTTAGGATTGGTCCTACGTGTCAGATGCGCTGTCTCCAAAAGCCAAACAGTGTGACGTGTGCTAAGAATTGAACACCCCAATGCACACTACCACGCACTGAATATTAGAAGATACGAAACCATTGACCGGCAGTCGGGCATCTTTTTAGCGAAAAACTACAAATGAGTCCCCGGAAGTCGGCCATTTTGTCACCGGAAGTCGGCCATCTTTTGAGCTTAAAAACTACAAATGAGTCCCCGGAAGTCAGCCATTTTGTCACCGGAAGTCGGCCATCTTTTGAGCTTAAAAACTTCAAATGAGTTCCCGGAAGTCGGCCATTTTGTCAACGGAAGTCGGCCATCTTTTGAGCTTAAAAACTACAAATGAGTCCCCGGAAGTCGGCCATTCTTTCAACGGAAGTCGGCCATCTTTTTAGCTAAAAACTACAAATGAGTCTCCGGAAGTCGGCCATGTTGTCACCGGAAGTCGGCCATCTTTTTAGCTAAAAAACTACAAATGAGTCTCCGGAAGTCGGCCATTTTGTCAACGGAAGTCAGCCATCTTTTTAGCTAAAAAACTACAAATGAGTCCCCGGAAGTCGGCCATTTTGTCAAAGGAAGTCGGCCATCTTTTTAGCGAAAAACTACAAATGAGTCCCCGGAAGTCGGCCAATTTTGTCAACGGAAGTCGGCCATCTTTTGAGCGGAAAACTACAAATGAGTCCCCGGAAGTCGGCCATTTTGTCACCGGAAGTCGGCCATCTTTTTAGCTAAAAAACTACAAATGAGTCTCCGGAAGTCGGCCATTTTGTCAACGGAAGTCAGCCATCTTTTTAGCTAAAAAACTACAAATGAGTCCCCGGAAGTCGGCCATTTTGTCACCGGAAGTCGGTCATCTTTTGAGCGGAAAACTACAAATGAGTCCCCGGAATTGTTTGCTAACTCAACTTTGAGAGTATTGATAATATATCTATCTTCAACATTGTGAAATATGCAAACATAGGAATTCGTTAGAATGAAATATAGCTGTTCTTCGTGTAACTACAAAGCTTCAGGGAACAAGAAACAAGACATCCACTGTTTCTGTACCCTGAAAACACTACAATGTACATCCTGTTGTGCTAATCTAAGCTGATTTTGCTGCTCACCACATAGCAATGAATTTAAAGTGGTTTTACTGCTGACTGCAGAGTGTTGCACAGGAAAAAGAGAAGGAGCGCATGTGCGGAATCGAAGGGTAACGAGAGGGGAAACTGAGGCAGACACTGACTTCATCCAACGACCACCAGATGGGGGCAAAAAAAGACCCTCAGAGATAAAGTGGGCATGCACCTTTGAAGACCTCCCTCTTCCAAGAACTAATACACATAATCCAGCCTATTCCTAGAACAGTCATGAATATGCATTAGATTGATTATGAATATGTATTAAGGTATGGAATATAAGATGTCACGGTTTAACACTGACCCGGCAATTAAACCGAATAACAGACGCTCTCTATTAATCTCTCTCTCCCCTCGATGAAGAAAGGAGAGAGAATAAGGGAGAGAGACTTATGAGTTGGAAACTAAACTACACAACTTTAATGAAACAGTAATGGTAAATAGGGAAAAATTACTATATATATACAAATATACAGGAAAATGGAAACCACATTCCTCCCTCCTTTCCCCCAATAACTCTCACGTCACCACCGAGGCTGTAGGGCAGCCCTGGGAAAGTCCAGGCTGGACTCCTGGAGTCGGCAGCAGTCGGGAACCGGAGGCAGGAACACACAGATATGGGCTGGCACGGATCAAGACCACAGGCACACGAACAGACAGGATCCTTCCAGGATGCCGGGTGAAGGAAAGCAGGAAAAGATCCGGAAAAGATCTGGCTCGGCCCTCGTGATGCCTCAAGTTTATACTGAGTGTGACGTATATGGGATGGAATACTCTGTTTGGTCAATTCTGGCATCTATCTTGTCCGTTCCTCCCTAAAGGGAGGGTTCAGGTGGGGCCTCTGTGTCCTCCTGGACAGTAAAATATTTTCATGCAGAGCTGAGCAGTGTCCTTGGCCCTGCATACCAGTCTCTAGCAGTAACTATAAACATCAAGTGTTATCAATCCTAGAAACAGACACTAAGAAACTTGCTGTTAGTTTCAGCAAGTGCAGCTACTTACAGGAGACTTAGCTAGAAGCAAAAGTACAAAAACAGAAAACCACCTTTATCCTGGCCCAAACCAGGACAAAGATAAAAGATTAAACTTTACAGCAAGTGTGTGAGTGGAGCGGAGACTCCCCATGCACCCAGCGCTGTTTTGCTTATTGCAATTTTATTAAACTGTTAACAGAATATTAAGTCCCAGTCGTTTATAACTCTAAATGTATAGTTGTTTTCTGCTTTTGGTAATTTTCTCACCTGGGCTCCAAGTTCTGTGTAACCCGTTTAAAGATATGTTTGACACCTCTTCTTATATGTGAGGATAGTAAATCCAAACCCTTTTGTTAGGCTTCTTCTATCAATTCCAAATCACACTGCTATTCACTTCTCCAAACTCACACTTTTCCCTTGTTACCTCACATAACACGGTTAAGATTTGTCCTACGCGTCAGATGCACTGTCTCCGAACGGTCCGGGACTGGCAAACATACGCAAAGAGTGACCACTGAAAACTTTGGCTGGCCCTAACCCTCACATGGAACCCTACCCATAGCACCACCAACAGTCGGCCTACGGGTTTCCGTTTTACCACAAACCTTGAATCTACCAGCCCGAAGCGGTCATTTTCCCGTATCGCTGAATGGGGTCCCAAAAGTATGAACGGTCGGGACTGCTAAACAAACGCAAACAGTGGCCACTGAAAACTGTGGCTGGCCCTAAACCTCAAACGGAACCCTACCCACAGCACCACCAACAGTTGGCCTACGGGTTTGTGTTTGACCACCAACCTTGAATCTACCAGCCTGAAGCGGACGTTTTCCCGTATCGCTGAATGGGGTCCCAAAAGTCCGAACAGTTGGGACTGGCAAACAACGCAAAGAGTGGCCACTGAAAACTTTGGCTAACCCTAACCCTCACATGGAAGCCTACCCACAGCACCACCAACAGTCAGCCTACGGGTTTGCATTTAACCACAAACCTTGAATCTACCAGCCCAAAGCAGCCATTTTCCTGTATCGCTTAATAGAGTCCCAAAAGTATGAACGGTAAGGACGGCCAAACACACACAAAAAGAGGCCACTGAAAACTTTGGCTAACCCTAACCCTCACATGGAACCCTACCCACAGCACTACCAACAATCGGCCTACGGCTTTCCGTTTGACCACCAACCTTGAATCTACCAGCCCGAAGCGGACGTTTTCCAATAGTGCTGAATGGTGTCCCAAAAGTCCGAACAGTCGGGACTGGCAAACAAATGCAAAGAGTGACCAATGAAAACTGTGACTAACCCTACACCTCATATGGAAGCCTACACACAGCACCATGAACAGGCTGCCTATGGGTTTCCGTTTTACCACAAACCTTGAATCTACCAGCCCGAAGCAGCCGTTTTCCCGTATCGCTGAATGGGGTCCCAAAAGTCCGAACAGTTGGGACTGGCAAACAAACGCAAAGAGTGACCACTGAAAACTTTGGCTAACCCTAACATGGAAGCCTACCCACAGCACCACCAACAGTCAGCCTACGGGTTTGCATTTAACCACAAACCTTGAATCTACCAGCCCAAAGCAGCCATTTTCCTGTATCGCTTAATAGAGTCCCAAAAGTATGAACGGTAAGGACGGCCAAACACACACAAAGAGTAGCCACTGAAAACCTTGGCTGGCCCTAACCCTCACATAGAACCCTACCCACAGCACCACCAACAATTGGCCTACGGGTTTCCGTTTGACCACCAACCTTGAATCTACCAGCCCAAAGCGGCCATTTTCCCCTATTGCTGAATGGGGTCCCGAAAGTCTGAACAATCGGGACTGGCAAACAAATGCAAAGAGAGATCACTGAAAACTTTGGCTGGCCTTAACCCTCACATGGAACCCTATTCACAGCACCACCAACAAGCGGCCTACAGGTTTCCATTTTACCACCAACCTTGAAACTATCAGCCCGAAGCAGCCTTTTTCCCGTATCGCTGAATGGGATCCCAAAAGTCCGAACAATCGGGTCCAGCAAATGAAGGTAATACAGTTCTCTAAGAGCGACTGACCTCTCTGCAAGCGTGCTCAGTCCTGGTAGTTTGCGCCGGACTGGATCCCCTTTTTTCTGATTCGTCTGAGCACGGGCTAGATCAAGGTCTATGCCAGCATTCTCCTCCAGAGGTAGCAAGATGAACCTCTCTTAGGGAACGGCGACTCAAGGTCCAACCAGGTGTTCCAGCAGACTCTCGAGCAATGCTCTAAGGCTATGGCTCTTAGAGTTGACTAGCTCAGATAGCTGCTGCTACTCCAAGAGCAACTAGCCTCTCTGCTGGCTAGCTCAAGACTAAGCTCTGCCTTCGTCTTAGGCCTCACCTTTTATTGGCCCCCTGGCCCTGCTCATGTGCAGTGGGGGCCCACCCTAATGAGGCACAGGTGGCCTTGACACAAGCTCATGCTCACTCCCTGGCAATTAGTGGAACCTGGTTGTCTCGTTACACTACAGGCAAACAAATGCAAAGAGTGATCACTGAAAACTTTGGCTGGCCTTAACCCTCCCATGGAACTCTACCCACAGCACCACCAACAATCGACTACGGGGTTCCGTTTGACCACCAACCTTGAATCTACCAGCCCTAAGCGGCCATTTTCCCGTATCACTGAATGGGGTCACAAAAGTCCGAACAATCGGGACTGGCAAACAAATGCAAAGAGTGACCACTGAAAACTTTGTCTGGCCTTAACCCTCACATGGAACCCTACCCACAGCACGACCAACAATCGGCCTACGGCCATTTTCCCCTCTTGCTGAATGGCTCCCCAGATTTCCTGCAGCCCCTTCAGGTGTTTATCACAGATGACTGAGGGGAGAAAACAGTTAACTGAAGATGAGGAGGATGACAGCATCACCCTGAGCATGGTCAAGAGGCCTGAGCCCCATCCCTAACCAGCAAAGAGCTGCTGAGAACACACCTCCTGCTTGCTGGAGTTTCCATGCGTGGATCACTGTGCTGTTCTCGTAGTCCTCAGCATCATCTGTGACTAAGAAGAGTTTGGACAGGATGACCAGTCAGGGGACTAAAAAGGGACCTTTGGGAACCCCCTTTCCCACCCCCTGTGCACATGGCTGAGGTCTCACCACCCTCACAGGGAAGAATTCCTTCCTAATGTCCACCCTAAATCTCCTCTCTTCTAGTTTAAAGCCGTCCCCCCCTCATCCCATCCCTCCAGGCCCTTGTCCCAAGTCCCTCCCCAGTTTTCCTGCAGCCCCTTCAGGCACTGGAAGGTGCTCTGAGGTCTCCCTGGAGCCTTCTCTCCTCCAGGCAGAACAACCCCAACTCTTTCATCCTGGCTCCATGTTCCAGGGCACCTCCTTTGGTGCAGCCCCATCCCTTTGGTGCAAAACTCCAGCCCCATCCCAACCTCAAGAGCTGCTTGGGAAGGGTCCTTTGTGATGTGAGTGGCTCCTGGCCATCCCAGCTTCTTTCTTTCCAAGCCAGAGAAGAGGCTCCTCCTGCCCTGGGCCGGGTTGTGCAAGCAGCACCCATGGGTCCCTCTGCAGAGGAGCTGACTGGCGGATGTTGGGGTTTGGTGATTCAGATGAGAACAGGAAACCAGAACCTGAGTTACCAGGAATCTCAGGGGAGAAACCACCTCCAACCTCAGTGACTGTGAGGTGCAGGAGGAGGTGGGACAGATGGGGGAGAGCAGCTGAGGCTGCAGGGAAAAGGGGAGAGCAGAGGGGATGGAAATGGCCTGGGGTTGGGTGAGCTTGGTGCGAAAGTTTTGGGGCAAGTGGGGGGGTCCCAGTGGGCTTGGTGAGCTTAGATATCCCCCCAGGCTGGACCACAGTGACTCTTTTAAGGAGGACTTGAGCTCATCCCTGTAAAACCCCTCTGGAAAGCAACGTGCTGGATGTTCCTGCTCCTTGCTGCTCATGGCCACCACCTGAGAAGCTCCAAGGGATGAAAATTACCAAATTGTGACTCTTCTCAGCATTCCTGACACCCCTTGGGGCCTAAGGTGAGAGTTTATCCCAGCCAGTCTGCTTTGCAGTTCAGTCCTTTCCACCTCCCCACCCTTTCTGCTGCTGGCAGCCTGGCTGTTCTATAATTACATTATCTGTAATTAATGTAATATAATAAATAATATAATTCCATTATATCTGTAATATATAATGTACACATATATATATATTATATATATATATGCATATATATATATAATATATATATATATAAATATATATATACTCTGCCTTGACAGCTACTAAAAGGTTCTGGAAGGTTCTCACTGGGCTGAGCTGCTCTCACCCCACATCTGGCTGGCAGCCCACCCTATTTTCCCCTCCCCTGCCCACCATAGGTGACTTTAGCTTCAGTTTCTGGGGTTTCCATCACTTTCAGGGCATCCTGGCTTCATGTAGATGGAATGCATTTATTTTGCTGCATGGAAGTGTTGGGAATTGTTAATCCTCAGTGGAAAGAAGCTTTGCATCCCTTTTCTCCTGGGCACTCTAGCAAAGTGGGGGGGTTGTGGGCTCACCTGGTGGGCTCTTGGCTGCTTTTCCTTGCTAATAGCAGAGCTCAGTTCCAGAATTCAGGCTCTCCAATATTTGCTGTCTCTCAGGTGGGGTCCCCTGTCCTGGGCAGCCCTGGGGATGGATGCTGCCTGGCTGTGCCTGAAATTCAGGCCAAATCCATGATATTCCTGTGAATTGCCTCCTGGTTCAGGCTGTGATCAGGATTTGGTGGTGTATTTTCCCCCTGAGGTTGCTTGAGGGTTTTGTGGTTTTTTTTTTTCTTTAATGATTATTTTTGAAGCCTTCTTGCAAAGGGCTAATCTGGCTTCCAGCTGATTTAGCAATTCCAGGTTTTCCCTCTTGTCCCATGTGCCACCAAAATGCATTTGCTGCTTCCCTGGTGTAAAATAAAAGCTTGAGCAGCTGTAGAAACCCAAGGTTTGTCTGTGCTGTGGGGGCTTTCCACAAATGTGGTTGGAAATGGGATGTGCAGACGTTTGGGAAGGATTTTTTTTCTGGGGATTCTGGATGTTGAAGTTGTTCCAAGCACAGGAGCTTCCTGGGGCTGAGGATTTCTAAGTGGCTGGGACTTGCTGTGGCCCCAGACAAACAGAAAGTTGTGTTTCTTTTCTTAGAAATGGCAGAGCCACTGAGCCAAGCTGAGGATCACATCTGTTGGATGAGTCCTTGCAACAGGGGAGGTTTTAAATAAACCCTGAGCTTCATCATTCCTGGCAGTGACTCAGCCCAGCAGCCCCAAGCAGCCTGAAGTGATTGCAAACCACAAAGTTCTCTGTTTTCCTATTTTTCTGGGTGGGAAATTTTTAAAAATTCTTATTTTTTTTACTACTAGGTTAATGTCATGCCCTGGGGCAGTCATTTTGGTCTTTATCTTGTGGAGTGGGCTTGACATCTGCAGCAGGCTAAAAGGACATGGTCACAAATGGCCTTGCAGTCATTTTCCTGGATGCTACATCCATGCATTCCTCACTCTTTAATTTTTTTAGGCAAAAAAAAAAAAATTAAGTAGGTAATAAATGCTTTTTTTTTTTTTTTTCTTTTTATTTTTTTCCTTTTTCTTTTTCTTTTTTTTTTTTTTTTTTTTTTTTCCTGCTGCTGTTGCAAAGCTCTTCCAGACTTTCCATTCATTAGGAATTTTCTTTCTAGCCTGTGCATATCTACCTTCTACTCATTTTATGAGCCAGCCTGGACTTGTTTGAATTTAAAAGCTTTTCTCACTTTGGTGTTTCTCTCAAACTTCCAGTGAGTGTCTCTGGACTCTCATGCTTTAGTAGACTTAAAAGCAAGTAGAATTTCCTGACAAAACAACCTCTCCTTCCCTTGGATGTTCACAAGGAACCCTCTAACTGGGTTTAATCCTTAATTTAGGACTAGAAACCTTCCACACCAGCAGCCAGGATAGACTGTACAGACTGGTTGATTTTTTTTTTGCAATTTTGTTAATTCTTTTTTTTTTTTTAAATTGTTAAAAAAATTAAAATCAATGTTTCACTGCTAAACAGGAGATGAAGATGGGAAGATGGGGGCACTGGAATGGGGAGATCAGGATGGGAAGATGGGGATGGGGACATTGGAATGGGAGATCAGGATGGGAAGATGGGGATGGGGACATTGGGATGGGAATGTGGGGACAGGGACAGCATGTGCCCTGCTGGTAGCCCCTGGGGTTGAGCACCCCCCATGTCCCTTGGGAGCATCCAGGGTCTGCTGGGTGACCCCCCCACTCCAGGTTTAGCACTGGACTCAACACTGAGTTGGGTTGATGGTTGCACTTGGTGATCCCAAAGGTCTTTTCCAACCAGAATGATGGTTCTGTGATTCAAATCATCTCTGGAAGGGAGGTGGTGGCCTGGCTGGCAAAGTACAAACAAGGCTGTGTTGGCAGGCATCTTTGGCTCTGCCTTGCCTTGACTTTAAAACAGAAAAATAAAAATAAGGAACAAATAGAAGGAAAATAAAAACAACCAAAAAAACCCACAAAAAACCAAAACACCAAAACAAACAACCTAAACCAAACCAGCAGCCTTGCAGCCCTTTGTGTAATGAATTTCCATCCCCAGCATTGGGTCAGCTTCTGTTTGCTGCCTCTGACAGATGCTTTAGAAATGATCCACAGCTCAGGATTCCCAGGGGGGATGTTAAGCCAAGGAAAAAGGGTGTCAGAAACCACATGGGTTTGATCAGGCTCTGTCTGCAACATCCCAGCTGGGTGCTGGTCCCACATCTCCAGGCTGGGTCCGTGGAGGTCTGGGCATGTTGTTCATCTCCAGCTCCCCATCCTCAAATTCTCAGAGAGCTCTGCAAGAGACTTAGCAGGGAAATAACCAAATAACCCCCCTGGGGATGGCTAAAGAGCAAAGCCAGGGAGTGTCTGGAGCTGCTGCTGGAAGGGAGCAGAAAAAAAAAAGAAAAAAAAAAAAAGAAAAAAAAATGGTTTTGCTCAGAAAGAGGAAGTCTGGTCTCAAGGTTGTGGTCCCATGGGTGCAGGGGTCCCATGGGTGCAGGGTCCCTTCTGGGCAGGCAGATTTGCTCAGAGGCTGCAGACACTGAACCCCTGAGCTCCCTCCTGGCAGGGACAAGGCTGGAGGGATTGACCCCAACAGGAATGGGAGAACGTTGGGATTTCTCCTTTGGGATCAGGGTTTCAGCTTGGGCAGGAAAAGGTTCTCGATTCCACTTGGTGCAAGTGGAGGAAGGAGGTGCTGGGCAGGACAGAATCAAACTCCTCTTTTCTATAGTGTTTTTGATGTTTGTTGGCTGGGTTTTAATTTTTATTGTTATTTTTAACACTTATATTAAGAGGAGGCTGAGAGGAGACCTTCTTGCTCTCTACAGTTACCTGAAATAAATAATGATAGGACCAGAGGAAATGTCCTGAAGTTGCCCCAGGGGAGGTTTAGACCAAATATTAGGAAGAATTTCTTTATTGAGAGAGCAGACAGACTTTGGAAAGGGCTGCCCAGGGAGGTGTTGGAGTCACCATCCCTGGAGGTATCAAAACCCAATGCAGACGGAGCACTTCAGGCCATGCTGTAGAAGGCCTGGTGATGATACAGATAGGAAGATATTTTTTTTTATTGGGAGGGGGTGGTGATCTCAGAAGTCTTTTCCAACCATGTCACTTCTGTGATTCTGGAATATCTAGGTATGATTTCCCCACCCATTGGGTTGTGCCAGTGTAGTACAGGCTGGAATGGTACTAAGGTAGCTTGGGGTTGGGTGGGAGGAAAGCAGAGAAACTCAGCCTGGCCTTTGGCAAGGTGAAGCATCTCCATCCCTAGGGGCTAAAGAAGTAGTCTATTAAAAGAAAAAAAAGAAAAAAAATTACAATAATCTGTAAACACAGAAAATCTGTCCCTGAGCAATAGGAATTGGCTTCATTATCTGTCCCAGCCCCAGCAGGCTGTTTGCTGTGATATTTATAGGATGTTTTGGATTTGAAAGGAAGAAACCGAAGCCAAATCATGCTGATGATTACAAAATGTTAGCTGCTGTTTGTGGCAGAGGCTGTCACAGGAGGGAGGGGAAGAGCCGGTGGTGGCTGAATCAGTTCAGGCAAAAAGAAGGGGAATTTAACATTTAAAGTCATTCTGAGCTGCAGGGAAATAACTGGAGTGCCTTGTGCAGAGATCTTGGCAGCTCTGAATAATTCAGAGTGCCTCCTTGTTTGTCCTCTCCTCTGGATATTAAATGCTGAGGATGGCAATGTGGCTGATGGAGCTGGGAATGAGCAAACCCAATGGGGTTTTGTCCCTCTTCATGCCCATGTCCCAAGGGAAACCCTGTGAGCCTCTTCTGCTTTTCTGCACTGAGATGTGCTGGGTTCATCCCCCCCCTTCTCATTGCCTCCCCCAGCCCATGGGATAGAGCCCCAAGGTCTCTTCTGCATCAATAGGGTCACAGAATGGAGGGACCTCAAGGATCATCTGGTCCAACTTTTTGAGGTAGAAACATCTAAAGCATGTTCTTTTAGATGGTTTAGATGCTTTAGATGTTCCTGAAGCTCAGCACCTTGTCAAGCTGAATCTTACAAGTGTCAAGTGTTGGGGACTTTTCCCCCTTTCTGCAGGAAAATATTCACAGTGGTACCTGAGCTGCTGAGATCTCACCTCTGAGCTGATCCGTCTGACTTAGAGGTTTCTACATCACTTCAGGAGCTCTGGGATCTGCATTACTTCTCTAGATTTTTAGTGTTACAGCCAGGATCAAGCCTGGTTCCAGCCCTCAGCCCAGATTTCTCCCCATGTCCAGCCTGAGAAGCTCACAGCCAGCGAGCTGCTGGGGGATGCTGTTGGATCACAGTGTCTGCTCAAGGGCTTCCATCTTCTGTCCTGGGGTGCTGCAATCAAAATAGAAAGCGAAGTTGGTTTCCCTCAACAAATTCAGACAGCATTTTCTGCATTGCAGGAGGCAGGAGCAGTGGGCACCAGCCCCAGCTGTGCCTCTGGGGATCCAGGCACGTGGTGGAAAAGAGATGAGGCAGGATCAGAACACAGGGCCATCCAGCTGGGACCTAAGCCACGTGCACAGGGGGTGGGAAGGGGGGTTCCCAAAGGTCCCTTTTTAGTCCCCTGACTGGTCATCCTGTCCAAACTCTTCTTAGTCACAGATGATGCTGAGGACTACGAGAACAGCACAGTGATCCACGCATGGAAACTCCAGCAAGCAGGAGGTGTGTTCTCAGCAGCTCTTTGCTGGTTAGGGATGGGGCTCAGGCCTCTTGACCATGCTCAGGGTGATGCTGTCATCCTCCTCATCTTCAGTTAATTGTTTTCTCCCCTCAGTCATCTGTGATAAACACCTGAAGAGGCTGCAGGAAAGCTGGGGAGGGGCTTTTTCCAAGGGCATGGGGTGATGGGATGAGGGGTGATGGCTCTATACTGGGAGAGAGGGGATTTAGGTTGGACATTAGGAAGAAATTCTTCCCTGTGAAGGTGCTGAGCCCCTGGCCCAGGTTGCCCAGAGAAGCTGGGAAGCAGTGTTCCAGGCCAGGTTGGATGGGGCTTGGAGCATCCTGGGTTGGACTGTAGCGGGAAGAGCCTTTCTTGCTCCTGTGGCTTGACGAGCTGCTGGCCTCTGCCATTGCCTCACACAAGAGTGATCTTCTCCCTGTGGGTGTGTGTCCCACCTTTATTGGCCCCCTGGTAATAGGGGCCTGCCCTAACCAGGCACAGGTGGACTCACACCCACTCTTTGGCAACTCGAGGCACCTGGTTTATCTTGTTTCTCTACACTTAACTATGAAGGAGTTCACTGAGGGCTTTCTAACAGCTTTTTACATATTTTAAAACATGGGGGGGGGTTGGACTTGATTTTTCAAGGTCCCTTCCAACCCCTCACTTTCTGTGATTTAAACAGAAGCTGGTAACAGAGGTTTTACCCAAAAAGTTATTTCTAGCAGGACTGCTGCTGTAAATACCCTGGGGACAATGACAGTTTGCCATTCCTATCAGCAATATATTTACTTAGGAACAGCCACTGCTATAGAGATACCCCAGATTTGCTTATGGGTTCTCTGCTGGGTCTCTCTCAGCTTCAGAGATGACTCAGGGCTGTGGGACAGATGTCACCACAGCTGGCACAGGCTGCAGCAAAGGCACCTCCTGTTAGTCCCCTAATTGTCCCCAGGTCCCCCACAGAGCCACCCAGGCTCTCCAGGACAGAGCAGCACCCAGACAGGAGTCCTGATGGGGCAGGAGAGGGGGCACAACAGCTCTGGGGTGGAAGACATCAATCCTTTTGGGATATCAATCCCCCTGGTACCCAACCTGGCTGAGGAGAGAGCAGATACAGAGCAGGACCCAGATAAAACAGAGAGGGGGACAGATCCCAGCACCTTTCATTGCCTCAGAGGGAGGGTTTTGGTGTCGAGGGTGGGATGAGAGCCTCACCCCGAGCATCCCAACACATCCACAGTTCCTGCTCCTCACCAGACCAACCCTCAGACACCAAACCCAGCTCAGGACACCAGGCTCTACCCCAGCTCTGCCCTCTTCCCTCCTCCAACCCCTGTGTCTCCTCTAGACCTGCTGCCAGGACCCACTGCTGCTCTGATCAGAGGTCAAAGACAGAGGAGCATCTTGCTTTTAACTGCCCCAATAAATTACATGAAATACCACCCTACAAATCCACCTGTCCACATCTTTTTCCAAGCTTACCCCTGTCAGCTGGGTTTGCTTTGCCCCCAGCAAACACACAGCATCTCCTCCTTCTGCCAACCAAACGAGGTTTTGGTTGGTTTTTGTTGGTTTTGTTTTTTCCCTCTTTAAGACCCAGCAAACTGGCTGTAAAAAATTGTCTTTTGGCTCCCAAAAGTCATGAAACTCCATCTCTCACCCTTCCCAGCTTATTTTTTAGGGTGGGGAGGCTGAATGCCCTGGGGCCTGATACCCTTTCAGATAAAGGTGGGGTCTGCTCCAGCACCCCTTGGGTTGG
This sequence comes from Calypte anna, assembly GCF_003957555.1. Lineage (NCBI taxonomy): Eukaryota > Metazoa > Chordata > Aves > Apodiformes > Trochilidae > Calypte > Calypte anna. The sequence continues at coordinate 45,340 of NC_044264.1, forward strand.
CTTGAACCAGGGGCTGTGACTGATGCTGCTCAGAAATTCCCACTCTAACGAGTCCAGCACCTAAACCTGAGCTCCCCACTGAAACACACCCAGTGTTGTCTCAGGAAAGGTTTCCAAGCTCCACCAGGATTTCTCCCAGAGCTCAAAAGCTTTGTGAATCAAGTGCGGCTTCCTCTACAGGAGACCAGCACCAAAACCCTCCTTGTTTTGGGACCAGAGCAATGATGTCTCACCCCACCCACTAATTATTTTTCTTTTTCAATGGGAGCCCAGTCCTGGAGGATATTTATTGCTCACGTCATGCAGGCACATTTTTGGAAAAAAAAAAAAAAAAAAAATCTGGTTTTCCTCTTGGTTGTAGCTGGGTGAGCATCTCCCCAGCTGGGGGAGAAGTGCCACCTCCTGCCCTGCCCCAGCTGCACACCCCATGCAAAGCTCATCTCACCCAAATCAGCCCAAACTCATCTCCCCAAGCTCAGCCAACCTCATCTCACCCAAATCAGCCCAAGCTCATCTCACCCAGCTCTACCCCAGGGCTGTGCTGCTACCACCCAGTGGAAAACCAGCTCACAGCCAGGGGTGATGGGTGCTTCCCCAAGATTTGCCAAAGTGAGGCTTGCAAAGATGGATCCCCTGAACCCCTATGGTGCCATAAAGTCTTTCCCCACCTTATCCTGCTCGGTTCATCCTTACAGACACCAGAATTCTTAAATTTGGACACACAACCCCCAAAAAGGTTTGAATGATTTTATTTGATTGTTTTCTTTTTATACAGTGATACAAATGATACAGAGTCATTACAGTACAGATTTTGCAGGGGTTTCTAGAGGTACTTAGTGATTTTTTTATTTTTTTGGTCTATTTTAGAGGAAGAGGCAGACCTTGGGAGCACAGTGACACAAACAAAACAATCTCATAGTAGGAAGCCAATCCCTCCCACAGGGAGCACGAGTGGAAAGGTGATGGCAGTGTTCCTCCTAGCAATAAGAAACCCAGAATGTCAACCCTGGGGTTAGCTAGCGCTTTAGAGAAGAATTTGTGAGCTTACAGGCAAGCAGGTGGTTCCTGTGACACCACTGAAGGTCCTCAAAGCCCTTGGATGCCCTTTGCTGTGAAGGGGACAGAGATGAGAGAAGGTGCTGTGAAAGAGCATGGAGCCAGGCAATGTTAATGGTGTCATTGCAGCTATGGAAAAAAAAAAAAAAAAAAAAAAAAGAAACCATAAAAAGCTTTAATCACCCAAACAACTACAGAAAAGCAGCATCTTAAGACTTAATAACAGCAGCACCCACACTTGGTGACACCGGGTGCAGAACCAGTCACACCTCCTGGGTCTTGTGCCCATCCAAGCTTTGGGACCAAGTGAGGAGAAGCAGGCAGGGCCCAGCAAAGCTCCTGAGTGTGCAGGGTGGGGGTGAGCTGCAGCCCCCCAACTTTGCTGCTGTGTTTGCCTGGATAGCCCAGAACAGGCAAAGTCACCAAGGGTTTGTCACCAGGGTGTGCATCAGGCTGGAGCCAAGTGGCTGGCACTGGAGGGCTGGAATCTTTCTGGAAGCAGAGTCAAAGGAGATGGCTGCAGAAATGCTTCTGATTGGTTTGGTTTAATACTGACAGAGTGAGTGGGATCACCAACAACAGAATAAATTGCAGGCTATATGGGCAAGGTGTATGCACCCAGTTAAAGATGGCTCTCTGCCACTTCAAATCCACTTCACTCCTGGGTAAGTGGCATTTGAGAGGAGGTATTGAGCTCCCAGATTGGAAAAATTTCAGTCTCAACTGGAAATCAAATTCTTCAGCCACAGAAATTCCCCTTTCTATAAATAGAAGCCAAGCATCACCTAGAAAATCACATCCCAAGAAGCACCCTTGAGAAGCACCAAGGGAACTGATCCTGTGTTAGAAGACCCCAGGATGTACAAGGACCAGGTTCCTGCAGAGCCTTTGCTCTCACCTGGCAGTGAAACACAGAAGTCCTCAGCACATAGAACATAAACTCAAACCCAATATAAAGTTGCTCAGAGGCACCAATCCTGCTGCAGAGCAATGGGACCAACCAGAAGACACTTCCAAGGGCTGAGGAGGAACAAGGTGGGTGGAGAAACCCCAGGGATCAATGCCTGGCTTCAAACTGCACTGCTTGGAGCAAAGGTGCCACATGTCCAAAGGACATTCCAGGGGACCTGTGGGGATTCCTGGAAAAATCCACTCCAAAGAGCTCTGCAGTAGGAATCTGCTGGGCAAGGAGTGCTGAAGGGGCTGCACATGGTTTTCAAAGCTTGCTGGGGGTGTTATTAAATCTTTCCTGCAAAAAAGAGGGGTGGCAATGTCACAGGATTTGCCCTAAAATGCTCAAGGTATTATCAGCTTTTCTGAAGGTGAGTCTAGTACTACAGGTAGCAAAGGCTCCTACTGTGCTACATTCAGGATTGAAACTGTGACAGAATTCGTTAGACAAGTTGAAAAATATCAGTATTACCCAAAGCTGCTCTGGGAGGGAGAGTCCTGGCCACAATCACTCCATCACAACCACCCAGAACTCCAGAAATCAGCATCTGAGCTGTCTCAGGAGTGTCAGTGCATCTCAAAAGAGGCACCAACACCTTGTTGCTCCTTCTGAAAAGCAAGGAAGCCACCCTTGAGCAGAGGAATTTAATTTCCACCTCCAGCTCACAACTGAAATATGGGATCACTCCTCCAGCTCTTCCTCCAGCCACCAGAACAATATTCATTGTTCTGAACCATCAGAGCCCCCTGGAGATGCTGCTTTGGACCTGCAGGTTCAGTGAGCTGGCAGCACCTCGGTGCCAGCACTGGGCTCTCCTCCTCTCAGAGGGTTTTTTTCTCAGGGATTTTTCTCCCCTGGGCTTGGGAGCTCAGGGGGGTTTATTTTTTAGTGGTTTAGTGGAGTTTTGCAGCACATTTATCCCTGCATTGCTTGGAGGAAGTTCTACACAGCTACTGGAAGTAACTTGGTGAGAGTAGGAATAGCCAGAGAGTGAATTATTAATTTCTTGCCACTGCTGGGAACCTCAGGCTGGGTTTTGCCATGCCAGGCTTAGCTTCAGCCTGCAGGTAAAATGAAGCCTGAACTGCTTTCTGCTGGCCAGAGGGGAAAAAAATAATCTTGCTTCCTGATAGAAAACAGAAATGCCCCTTTCATGTATTAAATAGAGTTTTGTCACCTGTTGACACAAGGTGGTTTGATGTGCTCCTGTTCATCAATTGGATCTTTGGAGGGGAAAAAGGGTTGGAGGATCCTGGATGAGCCTGAGCCATCCAGGCAGCAGAATGCAGAACATCAGAGGCACCATCAATGTTTGATACAAAGAACTACTAAAAAATATATATATATACATGATACTGGGATTTACACTGCACTCAACAGTGGGCAATGCTTGGCCAAGTAAACATTTGGATATGAAGTATTTTTAGGACGAAAATGAGCCACTTTCCCTCTCTCTTTGCCTCTCTCACAGGGAAGTGTTACTGCCCTCCAGGCAGCTGTGGAATTCCTGCTCCCAGCCTCTGGAAGAACAGCTCTGAGCAAGCCTTGTGGCAGCAGCTGAAGGACCCTCAGCCCCCCTTGACACCTCAAACTGGGATGCCATGCAGACAGGACACTGGGGTGCTGGCACAGGACACCTGGATGCTGGCACAGGACACTGGGGTGCTGGCACAGGACACAGGTGCTGGCACAGGACATTGGGCTGCTGGCACAGGACACCTGGATGCTGGTACAGGACATTGGGGTGCTGGTACAGGACACAGGTGCTGGCACAGGACACCTGGATGCTGGTACAGGACACTGGGGTGCTGGCACAGTACACAGGTGCTGGCACAGGACACCTGGGTGCTGGCACAGCCAGGCTGCTCCAAGAAGCAGCTGCAGAGCAGGGCTTGGATCCTCTGCTCAAGCTGTCCCAGGAGCAGGTCTGAAGAGATTCCATCCTTTTGGGTTCTGGGAAGCTGGAAAACCAGCAGGAAAGGGAGAGCTCCTTTCCTCAATGAAATCAAAGCTCCGGCTTTTCACTCCCCTGCAGCAGGCACCTGTTTCAAGGGTGCAACAGCCTGGTGAAGTTACAGCTGGTAGGAAACAGCCCTGCTGAACAAGCTGGGAGAAACCAGGGAAGAGAGCAGGAAGCAGAGGTTTGGGGTCTTCCCACAAGGACATGGAACTGATGACTGCCTGGAGGGGAAGAACCCCCATTCCACCCTGCATGGACAGGGGATTCCAGCTGGAGGGCAGCAGAGCCCCTCCTGGCAGCCTCACCAACCAAACAAATGGAGTTTGTCTGTGCCCTGCACGTTCCAGCACTTCATCAGCTGAGGTTCCTCCCCTTCACCTTTTCCTCTCTCCCTTTGTTTGAAGGAGATAAGTCCTGTACTGCTTCCCCCTAAAATTTAAGGAAGCCATTTCAAAATTAAGTGTTTGAAAACTGAAGAGGGGGGGGCAGGGGAACGCAGGCTAGAGCAGACTCAAATAAAGACCAATGTTAAATATTACTTAACGTTTTCTTTTATTTAAAAGAACATTCACAAAATACCATATCCATAAATTTATTTTGTTATGAAGCAGAATGTGTTAAGTGTTTGGAATTTTTCTTTTTTTTTTTGGTATTTTTTTGTGGGTTTTTTGTTTTGTTTTTACATTTAAAAGTCAACTTCCTTGACCAGAGGTGAGTTTTTTTATACGGGAATTTGTTCTTAAAATCTTTTCCACATTGAAGATGTAAATAGGTCAATTATTGGTTTGGAATACAACCACACAAATGCATGTCTGTCTTAAATTAAGTATTAGTGTTAGACAAATGGTTCTTATCTCAGAAGCAGATTAAGAGACAGGCAGAAAGAAGGAAAAGAGTAGTTCTGTGAATTGCTGGGACTCTGACATTGCAAAGGTAACTTTAGGGAAGAAAATCTCTACTAGCAGTGATGCTGGCAGTGAAGCAGCCATGCCTCCAGCTCCTCTTGCAAGTCCTCTGGTATGCTGGCTGGCTGACCTGAAAGCTGTCAGCACGAGCATTAGGGGCCCAAGATGTTCTCATGCACTGGATGTACCATCCACACTTCAGTGCTGTAGAGCCAGGTTTTGGTTTTAAACATTAATGATCTCTCTGCTCCTGCTCCAGCCTCCCCTTCCTTCCCTCCCCCCCTCCTCCCATACAACACTGGCAAGAAACATTTCAAGCAAGGAGAGATGCAGCAGTTAAGAGATGCTTTTTTTTTTTTACCCAAACTTCTACACGAAGAGAATTATCTCTAGCAGAATGATTTCTACCCTGCCAATTTTCAAGGTGTTCTGATAGCAGAGGTCTTCAAACTGTACACTGCTGGGCAAAGAAAAACAGGGGTTAAATGGCAACAGGGGTTGCATGGCAAAGTATCCACTCATTAAACAAAAATAAAAAAGTCAATTTTATTTGTAGAAACTTTGTTTTAAAAATATACCAAACATGTAAAACCCCAAAAAAAAAAAAAAAAAAAAAGTAAGCAGAAAGAGCCAGTGAGCAGCTGTGCTCCAACAGGCACATTTTTACAGCACTAACCTTGAGCTCAGGGTATAGTGTCACACCATTCTGAAATCAAGAGCCAGCCACCAGCAAGGGCCTGCTGGCAGATGCTCTCTCCAGAGTGATTCCACCACCAATTCACCAGGCTTCTTTGTCAGCCAGTTTTATTTGCACCTATTAAATTGCTACCTCCTGGTAACCTGTGCGAAAGGGCAGAGATCCCCCTTAGTTTCACAGGGGGCTCTGCTGTACACAGTGACTCTGTCACCAATTGTCACAAATGGTATGTCACTACTGAGTTAGAGCTGTAAATTTTTCTGTTCAGCTCATTTGGACTCTCCAGTTTTCCTCTTCAGAGCCACAGCAATACAGAACAAGACATGCAGGTCAGAAGAGGAGCACTGAGGAAGTAAAAGGAAATAATACAGGTCAGTAACTAAGTCTAACCTGTGCTTCTAAAGTAAAACAAACCCAGAAAAGAAAGGAAACAATACAGGGCAATAACCAAGTCTAACCTGTGCTTCTAAAGTAAAACAAACCCAGAAAGGAAGAAGTTGAAGCAGCACCTTTGTCCAGAGACCTCCACACTCGTGGAAGCAGCTACACTGCCTTATCTACTGGCAACTGTGCTTCTTGGAAGGAAACAGAAGAGGGAAACTCAGCACAAAGCAGGCACTAGATACAGCAAAGCCAAGAACGTACTAAAAACCACTTGTTAACAGCTGACATGCATTCACAAGCTCTGTATTTCAGTTTCAAAGAGGACAAATGCCAGATGGCAGGAATGGTAAACTGCAGGGTTGACATTCCAGCAGAACTGTCTTGCTTTTTCTCCCGCCTCCCCATTCCCTCTCAACCCCAGCTTCAGTCGTGCTCTTTTACTACTTCCTCACGGGGCTTGGCTCCACCAAAGATAGCAGAGTTTGGGTTGGCTACTTGATTGAGGGGGGTGGCAACTGTTCGAGGTTTGAGCTGAAGTCGGGGCCGCTGTGCTCTTTCCTCTGCAAGAAAAAGATTGGTGTTCTCAGGTCTGATGTTCTCAGCTTTAACCTGACAAAAGCACGGGTCTCTTCCAGGAAGGTTGAATTACAGAAGAGGTGAAGAGTTTACCTTCTGTTGGCTCCCTGAAATCCATGGAAGAGCCACGAAGGGGAGGTCCATCTCTGAAGCGACCAGTGCCACCGCTTCCCATGGAGGCACCCGGTGGCCGCCGGTCTCCAGGGCGGGTTCCTCTACCCCGGCCTCCCAAGAAGTCATCATCTTTGAATCCTGAAGACGGAAGACAGGGAATTTATAGAGCACATTTGGAAAACTTTTTTTTTTAAGCTACAGCGTTTTAGCTGGATGACTGGAAAACCTTCCAAGTCAGTGCTGTCAGTCCAAGGTGATGCACCGAGAGCTTTTGTCTGCGGGTTGTTTCACGGATCTCTCCGAGATGTTCTGGAAGAGTCATGCAGATCCCAGCAGACCCCAGGGACACTGTGCCACTATTTTATCCACCTGGAGATTTAGTGGAGTGGTGGAGATTGGGTCATCAAGTGAGCTTAAAATATGAGCTTCAGCTGCAATGTCAGCTTGTTAACATTACTGGCTGAATTCAGAGCTAAAACCAGAAGTATTCATAGTATTTCTGTAGCCAGAAGATGACACTGCCTACAGCCCTGGCATGATCTCTGCAGGAGCAGAGGAAATGGGAAAATAGGGAACTATACACCCTTTATAAAACAGCCTTTGAAAAACAGAGCAAAACCCCAAGGTTTTTTAGCTGTACTGTAAAGTGACCAAGCATTTACTAGAGAGCTAAAAAATATTAAAATAATCACAATTACGACTTTAAGTATGAAACTGACTATTTTTATAACCATAAACTGAAGAAAAGCAAACAAGGATTGTCTGTCACTGGCCAGAGTTCCAGTCTGCACCCATGATAATCCTCAAGTCTCTCTCCAAGCCCCCAAATCTGAATTCAGTGGGAGAAGGATGCTTCAGGCTAACAGCACACCAAAGGGGAATGCACTCAGTTTTTCAGAGGCTGCCTGGAAGTCGTTTTGCTCCCATCTGAGATTTTTTCCTTTACACTTTGGCAAAGTTGCAGAACTATCCCTTTCTTCAGTGCCAAACCACCACCTTTAATGACCTTATTCAGAGCAAGGCTGCACAACCTGAGAAGAAAAGCTTCTGTGGCAATCAAGACTTGGTAAAATACTAAAATTTTGGCTGACAAATCACTCATCCAGCATTCCCAAGATGAAATGCATTTGCATTTGAAGAATTGTCAATAGAGGTATTAAAGCTGTGGCAGCAGAAGGCTGAGCTATGAAGGCAGATTAAGCACAGCACTGTAGCAAGAAGCCTCCTCTCTCCAGCACCACACTTAAGTTCCATGCTAGTGCCAAGGGCACACTTGTCACCACTCCTGTTTTGTCCATTCCACTCACGCAGAGAGCAGACACTGCAAAGTTGCATTTGTCAACATCTCCCCATCAGAAAATGGACCAAACCCACATGTCAGAGGACAAAAGGAAGTGTGTTAATGTCACCTTGGATTTTAATCACTAGAAACTGACTGGGAATCAAAAGCAAAACCAGGTGGCTCAATCATTCCATTCTACTCAGCAAGCTCAGCCAGGTGCTGCAGCTTGCATTGCTGTAACAGGTGTAAAAGCTGAGGAATATTTTGCATTGAGAAGTGCTTTGAAACACTAACACATTTTTGGAGAAGTCAGTCGCTTCAGGAATACACATAAAATAATGTCATTTCTTGAAGAAGCTAAAAGTCTCTGTTCTGAAAGAATACAGGATCAGCTTTTCCACATGGTCTGTTTCTGCTACTATTCAGAAATGTAATTGGTCTCGTGCTCAGAACCTGGACACCACAAGCTGTATTTGACCAAGTATTCTGTTGTTTAGGAAGGTCTCAGAATTTACACTCAAGACTCTTCCTCCTGTTGGAAGGTAATGGAAGATTTCCCCCAAAGAATCCCACTGCAGTTGTAGGATGTCCAAAGCTGGCACACAGTAGATTCAATCAAAACAGTACTGGGGACAAATGCAGCTGATATGAAAATGAGAACAGTTCTGTGCCTTCTAGGCTGCCTATCTGTAAAAGTGTTAATACTGATACCAGAATTGAAGTCATCTCTGGAATCCCATCCACCTCCTCTGGATTCTCGGGAACCTCCTCCCATTCCTAGGAAAAAAGCCACAATTGTGTTCAGGTCTGAAGCTGTGGGAAAGACTGATCAAGGGGGTATCAAACCCAAGTTGCAGTCCTTCAATATCCAAAGTCATGCTGATGGAAAATCCTTTTGTTTCAGTATGACCAAGTTCCATTGAGTAGGAACCAAAGTTCAGTTTAAGTTAAAAAAAGAACAAGCAGTCAGAAAGCTTCTCTAATACACATTTGATTGAGAAGTGTTGAGACTCATTTAATCAACTACAGCAGAGCCTGTTTTCACACTGGAACAGGAAATAGTCCAAAATAAGTATCTGCATAGTTGTGCTTACTCAGTTGTAGCTTACTCACTTTTCTTACAGCATAAAACAATAGTAGCAGATCAGACTGAAGGGGTTATGATTGTCCTCTGCAGACACTGTACATTACCAGGGTATTGGTCTCACTTCCTGGGCTAGGAGTGACAACATGTTCAGCTTTTGGACACAAAGCACATTATTCCAGACAGTCCAGGAGCAGCAGCAGCTAGATTAGAAATGTGTGTATGCATACAAGATTTCTCCTTCCTGTACCATATTTACTTGCATGCCTCAGCATTAGTTAGTACCACAAATTATATACAGTAAGCTATTTAGAAAACTGGAAGTCACCTCTGTCTTCAGGCCCGCCACCTTTTCTGAAGCCAAAGCCACCTTTATCCTGTTTTCTGCCTTCTGCTATGTCCACTCGGAGTGATCTGTCACCCAAAAGCTGTTAATAAAGAGGAGAATCACTTCAGAATGTAGCAGATGGGCTGCCAAGGAGTTTTGAGACTTGTGCTTATCTTTATGCCACAAATTAATTGCAAGTGTACTTACTGCACCATCATATGTAAGAGCTTCTTTGAGAGACTCCACCTCATCGAACTCTACGTAACAAAATCCTGCAAGAACAAAATCCAAAACCTCACAATACCAGCACTTCAAAAAGCCTCTGTAAGCAGCCACTCCTCCTGCATTTCTGCTAACAGCCTTCCTTCTCTTTCACAGATGGGCTACAAGGTGGTTTGTGCAGGATGTACACAGCTCAGCCACCAAAACACCAGTAAGGATGAATGCCTGTGCCCAAGAGCCCTGAGGCAGCTCCTGACACAGAGCTCACTATGAGCAGCAGGCAAAGGCTGAGAGCCTCACCAGTTCCCTTCATTACAGGGTTCTCATCACAGATTAGATCTGAGCTGGGCCTTTAGACAATGACTGAGCTGAATACTGACAGCTGGTTAGTAGGATTTTTAAACGAGGAGTTGAAATATCTGCTTGGCCAGCAGTTTGATTTTCCCTCATCACATCATTTAATGAATTTATTCCTTTTCTGAGACCCTCTTACCCGAGGTAAACCTTCCCCCCACCCCACTAGAAGTAGCTTACAAATATACTCCCTTTCCACTGGCCAATTCCAATGGAAATCAGATTTACACCCTCTGCAACAATTGCCTGAACAGCTTCTCTGCTTGCTTTTTCTGCCTGTCTACTCCAAGATGACAGAGCTGAAGCTCTGGGAATCTTCTGAACTAAGGGAAGATTGTGCAAGTACACTTAGGGTCATGGATTATAAGTGGGTCAGACACTGTCACAATTATTTTGCTTTGTTACAATTTATACAAGACAAGAAAAGTTTGGGGAAGTATTTTTATGGCAGGGCCAGTATTGTCTCTTGTCACTCAGGTTAGTCTGTATCTTAAGATGATGGAATACAGTGAATCTCACTGAAATGAGATGTTTGTTTGTTAGGGAATGAAAAACCTGCATAAGTCAACACAAACAACAAACACACCAAGCTAACTGTGCTTTGGAGTCCAAAATTCCCCATTTAAAGGCACTTCAGGAGCACCTCCTTTCCTCCACCAGGTTAACCACCTACAACTAAAGCAGCTCTCAACACTCACCTTTAAATTTGTCTGTTTCCTTGTCTCTGACTAATCGTACACTCCTTACACTGAGATCCTTGAAGATGGCATCTATGTCTCCTTGGACAGTGTTGAAGGGGAGGTTCCCCACATAGGCTGTGAAAGGGGGTTCTGTTGGCAGCTCCTTCTGTCTGCGGGAACCAAGGCCACCACCACCACGAGAGCTGTTGGGAAAAAGCAGCAGTGTCTCTGGAGTGGGACTCCCAGCTCAGCACTGCTCAGCTGCTGGCTGTATTTTTGGAATTTTTGGTTATTCTATCCCTTCTGCCTCAACCTGCCCCCTCCAGCATCAGCCAACCCCTTTCTAAGCGTGACCTGATGCATTATTTCAGTGGGAAAACAAATGATTAAGTATTTAAATACCTCAGAGGTGTTCTCAGTAAGAAAGTGATGAATTAACTTCTTTCTCATCCCACAAACCATTAAGAAAAGTAATGCAAGGCTCTCCCTACTGTCCCCTACTCAAAAACATTGTTCTAAAAAAACCCAAACAAAAACAAAAAACTACACTAGATTTAAAAAAATATTTTGTAGCTGGAAAGAAATACTTGTATGGTACAGGTGTCCTGGTTTGGGCCAGGATAAAGGTGATTTTCTGTCTTGTACTTGTCAGCTTATCCGGAAATTAAGCTATATCCAATGAGTTTAAGTAAACAGTATACTATCAACATCACCTCATTTATTTCAGCAGCATTTAGCTTAAGGAAAACACCTTCTGGCTCTGCAGTTATTGTCACAACTGTCAGATATCTGCACTGGAATGCTCTGAATTGAACACGTAACATAAAACCTGGCTGAGCAAGATGTTCTAAGGCAGAGAAACTGATTTCAGTGCTAGCTGGATGTCTGATGAATGACACAGAGGTAAACCAGGCTGGTTTTCCTTGCCTTTCCCCCTCAGTCTCAGTTAAGGCTGAGGAACCAGACTGCACCAGCTCAATTCTTCTCTGTATTGATGCAACATTTCTGGGTGTTCATCTCCTGCAGAGCCTCATCTTCTCAAGCCAACTTTGAGCTCCTCTACAGAGACATTACCTGAGATGCTCACCTTCTGTCCATGTTCTCCCCAACTTTCAGCGAGCTTTGCTCATCTCTGACCCTTTTCCAGAGGCTCACTGGATATTCACAGAACACAAAATGTACCAAACCAGGATTTGCTACTGTGACACACACTAATTAGATGTCTGCAGAGTCCCAGCTAAAATACAGAAGGTCAGAAAAATTATTTCCTTTTCTGGTCAGTTGCATGCAGCCAGAAAACCCACTGTACTTGCCTGTCTTTTTTTTTCCATTTCACAATAACTATGATTAATGAATCAAATAATGCAGAAATTTTGAAGGAGAATCCTTCACTTTCTAGGTAACCATTATTTGTACCTCTTATGGCGGCAGCAGCTCCATGCAAGAGTTGTCACCAAAACTACCCCCATGCTGCCAAGTGTACTTGAATCTCAACCCACATATCTTTAATTAGTGCCCACCCAGGTTGATATTTTTGACAATAATCCTCATCTGCCTTTGTCTCATTAGCAAGTCAGTCAAAAACACACTGGAGGATTAAAACTGCTTTAAGGGTGCTGTGTATGTACAGCAGAATTAACCTTAGCCACAAGATTAAGTTTTAAGGAGGAACTCCAAAGCTCAATCATCTTCTAAATAATTAATATATTGAATCAGTTCTATGCCTTTGCCCTTAGTTGCCTAAAAATTAGTACCAACCAAGACAAATCTTAATTTTTACATATTCTGAAGGAACATGAGCATTGCTTCAGCTGAGTATGAAAGGAGCATTTCCTTCTAGAGGTGCTCACCATGTCCCTTGAGCAGCAGCTCAGCTTCAGTGAGCTGATCCAAAGAACTCTGCTGAGCTCCCCAGCCAGCCCAACAAGGTGATCAGAGAGCTGCAGAAGGCACTCAGGGCAGCACTGCCAGGGAAACAAAAGGGAGGGCCTCAGCTACAGCTTTCAACAGCAAACCTCCACTCTGATCAACTTGAGCTGCTTCTGAAACCACACCCTCACGTTAGCAATCCCCAAAAGAATTTTTCTGGTGCTACAGACAAAGCTCAGTTCTGCCATAGCATACCAGAACCTCAGAGGGTGCATGTGTGGAAATCCATGGCCTATTGTGCAACTCCTTACTGATAATTAGTCAGAAATCAAGTCTTATTTTTTATTTTGATCCAGTGCTATCTCAGTAAATATGTAACTATATATTAGGTTTTCTTCCATTTTTTATCTTTCATTCAGTTCTTCTTTCATTTGAAGAATGGGAATGGTCAATAACTAGGTTCAAAATTAAGTTCCCTACAAAATCCAAGTGTATCAACACAAAAAGACTGTTCTGCACTTCCCTGTATTTTTTTTTCAACATTAAATCAGCAAAATAGAAAAAATAAGGCTGACTCCAGTAAGCAAACAGTGAGATTAAAAGAACATGCTCTCATTTCTAACGGATTAGGACTAAAGTCAACTATAATTACAGCTATAACTGAACTAAGTGAACTATGTCACAGCAAGGTGTTAAAGAATTTATCTGCACTTCCCACTCAGTGCAACTTTTGCTCAGACACAATTAGGTAACAATTATGTCATCTTAACATGGGAATCTAACACAACTATTTCATTCCTTTTTCAGCAAGCCAAAGCAGAATGCTGAAGAAGAAAGCTTGCCTCTAGCAAATGCAGAAGCAAACATTCCTCTAATTAGACTTAGTTTGCGGTGAACCAAGCTAATGACATCACAATGCCATGCTAGGGTGACAAAACAAGCTCTCATTTGAAAGCTACCCTTTCAAAAAGTTTAGTTATTCTCCCTAGAAAACAAAACCTGTCAAAAATTCAAAACAAAGGCTTTTTGGAAAGCCAGTATTTGAGTTTAATTGCCTGTCACTAAGGATCAAAACAATAGCTCAGTATTTATCATTTTGCACAGTACTGAGACAACAGCCTGACTGGATTCCAGCACTGGGGCCTCACCAGAGGCAGCACAAGGCTCAGCAGGATGCAAGTTTTGCTGAGATCTCTCCAAGACCACAACTCCAAACACAAATCCAACTTATTCAAGTTCAACTCTACAGCAAGCATCTGATGTCTGCAACAAAAAGCCTAAAAAATAGGAGGCATTTATTAACACTAAATAGAACCACATAATCATAGAATTGGCCGGGTTGGAAGGGACCTCAGAGATCATCAAGTCCAGCCCTTGATCCACTCCCACTGCAGTTCCCAGCCCATGGCACTGAGTGCCACATCCAGGCTCTTTCAAAATATCTCCAGACATGGAGAATCCACTACTTCCCTGGGCAGCCCATTCCAATGTCTCATCACCCTCTCCAGAAAGAAATTCTTTCTGATCTCCAACCTAAACCTCCCCTGGCACAACTTGAGACCCTGCCCTCTCATCTTGCTGAGAGTTGCCTGGGAAAAGAGCCCAACCCCCCCCTGGCTCCAACCTCCTTTCAGGGAGTTGGAGAGAGTGATGAGGTCTCCCCTGAGCCTCCTCTTCTCCAGCCTGAACACCCCCAGCTCCCTCAGCCTCTCCTCTTATCTCAAGGTAAGACAGAGGAAGCAGAATGCCAGGATAGAGCCTTGCTTTTCCTTTTCACTTCTGAGAGCACTACAGCAGCTGAATCTTAGCCCTTGAGGACAGTGTCCAGCATTAAGAAGCCCAGAGCTTGAAGCCAAACCTAAACAAACAGCCTGTGGGCAAGTCAGGACTCAAAGACACTGTTTCCTTCAACTCTGAGCAGCTCCACAGATGTTCAGCTTCAGTGAGGCCTCAGCATGCTGAAGTTCAGGTTTTCATGTCCAGGTTTGAGCTCTAAAAAACTTACCAAAAAGCTGTTATGGGAAGCCTTTTGTCCACAGCATGTTCTTCTCTGGGAATAAAGTGACTTTTGCATACCACAGCCTTATGCTTCAGCTCTTCATCAGGGCACTACCAGACCTCTCAGGTAGAGGAAAATCCCTTGTCTCATCCTGCCACAGTCTTAGTTGTTCTTTCACCAGGATTTTGTAGGGTATGAGAAAGAGGCAGGTCCCTCACCTGTGTCAGAGAATGTTGGGCACCGTTTCTTCCCTGCCACAGATCCCCAGCTCACTCCCTGCAGAGTAAGGGTTATGCTAAATGCAGCATCACACAAACCACTGCATCTCAGCTGAGTCTGCACTGTGCTCACAGCTGGGGAGCAGTTGCTTTAGGTTAATTTACAGCCACTTAAAGTTACCATGGGCTTCTTTAGTCAGAACCTTCCAGAGTAGTCGTGGTTTTATTCCACTGCATATTCTGGGGCTTCATAGGAAGCACAGAGACCTGTTCAGGCCTGAAATCATGAATTACCTGTTAGTAACTTACTAATAGGAATGATAAATTAGATGAAGCACAAGTTGCACTCTAACAGTAGCAGCATTTGAGGCTTAAAGCTGCAGCTCACTCAGAGCAGGTTCATTTTATCATCTGCAGTGACACCTACTAACCAGCAGGATGCCTTCAGCTCACCAAAACAACTATACCCATCCTGCCCGGGAGCAAATGAAGTTCACTGTTCAAGAAATCTGAATATGAAAGTAACTTTTTCACTTCAGTTTTATTACTTCAAGAAACACTGACTAGGGCAGACTGTAGAGTGACATCTAACTTGGAGTGTCAAGTGCCACTTAAGGCTGCTCTCAGGGTTATTTGGTACAGAATTTAAGAAATAAGAGAACCGGAAGTGGCTCCACCAGCTCTTTGCTCTGGGACAGCTCTGCTTTAGCCACAAAAGGTATCTGTGCATACAAAAGACCCTACAAAGCTCTGAGTATCCCAGACAAGAAAGCTTACTCCTGTTACAAACTTAGCAGGAGCTTGTCCCCGCTGCCTGAACAGCCTGAAATGACACTGATTTATTCCTCCAGGAACAGGAAAGGTCAAGAACATTGGTGATCAGAAAACCTATCTTGGAAGATGAGACTGTAAAACAGCACACTCGTAAGATCTGCCTGCAAAACCAGTTTATTTCACAGTTACACCTACTGTTTTTATTTTAGTGCACACAGAAACTTAAGCAGCGCCAACCTTTAAAAAAGAGTCAATCGCTTCCTAACCTGATTTAAGACAAACTTGGTAATTCCTGGTTATTGCTTTTGTAGCTCCTCCTCATATGCACTCTCCAGTAAGGAAACAGTCATGAGACAAACCCTATTCCTAAGGACCAGAGATTGGGAATCAGCACCCAGAGCCCCGGATAACGCTGGACGGTGGCTCCCGACCGGAGCAGCACAAAGCCCTCCCATTTCCTCCCCTCTGCAGACATCACAATGCTACCCGCTCTCGGGGGCGCCTCGCCGTGCAAAACCACAACAGGGGCCTCTCGCTCCCCTCTCCCAGCCTGATCCCTGCAGGAGCTCCTCACGGCCTACCTTGGCTCTGACCCAGCACCTCTCTAAACCCCCCCTTCCCCCTCCCCCCTCCACTCCCATGCGGGCCGGCGGGAACACAGCGACACCGTCCTCCCTCCTCCTCTTCCTCCCGCCCCTTCCCGGCGCTCCCAAAAGCCACCAGGCCCTAAACCTTGCGGCAAGCACCCCGCGTGGGGAGGGGACGGCTGTTACCCCTCCCGGGACACCACAGCCTCACAAAGCGGCTCCTCCAAGGCCAAAGGGAAACGAGCCCCGCCGGGTTCACCTCCGTCCCCCGGAAGAAGGGAAGGTGGCGGGCCAAGACAAAGCCCAAAATGTTCCTAGAGGCAGCATCCCCCCCGTCCGTCCCTCTCTTCACCCACCCTCCCGCCGCGCCCGCCCGCCATCTCCACAGGGGCAGGGTAGGCCCTGTCCAGCCGCGCCCCCTCCTCTCCCGGCCACGGGGGACGCCGAGCTCCATTCCCTCCCTTCCTTCCCTGCTTTAGGGGAAGCCCTGAACGTTCCCCAAGCTCTGGAGCCCCCCGCAAACACCGCAGCTCACCCCCGGCCGCCGCCGAAGCTGCTGTAGGCCCGATCGTCGTAAGGATCAAAATCCGCCATCGCCACCTCAGCCTCCTCCCCGTGCGAGCGTGACAGCACCGCGCCCGCAGGACCCCGCGCCTGTTATATATGGCGGGGCTCTGGCCAGGGCTGCCCCTGGCGCTGCCTGTCTCCAGCTCCACGCCCCGCCGCGGGTGTCTACGCTACTGCCTGTCACCAACTCCCAGCGCCGCTGTCACCGTCGCTCAGCGCCCGCCGCTGCCCCGCAGACCCCGCACCGACCGGGAAGGGGGGAGCGGGAATCCCGGGTGCAACCTCCGAAGGTCGGGGCTGAGCGTCGGTGGTGGCACAGCCCGGGCGTGTGGCGCTGGAAGGAGCTTTAGCTACCCCGCTGTGTTTAATCGCCGGTGTCCCGCGTGTCCCCGCAGCAGCCCGGGGACACCGCTGATAAGATGAAGGGCAGAGGAGGGCTCGTCACAGCGGTTCCCCGCACTCCTGCGGCTGGCATGAGGCGGGAGGCTGGAAAGCGATGGTTTTGCATGGTTGGGGAGTAGCGCTGTACTTTATTCCAAGTGAATTATAAGTACTGGAGTGCTGTGCTTTATTTTAAGTAAAGGTGACGGCTTGCTCCCAAAAAACCGCCTAGGAGGCCTTAAAAATGTACCCGTCGCGTGAACTGGTGCTTCCTTTCCTTAGTCCGTAATTTCGGGTTTTATAATAAAACCACGGGACATAAAGAGATTCCCACCCCACAACCGCTTGTGAGCTCAGACGGCCGCACCACCACATGTTCGCCGAGCAGCTGCATCGCTCCGTGCCCCGCACCCCGCGGGGTTTCGGCTCTTTTTCCCGCACCGAGAGGACTCAAACCTTTCCCCACCTGCCGCTAACCAGGGCCCGGGGGAGCAAACGTGGAGACGGGGGAGCGAGCGACGAAACTGGAGGAAGAGGCGGGCGGGGACACGGGGAGAATATGGCGCTGAGGGGCGGCCCTGAGGGGATCGCTGAGGAGAAACCGCGGGGCTTGGGGGGATGGCGGAGTTGAGGAGAAGCCGCAACCCTGAGGGGATGAGGAGAGACCCTGAAAGGAGAGCGCGGGGCTTGAGGGGATGGCGGAGCGATGAGGAGAAACCGCAGTCCTGAGGTGATGTAGGGGTCGAGGGACGACTCTGAAGAGGAGCCTGGGGCTGAGGGGAGACACTGAAGGGGAGCGCGGGGCGCTGAGGACAAACTCCGGGGCATGAGGGGGTGGCGGAGCGATGAGGAGAAGCCGCAACCCTGAGGGAAGACCCTGAAGGGGAACTCGGGGCGCTGAGGAGAAGCTGCGGGGCTTGAGGGGGTGGCGGAGCGCTGAGGAGAAGCCGCAGCCCTGAGGGAAGCGCGGCTATCAGGGCGCTGAGAAGAATCAGCGGCGCTGAGGGAACGCGAGGTCTCAGCTCCGTTCCCCCTCGGTCCCGGTTCGGTCCCCGCTGCCCCGGAAGAGGCGGAGCGGTCGGTGGAAAGCGGCGGCCCCACGTGTGGCAGAGGCGGCATGGCGGAGCTGGAAGGAGCCGGGGGCGGCGTGGCGGCTGCCGATCCCCGCGGGGTGCTGCGGCAGGGCCGCGCCTTCCTTGACTTTTTCTGGGACATCGCTAAGCCGGAGCAGGAGGTGCGGCTGGAGGCCACCGAGAGCCTCCTGAGGCATCTGCGGGAGGGGAGGAAGGTGAGCAGGGGGCCGGGGCGGCCGTTCCTTTCCCCGTTCCACTTGGGTGCAGGCACGGGGGGAGCCCGCGGGGCTGAGGGGAGCGAGGGCAGCTTGGGAGCTTCTCTGGGTGTCTCTTGCAGGACGATGAACTGAAGTACGCCCTGAAGCGCCTGGTGGAAGGACTGGGAGCCACCCGGGAGGCCGCCCGCCCAGGCTTCAGCTTGGCCCTGGCGCAGGTCAGTGTTGGGCTGAGTCCTCACCAGCCCCGGGCTGTTCCTGGGATCCTGGTTTGGTGTTTGTAGGGAGGCCGGAGGGCATACCTCCGGCACTTTTCTGCATGCCCGTGGCTGAGAAGGCTCTTGGAGTAAGCATGGGTAAGATGGGTAGTTAGAAATGATGCTGAGCTGTTTTAGAAGCAACGTACTTCTGAAGGGATAAACTATACCAGTAGCACTCATTACAGAATTCTGTCCTGCTTCAGGAATCACCCTGAACCTGCAGACTCAGACCAAGTTTTCAAATGTGTTGCATTTAAAACTGTTGTCACTTCTTAAAATTGACTTGTTCCTGTTACTGTGCTGCTTCTATGTGAGATTTGGAAAGACAACCCTCTAAGACATACTTCACAGGGGGGTTCTCCACACTGAGTCTGTAACAGAGGGAAGCAGCAGCTGGGATCACCAGTGGGATCTTAGCTAATCTCACCTGACACGTTTTTAATAACAGAAGAGCCTATGTTCTTCCCACTTAGATCAGGCCTTGCCCACACTGAGAAGTTTAATTATTTCTGTTAAGAGGGTCATGCAGTTGCAGCAAAATGTTCTGATTATTTGCCCTGCTAAGGTATGGGGAGAAGGGGGTGGAAAGCAATATCAAGCATATATATTTATGTTTATGGTAGTTCACATGCTGACACATCTTGTACTGATCTACTTGTCTCTAGTCCAGCCTAATAAAGCAGCACATTTGCTGCTGTACTGAACAACTGTTCAGCTCTGTGTCAGCTGAACTTGATGCTACTTCATAAAATGGAAGAACTGGGAACTGAGCTATTCTCCCCATCTCCTCAGGTTTTAAAGGCTTTTGAGGAAATTTCAGTGTGCAGTGTCCTGGACCAGATCAAAGAAAAACACAGCCTGGAAAAAGTGAAAAAGGTGAGTCAGCCCATGGCATCATTGGCCAACAGATAGTTTAAATGAACCTTTTGCTATTCTTTGAAGGCTTGGTGCCTGGATATTATTGTTTGGGGTGTTCTTGCTAAAGCAAATGACTGTAATGAAATAATAGAAATATTTGTAAAAATTGGAAGTTGATGACATTGTTATTGGGCCCTTTTTTAGCTGAGATTAATCCATGTGACAAAAAGATCTAGGGTGGTTCTTTAATGTTTTAAGTGCAGGAGGTTGCTTTTCAATGTGTTATCTTAATATGGCAAGGTGCTCAAGGCTATCCAACCATCTTGTTCCAGTGCTCAGAGCTGTAGCTGAATGTGAAATATAAGTAAAGGTCATTTTCAGCCTCTTTTTTTTTTTTTTTTTTTTTTTTTTTACCTTTTCAGAAACTTGTGAGAAATGCTGCTTTTGGAAACTTTTTTGGAGTTATGGCTCTGTTTCAGTCTGGCAGACTTGTTAAGGTAAGATGACTGTTACGTGGTTTGTCAGGACTGGCTCTTGGGCTGTCTGAAGTGGAGAGAGGGTCTAGAGAGAAAGAGAGGTCACTGGCTAGTGGGTGAGATGGAACTTGAAGCATCAAGCTCAGATAATTTCTTTTACATTATCCATGGATGTTTTTGTGCTTTTTAAATGCCTAAGTAGAACATAGGAGCAGTGTCAGAGAGTGCAGGAGATTGCTGCACCTCCTGGAAGGAAGGGATGTGTTGTCATCAGCCAGAAAACACCATTTTGGGGAAAGGCTGAGTGGGCCGTCAGGAAGCAGTTGTGTTTCTTATTACAAATAAGGGTCTCAAGAGTGGATTATTACCCGAGCCTTCAACATAATCTTGGATTTATGTTCTCTTTTTTCATCTTATCTCTGCTTTCTAGGACCAGAAAGCTCTGCTGGAGAGCATCCAGCTTCTCCAGCAGCTGGCACATCACCAAGCACACCTCAGAGACCTCCCTAGAAAAGCTCTTGTTGACATCATGTCTGAGGTACAGCCCCAGCACGTGGTGGGTGGGAAGGGCTTTGCTTTGGGGACTGTTTTTACCTCTGTTTGTTCACAGTTGAAAGTTGAAGGGGGGGTTGTGGAAGAGTGAGTTTAAATTATGGAAGCTGCTGCTCTGGTTTAGCTGAGTCTGATTTCAGCAGGGACAAACCTCTGGTCTGGTTTTTCCCAGTTGACTTGCTCAGAAGGGTAGAGAAGTCCAGTTGCTCTTTTGAATAGAGGTGTGCTGACACCTCTGGACACCAGACCTTTTTTATGCACCAAGCTGGAGCCTAAGGTTGAATTTTGGGCTGCTGGGAGTGAAAGGATGGATACAGGGACGTGGGACAAAGGAACTCTTGAGTATGGAGTGAAAGAAGAGGGTTTGTTTATTGCTTTCTTTTATGCAGATATTGTTGGTGGATCTGAAGAGTAATAGGAATGTTAGTAATGAAGCAATGTTTTGTATGGAAGCGCTCTGGGTCATTTAATCTTAATATTAGGCTTAAATGTATTTTGAATCCAGTCTTTAAAAAACAAATAGTAAAGCAGTTTTTGTGAGTTTCTTACTTTATTGATGAAAATGTCAGATCCAGTTTTCTCTGAAATGACTCAACAGAGTTGTTTACCAGGAAGTCTTACCAAAACAGGTAACCTATTTTCTGGAAGTATTCCTGAGCTGCACAGCTGTACAGGCAGAAGCAGTCAGACAGCAAGAGAAGAATTGCAGCTGGAGTCAGTTGGCCAGAATTCCTAATTGATGACAACAAATTGTCTTGCTCCGCATGCTTAAGCACCTGGGGACTGTGTGGCAGAACTGGACACATCCATTATTTATTTTTGCTTGTGTTACCATAAAGGTTATTTCTAGACCTTCCAAAATACTGCAGGCTTTTACTGAAATGCCCTGTAATGCAGATATTTTACTACACTATACATCAAGTGAGTAAAGTGCCCACAGATGTTTCTCATGGGCTCTCACCTTCACATCAAGTGAGCAGAATGCACACAGATGTCTCTCTCATGCAACCTTTGTTCCTCCCCAGGTTCCTGAGAGGGTGTTTGAGGAGGTCCTCTTTGACATCCTGAGGAGTGACCTTGCTTCAGCCTTCACATCTCCAGACAGCTTCCACCTTTTGCTTGTGGGCATGCAGAAATTCCCCAGTGTCCTGAAACCTAAAAGTCTGAAGAAGCTGTTTGGTTCCCCTACTGTTGTGAATGAGGAAAATATTCCCAGGTAAGCTTTTTAAATAGAGGAGTTTCTCTTAAGTAAATGGTTCTCTTGGCTGGCAGTGAGAGAAATGTGGCTTTCATCCTGGTACTTGCCTGCAGTTGCCACTGCAGATGCTGTTAAGGGTTAGGTGCTAACTGTTGTGCAGGTTCCTAAATTATAGCTCTGTCATTTCTCCCAGGAGGCACAGCTTCCAGTGCTTAGGAAATGTTCTGTGTCCTTCAGCAGGATTAATTTGGCCTCCAGCAATCCCCTTCCAGGCCAGACCTCTCCCATTATTTGCTTTTTTCTTCTAGACTTGTAGAGCTTCTGCGAAGTGTTGCCAAGTCTGAGAAGAAGGACAAGAAGTTGCCTGGTTTAGTGTTTGATTTGCTCCAAGTTTCACTGAAGGAAGATGCCTTTGAACTCTTCTGGAAAGAAGGTGTGGAGAACGGGCTGTTGAAGGAGAAATCAGGACCTGTGAGGTTTGTTTTAACATATTTTTTTTTCCATATTATCTGTTTCTTGCCTCCATTTTTCTGCCAGGCTGTGGTAGGATGGAGTGCATGGTTTCTTGTGAACAGCCTGAGAACACTTCCTTTTGCTTATTTAGATATCCATGAGAAACTTTATAGGGAGCCTAAACTCAGAAGTTAGTAAGATTTCCTTTGAATTGTGACATTTAAAAAAAAAATTAAAGCTAAATTTAACTGGGGCAGTACCTAAAAGTCATGCACCTCCTTGGGCATAAAGGTGCATTACAGTCTATAGCTTGCTTCTACAATAGTTGTCATAAGAGCTCTGCTGTCCCTCTCTAAGCAGCTGGCAGGGAGTGTCATTGGACTTTCTGTGATCTAACAAAGGCAGCTCAAACCCCAGTTCTGAAATTTGTGTCTGATCCTGCTGGACTTGTGCTTTGTGGGATGGACTTAATTAAAATGCTTGGATGTATTTGGATTCTGACATGGTCCATCTTTGGAAGCAGGATAAGGCTGTGGCTGGCATTATAACAGGAGCTGTTTCAGCCCCTCTGGCAAGTCTAATACTATACCTTTGTGGGATTTTTTTAAGTTGTCTGTTGAGACTCCTGCCATGTAAAACTGATGGAAAATTGGGAATGAAAGTGTGAGCCTTTTGGTGTGGAGCATAATATAATTTGCACCCTATGAAGGCAATCTGTGGGCAGGTTTCAGTCTTTTTTTAAAGAAGTTGAAAGTTATGGACGTGCACCTCCAAAAAAATTGAACAAATTACATGTGTATCACAGTGAGAAGAAACAATTTCCAAGCCTTAACAGTTTAAGTCTTGTTTTATTTCTTGGATAAGTCTGAAAAAAACCTTTGTGTGCTGAAAGGGGTTGCTTTTTTTAGCCTCATTTCCTGCAGAAATGGGGCTGGTGCTGCCTATCTGGTAACTCTTGAGCCCACTGGGCAATTTTGGTAAAATTCGACAGCAAGTTGCTGTCAGAGGTAGGTAAATATGTGTAGTGAGGTTTGTGTTATGCCTGTGGAAACTAAATGTCTGGGGAGAGGAGATCCAGAAAATGGATTGGTAGAGGGGATCCAGAAAGTGGATTGATAGAGGAGGTCCAGAAAGTGGATTGGTAGAGGGGATCCAGAAAGTGGATTGGTAGAGGAGGTCCAGAAAGTGGATTGGTAGAGGAGGTCCAGAAAGTGGATTGGTAGAGGAGGTCCGGAAAGTGGATTGGTAGAGGGGATCCAGAAAGTGGATTGATGAAGAAGGAACTGTTGGTGAGAACTCCTCAGTTTCAGAGGACCTGTTGTGGGGAGAGATCATAGCAGCTCTCAGAGAAGAAAAGCATTGGTCACTAGGATTTTTGAACAGAGGATCCATGAATTTTTGGCTTCTCCCTGCATGCTCTGTGGAGCCTTTCCACTTCTTTCTCTTCCCCTTGAGCTTTCCTGCTGAGCCTCTGCCTGAGGGAATTTTCTCCTTCCCCTCAGCTATATGTGCTACAGGTTGCTGGGCACTGCTCTCCCCGTGCTGTCCCTGGATCAGCTGCAGATGGTTCTCCAAGGGAAGGTGATGCAGCACTATGGAGAACATGTGGTAACCACTCAGGTAGGTCCCCTCAGAACACCCCTCTGCCCCCTTTCCAGTTTCATGTTGTCTTGTATATAAAAAAAAAAGTTTGTGATTTTTAGACCTTGGATTCTTACTAGAAGTAAGTCCGACCACTGGTTGCAGTGGGCTGAGCCTACACTGGTTGATTTTCAATTCATCTGTGTATTTTCATTCAGAATTATTTTAAGGCTTTTGAAAATGTCAAGCACTGACCCACCTGCTTTTATTGATGTTGCTGAGATTGCTCTGGGGAAGCAGAGGAAGAGCAGCCCTCAGTGTATCAGCAGTGTCCTATGTCATCCTTTAACAGTCCTTTTGATTCTGCCTGTCCAGAAGCTCCTTTTTTGTCTGTCATTGTGCTGGGTGTTACATGAACATTTGGAGGCAAAGACAAAAAGGGACAGCTCATGCTTTTGTTTTTGTTAGTGCTTGTTTCAATAAGCACATCTGAGGTTTAAGCACAGATTTTATTTGGGAACTGGATTTTTGAACTCTTCCTGCTTCCCTCCAGGGAGCCCAAGAAGCAGTGCAGCCCTGCCATAAAGTGAGGCAGAAAAGGGAAATATTAATAAAAAACAGGTTGCTGGGTTATTTTTTTTTTTTTTTTTGTGGTAACATAATCCGAAGCCTCCTCATGTGGGCCCCAATATCATTGTGCTTTCTTGGGAGGGATAAGACACTGCAGTTATTCTGCTCTGGTATCAAAGCAGCAATAGATGTGTGGGTGTGCTCTGAAAATCATGCTTACCATGGTGCCTCTTCTCCAGTGATTCTCCATTGATTTGGTTGTTTTCCAGTTTTTTGCTTTTTATGCCTGTTGCTCAGTGAATTAGGATGTGTTCTTCCATGTGCATCAAAAGTATCTTAATTGCTGTCTGAAATGTACAAATCCATTGAAGGCAATGGATGATTGACTCAGGTGAAAGAGCAACCCCTAGCATTGATAATGAGGAAGTAGCAAAGATCTTAATTTGAATTTGCTGGCTTTGTGGGGTTGTTTTCTTTGGTTCCTTGACACAAGCTCTTAATTTTGTGAAACAAATATTGTTATTTTGTACTTTCTTAGCCCAATCTGGTTGTTGGAGATGAAACTATAGAAAGCTTGAGTTTTATATTTACTAACAGTTATTTTCTTGAATCCACTAATGGTTTTTTTTCAACAGAGGAGCAGATGTACTTGATTTGCGTTTGTTAAGAGATGGCTGATGAACCCCCTGTTTACAGCAGTCTCTCCTGGAGTTTTTTTTTCCCAGCTTTCACACCAATTCACAAGTATTGAGTTCTCAAGCAGTGGAAGCAGAAGCTCACTAAGTTGTGCTTACTGTGAGATTTTTTGCAGGGCTATTTTTGTTATAATTGGATGGACTTGTAGTTAATTAGGAATTTATAGCCCCATCATTTTAAAGAACAGTGTTCCCTGGGCTTTCATTACTGCTTCTGCTCCCTCCAGGTCACTGCACTGATCAGGACATTGTACCAAACAAGTTGGTTTATTACTTCACAAAAGTTGCATTGCATTTTTGGACCAAAACCACAGCTTGCTTCCTTCTAGGTTGCTCCACTTATGCTTTTGCTTTTTATTTTTTTTCCAGAACAAATGAGTGGGTTTGAACACTGTGGGTTATGAAAGTACATAAGGGAATAGGATGTGTGGGGACATGGGATGTGTCCTGGTGATCTGCAGCTGCTGGGCAGTGTTCCAAGGCCAGCAGCCCCAGCTGGGTGCCTTGCAGATCAGTGGCAGGACTTGAGGTTAGGACTTAGCACAAAACAGCAGCACCTCAGGATATGGTTTTTAGGTTAAGACACATGAACTCCCCCCTCCTTTCAGGATGCCTCAACATTTCTGAGACATCAGGGAGAGGAGGGATTTGTTTTACCCACTGTAGGCTGCAAATGAGACTGGAATCAATGTGGGGAGTTTCCAAATTTAATTGGAATGTGAAAAACATCCTGGGCTTTCAACCAAAATGAGAGCAGATCAACCCAAGAGCTTAGCTGTTCTGGCCAGCATGTGGTCCAGCCTGCTGAAGCTTGGCTGTTTGGGAAGGTGCAAATGAAAGGGTTGAAGTTGGTGCATGATTTTGTGATTGGATTTTGTGATTGCTTGCAGTGGCTGCTCCTGTGTGAGGAAGGCCAAGAGCTGAAATCAGTGACCTGCAGCATGCCTTGTGACAAATGTTCAGGCATGTGACATTAACTTACATCCTGCAGCCAGATCAGTGAAGTGATTTGTGTTCTCACAGGCACTCAGGCTCAGTGTGGGGTTCCTAACCTGCTTGTGTGTGTTTTTTCAGCTTCCAGATCGATTCAAGTTTGCTCCAGAGATGGAGAAATATGTAGATGAATTCCTGAGCAGCTGTGATGACCCCGAGAGGCAGATGGCAGTGCTAATTGGCTTCTCTACTCTCACCAATCAAGGCTACCCAGTGTTCTCCAGCTCTTCCAGGGTAGTCAGGCACTTGCAGCCAGGGGTGTTGCAAAAATACATCCACTGGCTCAAAGACATGTTCCTCAGGCCAGACTTGGATTGTTGTTTAGACTTCTCAAGTAACAGACAAAAACAGAACCAGGGCAATGTAAACAGGTGAGTGTATCCATGAAGCACCTTCCTCTTGTTGTTTTGTGGTTAAAGCCACCTCTGTGAAGAGGTTTGGACAGCCAGTGGTTGCTGGATTGCTTGCCATGAATTAGCAGTTGTAGCCTGCTCCATTTCCTCTGTCCCAGAAGGAATGGAATGTTTCCAGTGTTCACCTCTTTTGCTGGGACCAAATTAAATTCTGCCTATAGGAGCAAACATGGTGAGAACCAGCCAGGCTGACCAAAGCAGACCAAGCCTTCTCTCTTGTTTCTCCAGCCCTGACATCTGCTTTGGCAGAAATGTCCAGTGGCTTCTTTTTTCACTACAGATCCTCAGGCCTGTGTAGCTGTTGTGCATCCCTTTTATCTGACCACTGAACTGGCCTGAGAGCTCTCATCTCCTTGGCCCACAGCAAAGCATCCACTCCATGTCTCAAGAGTAGTCTGTAAATATTTCCATCCTTGCCAGGCATTTATAGCAATGTCTAGCTAGGAAAACTTCCCAAGAGGAAGTTCTGCCCTCCTTAGTGCTGGTGCTTGCTGAATACCCACTACTTGGGGCTGAAGGTAGTGGATTACTTACATGAGCTTCTTCCAAAGGAGGTGCAAGCTCTCAGAATGGTGTATCTGTGTTAGTTGTGTACCTGTAGCCTCACTCTGCTGACTGTTGAAATCCTTGGAAGTGCCTTTTGCTAAACTTAGTACCTCAGTGGGATAAATAAGACTTTTTTTCCACAATAAAAGGCAAACTTGGGAAGATTGTGCCTCTTCTTATGTCCCTGTTGCTTTCTCACTCCATGCATTTTAGTGGAAAGCCTCGACACAACTGAAAGTCACCTCTTGGTGCTGTGGAATGTGTGGTTTGTATTTATTTTGGAATGGTGTTCAAACAACTGATTGTGTCCTCTCCCTTACTGAAAGGGCACAGCAGAAGATTCCTCGATTAAGGAAATGGATCATCCACAGACTTGCTAACATCATTGAAAATGCAGGGATAAAGGATGAGAGCCTTGTGATGGACATTGCCAGGTGAGAATGATTTAAAGACTGAATGCCACATGTGCTTGAAATAATTCTGGTTAGCTCTACCGCAGTATTTGAGGTAAGCTCTGCCCATGACACAAAGTAAATTCAGTAGTGGAAATATTCCATAACAGAAAGTGCTTTCCAAAATACCTTCTGCAAACTTGAACAAACTCTTGTCATAAATAGATGCCTAAAATCAGTCCCAATTGTTTTCAGTAACTGTTAGGTTTCTGATTACCTGGGCTGCTTGAAGATACTACTTGTAAACTTTGCATCAGGTTTCAGTGAGTGTTTATCTGTCAGTGTAAAGTTATTGGGGAATATGACCCAATCTGGCAGTCTGGTTACTGCATTGTGTGGCCTCAACTGCTGAGACTGCACTTGAGTGAAGTCCTGAGCATCCTTCTCTTTTCTTTTACTCTCAGTGCCTTGAGGAAAGAGTCCTATTGTAAATAGTGATTTTTTATTTTTATTTTTTTCCTAGTGCTTGGGGCATCCTGGAATAAAAATCTGGTGTATATGTGGCATTATTCTGTTTGAACACATGGGCTGGTTTTGCTTTGTTATAACCAAGTGGTCTTAATTTTGTTCTTGTTTCTGTCCATTCTAGGTTTTGCTTCTTCCATGCTTTTTTTGAGGCCAAGAAAAAGACTTCCCAAATCTGTGAAGCAAGTGTCCTTCCATCAGAGCCTCTAGATGAACAGACCCACTTGGCAATAGAAAACTACTTCTTTGGGTAAAGATTTTGCTTGCATGCAGAAGCTTGGAAATTTCTCTTTTTTTTTTCCCAGAGGATAAGATCAGCCTGTAAATGGCAGGACAAGAGGTTTTGTGAACTGCTATTGGAACATTTGTATGGCACCAGGACCAGGAAATGGCTTTTTTTAAGGAGACCCTAGACAGATTTCCCAAAGATCCTAAAGTTTTGTCCAATAAAAAGATAATTTTGTGTGGTAAACCAGCTGATTATGTGTGTGGTGATCAGGGAGGTGTGGAGTTGAGCTCAGACTGCTTTTCCTCATGAAATTATTCCCACTGCCACTGTTGCAAACTTGAAGTGGAAGGACCCAAGGGAGAAGTGGTGATGATGTGCATGTTTCCCTCAGTCCAGGAGAAGCAGAGGATGTGGTGGGGCATGGAATGGGAAACAAATGGGAATAATGGTGTCCTTTGGGGCACCAGGTGTGCTTTGCCACTGTGCTTAGATACATGCATGGCTTGAAACTTAGGCCCCATGAATCTGGGTTGCAGTGAGTGACCAGAGCTCAGGGCTGAGAGTGCTGCTCTGGTGGGTGTTGTTTTGGGACGTGTGAGAAAGCATCTTGTTCCTCTGACAGTAATGTGCTGGCTGGTTTTCTTTGTAGCTTACTTCAGACTTTAAACAGCTTGACTGTTCTGGGGGATACAGCAAAGGCTGCAGCCTTGAGGGAGAAGCACATCCATGGTGTGACTGCAGATGGGAAGCTGTGGATCTTCCTCATTGTTGAGTATGCTGACAAGCTGCTCTCCAGTGAGCATGTCAAAGCTGTGAAGCCTTTTACCAAGGGACAGAGGGATGCCTGGGAGAGGTGAGACAGGGCTAAGAGAAAAGAAATTGCATTCTATCAGCCTCTTGCTGGTTTTCTGTCTGCTGTAGCAGAATCATTTCACAGCAGTGGCAGTTCTGTTTCTTCCTTTTGAGGATCCTACTGAGTGTCAGGATGCCTCTCATCACCCCATTCCTTTCTTCCTGCTCCTGGGTGTCCTTTTCTATCTGTGCTTACAGTTCCTCTCCCAGACATGACTGTAACTCAGTTAATCCTTTTTCCTGATAATGCCTATGTTGACTTCTCAGTGAGTCTTTTCTGAGCTTGATTTCCCATAAAGGTCTGTGCCTTGGCTGCAGGAATTTGACCTCTGCCCAAGTGCAGAGGTTTTTGAGCCACACAAAGTGAGATGCTGTTGTTGGGTTAAGGTTGTGTACTGTACTTATGTCCAAGTCTGATAAATTAAATGTTAAATGGTACTGTAGATTTGGCAATTTAGTTTGATCCTAAAAGAAGATTTGCTGGTTTAAATGTGAAAGACTCAAACGAGTTTCTTTCCTCAGAACACTTCAGTCGGTGCAGAACCTGCAGAAGAAAGAAAACAAAGCAAACAGTACCAAAGTCTTTGCTTTTCAGCAACTTCTGCTTTTAATGGCCGTTCATCTTTTCAAGGTAAGACCTCTGAAGCATATTTGAGTGATGTAAAATGTGGGGATAGCTGGGATTTCCAAACACTGAGCTGGAGAATTTCTTTGTCTTCAGAGGTCTAGTCTTTCATAGCCTCTGGCTTTGAGAAGTGGAGAATTGGCAGCTGATGAACTGGGGTTCTTACCCCAACTGTAGACATCAACTTACAAGGGCAGAGCTTGTCCTGAACATTAGTTTTGTGCTTAATTTGCTGCCAAGTGAAGCAGTTTTTACTTAGTTTCATGTTTTGTTCTGCAAAGGGGTTGTAATAGCTGATTTTAATATTTGTACCTACTTAGAGTGGTCCTTAGATTCAGAGTGTGCTGCTTCTGTTGGTAGTGGGAAATTCTGAGAGGGTGTTGACTATCTGCTTGTGATCAAACAGAATCAGTCTGAAACAATGGATGTTCTGAGTGACCTTCTGAACTGCACAGAGAAGGCATTCAGCAAAGAACCTAAGAAGAAAAAGACTGGTGAGTCCTCCCTACAGAAAGAAATGGAGTGGAGTTGCTAATGGTCTGCCAAAAGACAAAAGGTGGCAGTTCTGCAGAAGTCAAGCACACTGACTGCATCAATTCAGGAGAATCACCTCTCTGCTTCATTCTCTTTCCTTGTCTTTCTAAACCTCTTTTCTCTTGCTCCACCTCTGTATCTGCGTCCTCAGGGGACTGAGTTCCTGGGTGCCTCTGAAAGGACATGGGAGCTTCAGAGCTGGCCCTTGGCCAGATGAGCAGTGGCCAAAGGAGTTCAGTCTCTTTGAGTCCTTGTTCTCTTCTGGCCAAGAGCTTGACTGAAGTGGTGTTATTTACCCAGACAAAGCTGTGGGCTGTCGTAACAGGTGGCAGGCCTAAAACTTGGTTGTTTCAGAGCTCAAGTTTTAGGTAAATTGAATATGTAGATACAGCCTGTTTGCTCTTTTAGGCTGGTTCTTGTTTAGGGCCTGCAGACTGGATTGGGACTTGACCAGAAAGAACCTGGCTTGCTCTTTTAACTTCCTTTGTAGCTGTGGTCTTGTTCTCCTTAAACCTCTGTGTAAATCTGAGGGTGCTGTGAAAATAATAGCTGTAATTCTGTGGTGGCTTAGTTGTATGTAGCTCAGGATTCCCAAGCTTCTGGTCCAGCTTCAAATGTCAGCACTTTCCAAGGGCTGCTGGGAGTCCTGATTCCATGGAAGAATCTATCAAATGTTTTTTGCTGCTGGTTACTTTTACGTGGCCTAGTAGGTGTTGCATGGTTTGCAGAACTGTGAATCTAAGTAATGATACAGTCAACAGTAAGTTTAACAAGCTTTGCAGTGGCCTGAGGACAATTTCAGACACATTTCTCTCTGATGGTTTGTAGCTTTCCAATACAGCTTCAATCTTGAGCTTCACACTTGATTATTTCTGCTCTGTGTTGCTGCCTAAGTACCAACAGTCATGTAGAACTGTTTTCCTTGGTGAATTTTTCTGTAGTATCTTACTGATGTGTGTCCAGGCACTGGTTTTGCCCCTTCCTGTCATTCTTTGTTCCTGTGCAGACAACTCAGAGCCAGGATGGGTAGAGGTGATGGTGGAAATCCTTCTCTCCCTCCTTGCCCAGCCCAGCCTACTCATCCGGCGGATTTCCAAGAGTGTCTTTGTAAGGATATGCCCTAACCTGACCAAGCGGGGGTTGCAGCTGATCCTGGATGTAAGTGAAGCACTAGCAGGGCATTGTGCTGTTGGTCTGTCTTGTCCCTAACAGATACACAAGCATGTCTCTGTTTTGGGATTAAATAAAAGCCTCCTTGATTTCAAAAATACCTGGCACAATGTGTGCTGCTGAGTTTTAAAAGTAGCTTCCAGAGAGACTTGTTCTTTGTTGCATTTCTGTTTTATTGTTTGTTGGGGTTTGGTTTGGTTTTTAATGAGAGCCTGAGATCTGCTAGTTTTAAGCTATATTCTTTGGTAGTTTTAGGCTGAAGGAATTCCTGGGTCACTTATAGCCGGTAGTTTTTAATATTAGAGTGCTAATGGTAGCATTTTTTTTTTCCTAGAAAGGCTGAGTATAGAGGTGCTAACAATAAGTGACACCAGCATCTGAGTTGGTTGTACCACTGAGTAAGGTGGTGTTTTCTGAGAGACTGATAGGTGAATTGAAAAGATGTAACTGGTACTTTGTATGATGAATGTAATACTGAATTTGTAACAAATCAGAATGTGTGATGTAACCAGCTTCCTGAGTTTTCTTCGCCTTTTTTGTTACTTACAGAAAGAATTTAGCACTTTAACAAACATGATACTGTAAGGTGAATGCCCTTGCTTTGTCTGTATTCAGCTGTCCTTCTGTACCAAAATTCCTGTCTGTTGTACACAAGAAATGTGACAAAATGAAATGGTGAAAAACCACAACTCTTTTTTTGCAGGTTCTTGACCCATACCAAGAGCAAAATGAAGAAAGTGCTGTTGTTGTCATGGAAGAATCAGACAAAAAGACCATATCTGCACAGGACACGGTAACTGATGAGCCATTGCCAGTGAATAACGCTCTGCAATCCTTTACTGTTTAAAAATCATGTTTCTCCTGACCTTTAGTAGATGTAATTGCCTTTATTTTGTCTGTTGGGCTATTAAGATTTATTTTAAAAGTGCAGCACACAGATGCCTTGTTGGACGTGCATGTTTATTGTCTCCTGGCCTTGAAGGAAAATGCAGTTGTAGGGATGGTGTCTGAATAGGTGACTTCCTGAGAAGAAATGGCTGAATGCTGAAAATTAGCACTGGCTTCTCCTTTTTGCAGCCCCAGACTGAATGGTTGCTGTGATGCACAGCCATCTGAATTCAAGATCTTGGCTTTTAAGAGCAGCAGAGATTTGAGTCCCAGAGCAGCACAAGCATTAGCAGAAAGGAATGTCAGCTGGGGGTTGTTACTTCAGATGTTCCTTAGCTTTTTGAAACTCATTTAATATGACAGAGAAGTCTGTATTAGATTTTGCTTTTAGCTCTTCTCGTATCTTGTTGCCTGAGTGTCTTCACTTGAATCTGCAGGGCTGGAAGCCTGGCAGTGGGCTGAGGGGGGGGGCTTGAGTTTTTATTGCTGCACGGAGACACACCTGAGGATTGAGTAGGGCCTGAAGAATGGCAAAGTCATGAGAGAAACTTTTCTTTCCTCAGGATGAGGAGGGAAGTGATGACTCCTCAGAGGAAGGTAGCAGTGAGGAAGAAAATGAGAGTGGAGCTGAGGAAATGAATGAAGAAGTGGATGATGCTTTTCGCAGTCAGCTGATGAATGTTCTCCAAGCAGGGAATGCACTGGTATGTTTTCACTGCCTGCATTGATACAGACACCAAGATTTTTGGGGTAGTGAAAGATTATTTAATACCCACACCCTATCTGAGCCCATGCAGTGGTAACCCTGACAGTCATCTTTCTATGGCATTTGAAGCAGGAGGTCAGGATCTTCAAAGCAAGCTGTGGGAATCAGTCACTTGTTCTTTTATTTATTGTCAGTGTGTCTCGAGTGGTTTAGCTTGTCCAGGGTAGGCTGATAGAGCTTCTATTCCTGCCTGTAATAAACCAGATTGATGTGTGAACTAAAGCACTGAGATACTGTTAAATGGTCCCTGTATTGGCTGCTCTAGATGGAGGAGTGTGACCTCTGTAGGCCACTCTGGAGACTTCTTGTAGAAGTGTTGGAGTGTGATTTAATGATTCAGATGAAGGCTACAGATGTAGCAACATCTTAACCTCTGTATTGAAGAAGCAACAAGGCAGAGGGAACGGGTGTCAAAAGCCTCTTCCCTCTCCCAGTCCTCTAGCTGTATCTGCTAGTACTGTGCAGCCAGGATTAATCTGGTAGGATTTCTGGATTTCTCCAAGTTTCTCCAGAGCTGGATTTCTCATGGGACTGAGCATGTTTTCCCTCCCCATGGTGTTACTTTGGGTCAAGCTACATCCCTACTGTGAGCTTGGTCTTGGCTGGGGTTCTCTTCCCACTGTCTTTTTGAAGTGCATAAGATGACATGTTGGTTTTGCATTCTGAAAACAAAAGGGAGGAGGTGAGAGTGATGAAGAACTGGATGATGAGGCTATGATGGCTCTCGACAAGAATATCTCAGCCCTTTTTGCAGAGCAGCAGAAAAGGATCCAGGCAAAGAAGGATGAGAAGGACAGGATACGGAAAGAGAGGATCCTACGGAGGGACTTCAAGATTAAGGTGGGAGATGAGTGCTTGGTGTGAAGACTTACTAGCATGTTAGTTGTAGCTTACTGCATGTCATGAGCTACTTAACACTAAGCAGCCTGGACATTTATATGTGTCAAACTCCTAGAGGTTGGGACTGAATTGTTGTGGCACAGCAAGGTCGTGTTTAGTGACTGGGGCTTCCCATGCCTGCTTCAGAACCAAAACCAAGAGTGTCTTGTCAAGAACTGAACTCTCTTTTCCAGTTGCTGTTCTGAAATGTTTCTGTTTATTAGATCCCTTCCCAGACCTACCCAAGGGCAGGTGCCTGCCTGTCAGTTTCTATAAACTGGACAAGCTTGATGTGCCTTAGTGTGACTTGCCTGAAGTTCCTCTGGTAATATTGTAGTTTGTTTGTGGGTTTTTTGGGTTTTCTTTGCTCCTTATGTTAAAAATACCAGGAATTATGGGTAAAACCCTGTAGTTGTTTAGGACTATAATACTGACTTCAAGCCACCTAATGTCAGCATGGTCCAGGATAGTTGGGCATGCAGGGACAGCTCCAGCCACTCACCTGTAGAATTGTCAGATTAGCCAAGATGAAGACTGAGTGGTGTAGGGAGTCACTGGCTTTACTGAATTTCCATTCTGATGCTGTGCTGTAAGAGGCTGATTCTATGCTAGTGCAGTGTCTGGAAGTCAAGAGGGCCTTGCTGGGGTGGGAGCTATCAGCCAGTGGTGCTAAGAGAGATCTCTGCAAAATTGTAGTGACTGCAGCCTGAGCAGGTGGCAGTGATTCCCATGGCTGCTGTTTCTAAATTGTATCCCTGCATAGTCTTCCTCAGTCCCCTCCAGATGCTGTGTAGCCCCTTCCAGTCTGAAGGAGCTGCTCTGGGTAGATCCAGTGTGTTTCACAGTCTGGGTTGGTTCTGATGGCAGTGAATGTGTTTGCAGGTGCTGGATCTGATTGAAGCATTCCTGATAAAGCAGTCAGAGAATCCCCTGGTGTTTGATGTCATTGAGCCCCTGCTTCGTGTGATTGAACAGTGCATGAGCACAGACTCTGACAAGCAGGAGGTTGACTTCCTCCAGAAAACAGCCAGTATCTTCAGGTAAGTGTCCTCAGTCTTCCAGAGAATGGGTGATGGCTTTTAAGAGACAACAGTGGTGTTGGCTGAAGCCCCTGAGCTGCTCTTTCTAGGACTGAAGATGGCACTTCAAGTGTCAAACCTGTCTGCAGGTGGAAACCTTAAAAACAAACATTGGTATTGCCAATAGGAAGCTATGTCATTGGATTTCTCTATGGAAAGGGAGGTCTCTGACCTCCTTTCAGACCATGCAACATCTCCCTAGGCTTAGAGTTGCTGCTGTGGCTGGAAGAAAACTCCCAACAGGTTGTTATTGAGGCAAACAGAGTGCAGATTCTCTCTGGGGCCCGATGTGAGGCATGATACAAGCTGCCCACAGCTAGCCCTGTTTTGATGTGTCTCCCTGAGCTCAGTGATGAGGGCTCAGCCATTGATTCCCCTTCTCTTTCTGAAGGTAATGGCTTTGGGTTTGGTTCTGATCCTCTTTCAGGAACTCTTTGTGCCGAACTAAGCAGTACTGCAAGAGAGTGGATGCTCTGCAAGAAGATTTGCATGCTTTTGTGGAGAGGCTTGTGGGAAAAGCCTGCAAGCACACAAACTCTTCTGTGGCTCTCTATTATTTCAGGTGAGTGTTAAGGGGTTGTCTCTGCTCAGTGCTGTGGCAGTGGCTGGGCTGTAAGCAGGCCTCATGTTGCATGTTAAAACAGTTGGAGAGATGTGAGACCTGAGGCTGGGTGCCAGCATCTGTGTTTAACATGAGAACCACTCACTCCTCCTGGCAGTCTGAAGCATTTTCAAACAGATGTATGTTTTTTGGTGATCAGCCACTATGGGCTCTGTGATAGAGGAATGGTTGGTAAAGCTTTGCTGATAGTGGTAGGAAAAGCTTCCTGGAGGCTTTGCTGGGGAGTAGTGAGGTGTGTGTGATTTCAGTGTGGGGATCAGTGGTATTTCAAGTCCATCTGAAGTGATTGTTTTGCAAATACTCTGGTTACCTGTCTGCATGATAGCACAGTGAGGACAATAACAATAATTATGGGTCCTGACTGGACCTGCATGTGTACATGGACCTGTATTCACCCCTTTGCCACTGAATGCAGGTGAGTTAGGGTCAGCTCTGTTAGGAAACATGACTAACCTTGCTGTTTCCTGGTGTAAATAGGAGTGCAAGTGACCAGCAGGCTCTCTTGTGACTTACAGGCAGTTTCAGGAGGATTTTCATGCTCTGCCTGGGATTCCTCAGCACAGCTGTGTATGCAGTGGGTACCATGTTCCATGGTCAGCCCTGGGTTGGCTCTGCAGCACACCTGGCCCTTTGCAGTGGAGCTGTGCCCAGTTAACACAGCCTGTTGTGCAAAGCAGCAAGCTGCACAGGATCTGCCCCAGTTCTCCAGGCACACAGCAGCCTGTGCTGAGAGGGCTGCACTGCAGTGCTGGCTGAGCTCTGCAGGCTCCTGGGCAAATGCCAAAGCCTTCAAGCAGCTAGCCAAAAGCATGAGTTTGAGGAAACCAGGGGCCATGTCTAACTGGAGTGACAGATAATTAGATGATACCTCATAAGATTTTTTTTTTGTCTCAAGGTTGGCAGGAGTGGGTTTGATTGAGAGAAGGGACCTTCTCAGACTCTTTATATCCTTGGTACAGAATAAGCTGCCTCCATCACTTGGTATCTGCCCTCAGGTAGTTTTGCAGGGCCACTGTGGTGACTGCTATGTTCTCCCCTTTTTCTTTTTTAGTGCCTCATTGTACCTACTTAAAGTGTTGAAAGGAAATGTGTCTGATAAGTCATCAACTCCTACACCTCTGCCAGAGAAACAGAGCAACACCATCCCACAGGCTCCTCAGGTGAGACAGCAGGCTGCTCTTAAGGCCATCAGGGTTCCATTAAGCCACTTTGCTGAGTGGGTCTTGCTTATCCAGTCTCACTCTCCCTGCTGCCTGCAGACACCTCTCTACGTGACTTCTTTTCCGTAAAGCTGTCACATTCTCCATCCTCTCTGGCCCTCGTTCTCCTGCCTTTGCAGTGCCTGCTTGCCCATAGCCACCAGGGGCTGCTGATGTACAGTGAATGCAGGCTAATTGCCTAAGAAGCGTGATGTATATTTATCCTGCTCTCCTGGCTGGTTTGCTGTCTTTTCAGTCAACCTCCTGGCTGTGTTGTGTTCTGAGAGGCACAGGACACTGCTGGATGAGAGTGAATTCCTTTTCCTCTGAGCTTTGGGCTGAGTTACCTCACAGTAAAGAAAGTCAGGAGCAGCCCTGATTTCAGTGGTAGTTTGCAGAAAAACTCTCTCTACTTTGGTTGTGCTGTGGGTGTCTGTTACTCAGGGAGCATCACTGTGTGGTTCCCTTTCACCTCCTGAATTTCACAGGTTGCTGAATTTGGGGACTCTTTATGTTGTGCCCAGTCCAGTCACCTCCAGCAGTCACCTGGCAAGTAGTGTTTTACCAGCTGGTCTGATACTTGCCTCTGAACCTCTCAAATAGTGGGCAGGAATTAGTACCTTAATGCTGTTGACATTTTTTTGGGGGGAGGGGGGAGAAAAATAAACAGGGCTTCCTCATGACAAGGAAAGAGCCTGGAAATTACAAAGGTTGAAATACTACTAGGTGCTGAAAAGAGAGGCAGTGTTTCTAAGGCTTAGTGAGAGACTATAAGTGTTCATCTGAGCAGCTCTTGTTCTGTGCTGAGCCTTTTTGGAAAGAAAAAACCAGAGATCTGTGGGTAATACAAACAACACCACCTTAAGGCTAGACTGAGACATGCTTCAGAGCATCCTTTTGCTTCCTTGGGGAAGGCTGTTATTCCTACAGGACAGGGCTCTGGTTTTGATCAGTCAAGGACTCAGGCACCAGCTGAAGGAGTTGCTGGTGGGAGGGATGCAGTTGAGTTTGTGTGATGCAGTTGACTTAGTTTGTGCTGCCCTTGTGTTGGAAGTTTTGCAGTGAGGAACCAGAGACAAAGGTGTGGCGTGTTTCCAGTGCTTTGTGAGCATCATCTGGAGCTCTTCAGGAAGCAGCACAGTAATGGGAAATGGAAATGGGGCAGGCTCTATGGTGCAATAGCCAAATTTATAGGAAAAGTTGCTACAAGAGAAATTGTTGACTCTAAACAATCTGCATGGGAGGAGCAATCCATTTTTCCCATGCAGATGTGTAGTCACATAAGGATTAAATATAGACACTGGAAAACTGGAGTCATGTGTCTCAGGATCCATCTCCTCTGGTCTTCTCTTGCCTGTGTTCAGCTGCAGTAGAACTGGGGAGTGTGACCTCAGGAGAGGACACAGCATTCACACAGCTTGACCATGCTGCATGACCATGGGAATTGCTTGGGCAGAGCTTTTGCAAAAGGCCCATTGTGAAGCTCACAGCTTTGACCTCCTGGGCCTTAGTGGTTTTTTTCCTCCCAGAGAGCTGTGCTTCCCTGGCAATATGAGGAGAGTCAGGAATGTTGGGATAGGATGCTCCAAGCACTTTGCTTTCCATTCAGCCCCGTGGGGTTGGTGTAGATGCTGAGCAGGTCTTGTTCCCCAGCAGAGGGGGATGTTGGAGTGTTTATGCAGTTCTGTGACTGCTGGATCCTATCAGAGTTGGGGTTTGTCTGCTGGGTACCAGGAGGTCCAGGCCATAGCTGCCAAGTGCACATAGCTCTGGGTATCTACATACATTGATACCTATAGATTCAGGTTAGCTGTGAGAACATCACATGAACAGCATGGCTGCTGCAAGTTGATCTTTGAGTGCTCTGTGAACCTGCTGTGTGTTAGACATGGCCAGCACAAACCTGGAAGCACAGCCCCCACACTCCACACTATCCTGTAGGCAGTGTATGTGCTTATACTACTGTTGATACTGGGGGGAGCATGTTTGGGACCCACTTGGTTGTTTCTTCATGGTTCTGGGTTGCAGCTTGTAGACCCATGTCCTACCCAGGAATGTCCAGTTTTGGGTGTATAGAATCTCCAGTGGTTCATCCTTGTGTCTCAATGGAGCTTTTTTTTGTTGTTGTTCTGTTTTTTTTCCTCTCTAGCTTTTGAGCACAGGTTGTTTGGATCTGGAGAGGGTGACTGGAATATATCAGCAAGCACTGACACACTTCTTGACTAAAAGGAACAGTGCCCTCACGTGCTCCATGTTCCATGATCTCTTCAAACGCTTCCCGGTAAGCACTGCTGACTGTGTGGCATCTCCTGCTGGCTCCAGAGGACACTTGGAATGCTGGGGGAAGGAGGGAGAGAAACTTTCCCACTTTTTTTATGGGCTTTTAAAACTGCTGCAAGGTTTCCTAGGATCTTTGCCTGCTCAATTCTCTGTGTTTTGATAGCAACACTTGCAGAAGGCCAGGATCTTGTTAATGGTTTGGACTGGGATACTGCATGGAGAATAGGACAGTCACAGAAACATTTTGATTGGAAAAGACCTTTAAGGTCAAGTCCAACTTGCCAACCTGCTAAGTCCACCCATAAAACGTATTCCTCAGCACCATATCTACTCATCTTTTAAATCCCTCCAGGGATGGTGACTCAGCCACATCCCTGCACTGTTCCAATGAGCAGAAGAGCCTGTTCCAATGCTGGTGAATAAATTTTTCCTGATATCCAATCTAAACCTCCACTGGTGCAACATGAGGCTATTTCATCCTTGTTATTTGGGAGAGGAAACTGACACCCACCTCACTACAACCCCCATCCAGGTAGCTATAGAGAGCAGGAAGGTCTCCCCTGAGCCTCCTTTATCTCCAGGCTGAACACTCCCAGGATGCAGGTGAACAGAAGGCTGCTCTTTAAAGCATAGCTTGGGAAGCCCTAATTTTTCACCAGTATTCAAGACAAATGGATGAGCAAGGTTTGCAAGGTTTCCTCCTCTAGAAGTTGTTTTGATCAAGACTTGTGTCAGGGGCCAGATTTAAGGTAACCTGTCTCCAAGGGGAATTTTCTTCTGCCACACTTGTTTCTGGTCACTCCAAGCTCTGATGTTCTCCAGTCTAACTCAGCATGTTCTCCTTTGCCTCTGGGAGTGTTTCTCTGAAGTGAACTGCCTACATAAAGTATCAGGCAGATGCAGTCATCAATCAGGAACCAGGCAGATCACAGGAGATGAAATCTTTGCCTGATTTTTCTAATATTAAAGTTTTGCTGCTGATTTTGTTTTGATCAAGATTTCACTCTAGGCTGGTATGAGCAAAGCTGTTGATTTCAAGTAAACTGTTGATTCTCTGGCACTTTTCTCCTGTAACATTTTCATCTCACTCAAGAAGCTGTGTAAAATCTAGACTGTTTTGCTTGAAAAACAAACCTGTCTGTCAGCAAACCACTAATAAGAGACTGGGTCTTTCTTTGTTACAGATCATGTGTAAGCCATTAGTAGATACTCTTGTCAAATCTATCACAGCAGGAGCCAGGCAACATCAGCAGGTAAGCAAGCAAGCAAACAAACAAAGCTGTATTAAATAGTCAGCTGGAGAAGTAATTTAATCGTGGCAGCTCAGATGGTGCTTAATATGCTGCTTTCTGCCTTTGTGGTTGCCCAGTTTTGAGAAGTGGGCTTCTTGGGGGCTTTTGGAAATACTTCCTTAATGCTTCAGGTGTGTAACTGTAGTTGTGGAAGTTTATTTATTCCCAGTCATTGGGGTGCTTTGGTAGCATCTCCTTTTAGAAACTGCCTGCAGCTTTCAGGGTTAAGTTTAGATTCCTTCAGTGACTTATTCCTTGGTTACTTTCTTATTGCTGAGATGTTCCTGTTTTAATGTAGCCCATTCTAATCCTTGCCACCTAATGCTTACTCCAGGTCAGCTGCTTGTGTCTCTTCTGAGCCTTTTCTAGGCCATGTGTTTCTGTGTCTAGTTTAAAACCACCTGTACTATAGATCAGATTTTTTGATGCTTTAGTTGAATGTGCCTAACACAAAATTAACAGAGCCTTACAGAACATTGCAGGGTGACTGCACAGCTCACTGCTGCATGAGCAGGGAATCCTGGCTGGGATTTTCTCTGCAGCTGGGGTGCCTTCCACCAAAACCCTCAGGCCACAAGCACTGTGTCTCAAACTTTCCCATCCCCCAGCTGTAACATGCATCTGTCCCTGCAGAAGTGCATCCTGGAGTAATCTTTCTGTTCCAGAAATACCCATTTTATTGTTTCTGATCATTGGAGTGGATGTGTTAACAGTAAGGCTGCTTTACATTGTCAGTGAAAACTGCATTTCAGGCTCTTTTACCCAAAAGAAAAGGCTCTGATGTGAACAAGACAACTACAAAAAAAAAAAAAAAGGTGAATTAAGGCATTAGTAATTTCAGTGGGTAGAAATAAGGATGTGTTACACAAATAACAAACAAATTAATTACTAGGCACGTACTTGATCCCACCCTCAGGAGACCAAGAGCAGCATCTCAAGCAGACAGCTTCATTTATCTGGTATTTGGTTCCCCACAGGGAATAGCATTGTCCTTCTTTGATAACTCTGGGCTTCCAGATTTATCTGCTCAAGCTTTGTTTCCAGACCCTATTTATCTGGGGGTGGGAGGAGTAGGGGAGGATGTGCAGTGCACTGTGTGGGGGAGACCCACACAGCCTGGAGTCGTGCTTTGTTTTGTTTTTTGCAGACTGCTTCCTTTCTAGGAATTCTGAAATCATCAAGGGTCCAATTTGCCAGGTTTTCAGTTGAATTTTCCCACTGATTCTCAGTGCAAATGTGCTTTGGTGGTATCCTAGGGGGTAAAGCAGTGGGTATAACATCTCTGGAGCCCTCTGCAGCCTCTGGCAGCCCTTGAGCAAGTGAAGTAAAGGGGCTCAGCTACCAGCAGCTGTCCTAACTCAGTCCTGAAGACACAAAGGGTCTCCTGATACCCTGACTTAACCATCAGGGCTGGCCAGAGAGGCAAGCAGTCTCCTATTTTCAGCCCCTGAATCTGAGTGTCCAGTTATTAAACTAGCACAGTCCCAGAGACTTGAGGCTTCATTCCCCTTCTGACACTCCTGTTATTAATGCTGATGGTGCTGGCTGGGCCTGCTGCCTCTGGATGAACAATTGACCCCACTGTGATTTTGACTTCTTGGCCTTGCAGATACCTTTGGCAGGGAGTCCTCTGGGCCATGCTGGCTGGGGGGCTGGTAATGAACCCTGGGCTCTGGCCCGACAGGGCTGCTGGCCACTGGCCCAGCTGGCTTTGGATGGAGTCCTTTCCCAGGGGGTGGGAGAAGGGGATGCACCTTCAAAATTGAGTTTTTTAGTAAGTTTGCACAAAAGGAAAAGTGGTTCAGGAGGAGGAAGATGTAAAGGTGGTGGTTTGTTGTTTGTTTTGTTTTTTTTTTCTCCTTCCTCCTCACCCTGAGCTCTGGGGAATTTGTGGGTGCAGCATGGAGGCAGGGGGGCTGTTCCACCTTTCAGCCACACTGCTCCTTGAATACTTTTAAGGCAAGGTGGTATGTACATGTCCAGCTTTTACATCAGGGATCTCTGTTCTGTCTGGGCCCTCTGGTGTAAAGCCCAAGTGGATCACTGGTGGCCCTGGACTGACCTGGTTGAGGTGAATTGCAGCAACATTTCCTGCGTGCTCAGCAAGCCTGGACCTAGCCAGGCTTTTGTCAAGAGACAGCACACCCAGACTCCATGTGAAATCTTCTAGTGCCTGCTCTTGTTGGCTGCTGCAGTGTCAAACTCGATTTCTGGGCAGTTGTCACTGAGAACAGATCCTCCAGGAAAGGCAGGAGCTGTTGTGATGCTGCTCAGCTGGCAGTGGTTTTGAGAGGAGCACCCTGGGCTCTCCAGCCCCAGCCACTTGTCCTGACCCTGAGGACCTTGCTGGCTGTCTGCTGCCCAAGTGTTTTATGCAGTTGCATTGCAAGATGGACATGAGGATGATTTGGCTGAAAACATACCTTCCCCTTGCTCACATCCTTTTTTTCCCCTTTTGCTGTGTTTAAAACTACTTTTGGTTATTCACTGAGCTTTTTCAGAGTGAGTAGAGGGGCAGGAGTGGCTGGGTGAAAGCTGGGGTTTGTTTCTGAAAATAGTGATGTTTGTTAATGTGAAATTATGGCTTCTGTAGACTGGAAAATACTGGAAAGCAGAGTTTGTCTGTGGGGACTGCTGGCTGTAGCTGATAGTTGAGCTGATCCAGCTCAGTCTTGGGTTGCTGCAGCCTTTCTGCCCATCCTCTCTCACCTCCAAAATCCCAGAGAATATGGAACCCTCAGCAGCAGTGTTGTGTCTGTAAAGAGAGGTGTTTGTAGCTATCTGCTCTTCTGGGAGGTTCATTTCTTTGGCCTGTGTGATAGCTGTAGATAAGGAAGGTAGCTAAAGGCAGGTTTATCAGAGGGTGCATCTTGTAAAGCTTAATAGAAAAAAAAAAAAGAAGAAGCTCTAGAACAAAAGCTTTAGTGTGGCTGACATCAAGTCAGTCCTTTTCCTCTGCCACTGCTCCTACATGCCTGGAGCAGCAGTAAGGTTGTTCAGCTTCATTCTAAAGTCATTTGTGAGATAAAATGCACAGAGTTTGGGAAGTGAGAGCTCTTAAGGCAGTTTTAAGCCTGGCTCACAGTGGTTGGGTTGGTGGCTTTTCCTAGCAGTAAGCTCAGCCTGTTAACACGTTGTAAACTGGAGAAGTGAATTTGCAGTGGTCTTACTGAGCTTGAAACTGAAGTTTGTACATGTGGCCAAATTCTGTTCCCCTGATATTACTCCTGCATTGTGGGTGCCTGCAGGAGACAGCAGCACAGCAGTGTCCCTGGAAAAGGAAAGAGCTGAAGAGATGGGTGTCATTGTGGAGCAGGGGAAGGAAGTGTGCTTGACCAGGGAAGGGAGATTGTTATCCCACCTGGATTTCCTTAAATACCTCTTTAACCCAAATGTCAGAAAGGTACAAGATGAAGATCTGACAGTGGATCTGCAAAGTCTCCTCGTGACAGACAATTCATGCACCTGAGTTGGACTTCTCACCTTTTGTGAGGATGCAGTTGAAATGCACTTTGACTGACTCAAAGGTTGGACTGGATGATCTTGGAGCTCTCTTCCAACCTAAACATTCTGTGATTCTGTGACTGGCAGCTGGTGCTTTGAATTGTGTTACCTGTTAGCTGGCCTATTTTCCAGCTTTCCATTTTCTTGAAGTGTGGAGCTGAAGAAGAAAGACTGCTGGCCCCAAGGTGCCTGCTGGCAAGTTAAAATGCTCCAGACTTTTCAAAACTGGACACAGTATTGTTTGGATGAAGAAAATCTGGTGAGTTTTGCTGGTGGGTTGTTTTTCTTACATGGATACACTACAGTAGCAGTCTTCCTCCTAAACTCTTGCTCATCCTTGCTTTCCCATCTGTATAATTTAAACCAACATATAACTTAAAGCTGCACTGTCTTCTCCTCAGAATGTGGCCTGCCTCATGCCTGTGGTGGGTTCCTGCACTGCTGTCTACTGTAGAAAGAAGTGAGTAGTAACTAGATAAAATCACTAGATTGTAAGCAGCTACAGTGAAGTTTTCCAAGAGGATCTTTAGTGCCTGGGAAGTGCTGCAAGCAAAAAAGAAAAGGTGGTGAAGAATGACATTTTTTGGATGGTCTAATCCAGCTTCTTGGAGGCAGTTCTAAAGACTGAGGTCCTGAAAATCAGTCCCACTGGACCTTGTCAGTTCTGTGATGGCCAGCAGAAATGCTGTCAGTGGGAGGAAATGGAACCAGTGCCCACATCACAATCTTTTTTATACATACAGAGAGATTTGATAGCTTTTTCTTAGTGAGAAGGTGCTTACACCTCAGTGAAGTGTAGCTGATCCCATGCCCACATGCATACCTGCATACATATCTGTGCTCTAAGCAGCTCAGGTCTG
Source organism: Calypte anna (assembly GCF_003957555.1). NCBI lineage: Eukaryota > Metazoa > Chordata > Aves > Apodiformes > Trochilidae > Calypte > Calypte anna. Next base: position 89,908 of record NC_044264.1, read on the forward strand.
AAGGACAGCTGGGGAGGTAGCTTTCAATTTAAGAGTGAGATGGGAAAATGCCAGATCATCAGAAAGAGAGCTCATGCTACACCTTTGAGTTGACCTGGTGGCTAATACACTGCATTAAGCTCCTGGCACAGATTTTGCATTGGCAGTGCAAATCCTTGCAGTGAGCCAGCAGAATGTGTGTGTGGTACTGAGAGGTGGAGGAGGCTTTGCTGTTTTGTTGAGTAAGGATGTTGCTGTCAGCTTCCCAAGCACCAGACACATTCTCTTGAATTCTGTTTATAAAAGAGGTGGTGTGTGTGTGAGCTTATTTTCACTTCCTCCTTTCTCATTCAATTTGATCTTACTACCACAATTGTTCTCCAGGAGATCTTGACCTTCACATTACTTCCTCATGCCTTGTTCAGGGGGTGCATTCTTCTTCATACAGACAAAAGGCTTGGGGGTTTGTTTGTTTTTTGGCCTGTGCTGGTGAACGTAAAGCAGGGATCAAGATGTATTAATTTAATGATTCAGCTACATACCAGAACCCTCCTGGGCCTTAGGTGGGGAATGTCTTCCCTGGTTTATTTTTAGCAGCATCAGAACAATGAGCACTAACACCTCCTTCCCCACTCTGGGCAGTCTTGGGCTGTCCCTCTGGTGTTTTTTTTATTGTGCTGAGGTTCTTCCTGCACTGCTTTTCCCCTCATTCTCACTCCTGCTGGGGCTGCCAGAAGACTGGATAAGTCCATGAACTAATGCTTCTACCCTAAAAACTTACTTTTTTTTTAGTCTGAGGATCAGGTGAAGAAGGAGAGGTGTTGCTGGTTGCACTGCAGTACCCAGGCTTCAGCAGAGCTCTGTGAGCTGGAAACAGGCTGAAGCATCTCTGGATGTGGTTTGAACAAGCATGCTTTTCCCTGGGGAAATACTTCTGGTTGACCAATGGATTGGAACCAGTTGGGAAGGGAAGACCACTAAATGAAACACCCCCAGCTACCAGGAGTCAGGTGTTGTCACTGTGTCACTTGTACTGGCAGACACTTTAGAGTACTCTCAGGCTGTAGCTTTTTCTTAGGGTTTAGGTAATGATTTGGTACCTGTCCCTTGTTCTTTTCCTTGGGAAAGGCACTAGGAGTGTACATTTCAACACAAATTACTAAAAGCCTTTTGCAATTATTTTTTCACTGTGGTCAGACATCAGTTTGGATACAGAGCCACAGAATGTCTTTGGTTGGGAAAGAGACCTTCAAGATCATCCAGTCCAACCTTTGGCCAACAGTAAGTCTCAGCACTAAACCATGTCCCTTAGAACCAGGTCACACATACTTCAGGGATGGAGACTCCACCACTGCCCTGGGCGGACTATTCCAATGTTTGACAACCCTTTCAGTGAAAAAATGTTTCTTGATACCCATTCCTAAACCTCCCTTGGTTGTAGCTTGCATCTATTTCTTCTTATTTACATTTAAAGCTCTAATGCTTAAGGATGTTGCAGTAGCTGGAATCATGATGATGCTATATTTGTCCATCAAGTGAAGTTTATTTTCTGTTAATTTGGCTACAGCTCTGCAAAAGCTGATGTAAGCACAGAGAGAGCTGTCATGAAACTAATAAAAGTCATTTAACTTAGTGTGGAGATGAGAATGGGCACTGAGACAGAGTTCAAAATGTCATCTTATGTCGATTAAATATTTCAAAATGTGTTTTTATAAAGTAGTCTGTGACAAGGAACCCTTTAAGATCTATCTAATAGAAAGTGTATTTTAGGTAAGTTGCTAATTTAATCTTGGTGCTTTGGCAGTCTCCCCAAAGGGATCAAACGTATATAGACATTAATTTTTACAGAACTCGAGCAATCCTGTGCCAGAGCTGCCATCACCAGAAGGGTAAAATATGATCACAAGTCCTGCCAAAAGTCTTGGCTGCTTGACAGTTATCCTTCTGAACAAGCTATTTCTGTGTAAATATCTAACTTAAAAGTAATTAAACTTTCATGTAGCAAGAACAGTTAAAAGCAGAGCAAAGCCTCAGAAGCCAGCACCCCTCTGCATGTGTGTGTGGGAGTGCTGCTCCTCCTGCTGAGAACAGATGAATGGCATCACTGCAGTAATGCACCCTTCCTTGCCTCTGTTCTCACAGTTTCCAGCAGGTGGTACAGGAAAGACTTGCTATGGAATATTCAGTATAAGCTGTTACTAATTATGAAGGAAAATAAACCTCCCAGGTAGGTACCAGCACCCAGTCCAGCTTTACCTCCTTCCCAGCAGAGAACTGAGTTGCTGATGCTAGCAAAGCACTGACTGGAAGGTGCAGAGCATCCTCCATCCCCTTGGCAGAGGTAGGACACTGTGTCTGTGTCCTCTGTAGAGTTGACACTGGGGGGAGGGCTCATCCCAGGGTCTGTCTGAGGTGAGTAGAGCTTCAGAGGTTGAGTTACCCACAGGCAGTGACAGCTTCTTGGGGGACAGAGTCTTAACAATGGCTGGTGCCCTCAGACTTCTTCCTTTTTATCTTCCTCTGCTTGGTATGCACCCTTCTTCATTGAAGAGAAGTTATTTGCAGCTGGAAAATGTATTTCCCATTGACATGCTTTGAACTCCAGGCAGTATCTGTTCCTGGTTGTTTTGTGTAAGGAGATGGTCAAGGAGAGGCTGTGCTTTGCAAGGTAAAGCTCAACTCTGGTGAGCTCTTGCACATTTTTGAGCTATATGCCCTGTGACATGTGGTTATCTCTAGGTATGTAAACTGTCCCTCTGAACTCAAAGGGGAAACATTGAATGCTTAAAATGCTTTGCTGGGTCAGGGCCAGAGTGCTTTGCCATTTTGGGCAGAGATTTTTAATTCTTAGGCCTTTAGGATGCTTGGGAATGTGGATGTTGCATCCAACCTTTCATTTCTGAGAGTTTCTCTTGCCCTGGGAGAGCTCAAAGAAACTATTTACCTTTGGTGGATTAGAGAACATACACAACATCTATAAATAGTCTCTGATACTCTTTGGAAAGGTGTCTGATGCCATACTAAGATGTTTCCCTTTCTGCTGAACTGCTTTATAAGCCAGCTGCTGTCTCCCTTTCCTCTGATTTGTGTGAGATGGTTGAAAATTTTAAAGATCTGTTTAAATATTTCAGGTCCTCCTGACTGCATTTAAGCTGAGTGCTTGAAATGCCATGGCATGATTTTTGAGTTGTGTTTGCATCAAGGACTTTTGTGTGCTTGTGGTGGATTTCAGTGAAAGAAATGCCCCCTGAGTCTGGCAGGCTCTCTTTGGAGCATCATGTGTGCTGGTAAGCTCTTTGGTTTTGGTTTTTTTCCATTGTGTCTTTTTTTGTTGTTGTTGCATTTCCTTGGTGCCTTTTAACTGTCTTTTGCAAAAAGTGTCTGGCAGATAGATGCCTGCATTGTCATGGTACAGATCCATAACAATTCCAGGCATTATTGACTGGCACAGAGAAACTGCCCCTGTTACAGTCTCAGTCTTTATATTCCCTCATACAAACAAAACATAAAAAAATCTCCTACATACGCTTCTGATTCTGGAGGTAGGGGCTCTGGTTGCTCTGCTTGCTGCTGGTTGTGTTGATGGTGATGTAGCAAATCTTTAGTAATGGAGGAAACACTGTAGTCTGTTGCTAGGAAGAAATAAGAATATTAAAAGCTCACATATGCTTCAGTTTCTCCTCTAGACACAGCTGCTGCAAGAGCCACCAAGGATGGGGACTGAGCATTAACATCCCTGCATCTCCAGTGGGACTTGCTGGGCTTAGAGATCTACCATATTGCACTGATGTTTTCCAAGCCTTGAGGAATTTCCTAGCTAAATGAACCTTGCCATCTGACACCTAGGGAGATGGGAGATGATAGATTTTAAAAAGAGAGTGAACCACCCAAGTGTGTTCTGCTCAGCCTGACAACCATCTCCCCTTGGGACACTTTGAGGAGATGTTTGTGTAGAGAAAATGGGAAGAGTTTGCTTGGAGGCAAGGTCACTGCCTTGTATTTTCTAACAGCATAACAAAAACAGGAGGGAAGAAATGTCTGTGGTGGTGCTGGGATTGGTGACTTAGCTTTGTTGTATGGCTCAAGCTGTATTCAAGCCACAAAACTTTTTTTAAAATGTCTGATAGAATTGTTGGAGTTTTGGGTGAGGGTTTCTTGCTACTGGATCTTGGGTTGGAGAGTACCAGTGTGTTGGAAGGGTCTTTTTGTTGGCAAGTGAAGAAAGATGAGAGCTTCTGCAGCCTGAACTGAGCTGCCAGCTTGGGCTCTGCTCACTGACAAGGACATTCTTGAGTTTGTATAGAAAGTGGTAGGTCCTATTTTGTTAGGATTTGGGGAAGGTAGGATTTGGCTGCTTCTGGTTCTGCTTCCCCTTGCATGTTTAAAATGCCACACTGCAAAAGTTAAAGCACAAGAAAAGGGGTTGGTTTTTGAGCAGGATTTCTCAGCAGCCTCCTAGGGTCTTGAGCCAGATCCCTCTTCCCCAAGGGGCAATGTACAGTCTCTCATCTCAGGGGGCTTCTCACAGTGGATTCTGCAAAATGAAAAGGTCTGCCTGGCAAGCATTCTAATTGATGAATCTACAAAGCTCAACCCAGTGCAATTTCCAAACCTTTTTTTCTTTTTTCCTTCTTAGCAATGCTATTTATTTCAATGTTCCAAAGCTACCAATTTCTACTGATTTGCGAGTACTCTTTTTTTTATTTTATTTTTATTTCATAATGTTTGAAAGCTAAACTTCAATAGCTTGACGTTTGGGGGAATTGGAATTCTAATTTCTCATTAGCTGCTGATAAATGTTCTCAAAAGATGAAAACCTTTGTCCTTGCAACATCAAGACTGGTCCTAGTGAATCAGAGACAGCAGCTAAAAGGCACACGTGCCTTGGGCAACATGGCTGGGGTTTGTTTTTTTTTTTTTTACTGCATGCTGCTCTTAAATCTCCTAAATTAGTAAAATTGACTTCAGCAAAGTCACTTTAAGTAGGCTGCATTATGCATAGCTGCCTTCTGAACAGCCTGAAGAAAATCCTGTTTGCATGTCTCTCCTGAACTGAGGAAAACTGACTTGTTTTCCAGAGGAGGTCTTTGCCTTAGGAAGTGTTGGGAAGAGCAGGCAGGTGAAGAACTGGAGGGGACAATTTTGGGTTTGGTCCCGAAGTGCTCAAGGTGTACAAGTAACCTGAGGTATGTTCTTCTTCTTGATGTTTGATAATATAATGTTATATGTGTGCAAGGTAAAAATGGGCAAAGGTGAAAGCTTTGGGAATGGATTGTTGTTGGTTTTTTGGTAAGAGGCAAGCCAGCACTGAGAGGAAGGGTAGTGCCCAGGTGATTCTGCAAGAGGTTTCTTTGATGTTTGGTAATGTTTCTTTGAGCTACTGGGATGCTCTGTGAGAATCTTTGCTTTCATCTCTTAACAAAAGAGCATTTCTTGCTATGGTGTTTCAACTGAGGAACATGTAAAAGCAAAGTGGAAATGCTGCAAAATAAACAGGACATTCTAAGAAACTTAAGTTGTCTTAGATTTATTTTTTTTAAAATTGTGGCTTAGTCTTAACTTGGAGAAAAGTGTGTTTGGAGAGGGAAATGGAGCATATTTTCTGCTTATTATTTTTAATGCAGGAAGGGGGAGTGCATTGCACAGGATCCATTGCTGTTCCTTGTCTCCTATGGTCTATATGCTGTGGTTACCAATATCCCACCAGGGTTTCAGTTCCTGTAATTACAGAAAGAGCAAAAAAACATCAGTGCCCGTGGTCACTCATCTGTGTTCTGATCCTGATTTATCCCCTGTTCTCATGGCTCACTTAATTATGGCTTTTTTTTATTTTCTCCAAGAATTTAGGATAATAAGATATTGACTTTATTTTTGGAGGGAAACATTAGACTGAATTGGCCTTTCTGATTGTAGTGGTTACCCCTGGGAGAAATGAATCTCTGTGCTCACCCAAAGCAGCAGCCCAATATCTGGATTGTTCTGTATGGATTGCTGTGTCCTGAGGGTCTGCCTGGTGGCCTCTGGTGAGAGGAGCGCCAAGTAAATGATGTCTTCCCCAGCCCTGAGTGCTGGTGAGCTGGATCTTTGTTGTATGCACATGAAATATTCAAAGCTACTCTCTAGCACCATCAGCCAGGCCTGGTGCAGGAGTTTGGGTGTTATTTACATCTTCTTTCTTCTGACTGCCCCCAGTGTCCTGCAGACCCCTCAGCTCAAGTGGAAGCCTGCCAAGGGAAGCCCAGGGTTTAAGTCCTCTGGAAAACTGCAGTGTCACATCTCCCTGTGTGTCCTGATTCATCTCTGCTGCCTTGAAAATCTAACAACATCTTACTTCTGTCACCACTGCATGTTAGATCGTGGTGAGTGGAGTGAGGGAGCTTTGAATTTTATTATTTTTCTTTTTTTTCCATGTTTTTTTAGTGTTGTGGGTTTTTTTCCCCTCCTCTTTTTCCCCAGCTGCCAACACAACAGCTTCTGTCTGTCACCACTACATGTTAGATCGTGGTGAGTGGAGGAGGGAGCTTTGATTTTTATTATTTTTATTTTCCTTTTTTTTTTAAGTGTTGTGGTTTTTTTCCCCTCCTCTTTTTTCCCAGCTGCCAACAGAACAGTGCTGGGGGAAGCAGCTGCACGTGTGCCCACTGACACTGGGCACAAATGTCCTGTTGCAGTGAAGAAGCACATTCATTCCCCATTTTCAGCCAGATTTAAGTGATGGTTTAAGTGCTTGTGTCTTGCCAGGGCTGTTTTCATGTTGAGGAGGATGTGGCAGCACAGCTAATGTGTTAAAACTTCCTGTAGTACAGACAAATAGTAGCAGCAAAGCCCACAGCCCATCTGAGCCTTGGGAGCAGTAGCAGAATTATATAGATTTTTTAACTTCCCACATCTGCTGCTTTAAAGCGGGACATCTGAACCATGGGTGAAGAGGTTGATGAAGCATAATAAAAATACAAAGGAGAGGGGAGTCAGGAGGAGTGGTTAGAAAGATGGAGATTTCCTTACAGTTTTGTCTCAGTCATTGTCTTCCAGGGAGCTTTGTACTTTTTCAGTAAGCAAGGTTGTAAAACCTCAAATCCAAAAGAGCTTCCAAAGTGGGGGCCAAGATCTCTGTGTAGCACACAACCCCATGCATTCAGTTTTCCCCTCCTTGCAGGTGTTTTACCAAGAGGTTTCTAGAATCTAGAGAGCTGGTATTTTATTTTAGAAATAAAAATTAATACAAAACCCCTCACAAACCCAACAGAGTGGATTGTTAATAGACCTAAATAGATTGTCTTCATCATGATGATGATCAGGTGAGCAAAATACCTCATGTGACCATTATTTGCAGTGATAGACAAGCTGTTGTGACTCCTTAAAGGTTCCCAGGTAGGAAGCATCCCTTCTGTACCTGTGGAAATCTGCATTTTACAAAGAAGAAAGAAGGTGTCCAATCTTTGCATAAAACTGGGTTGCAGTGCAGATTGGCTCTTCCTGACAATTGCAAGCACTTGATGGTCTAGGGTGTTTGATGGGCATCCACTGAGGAAGATTGCCTTTCACATCCAAGGTTGTAAAATATGATTTAGGTGTCACATAAAATGTTTAACACATTGTAATTAACAAGCCTTGCAAGGTTTGTCTCATCCCTTTGTTGCAGGAACTTAATTTCAACTCTAAAATAGAATGTTTTGATCACTTTTTGGCAAGGAGAATTTTGTTCCTGAGCACATCTATCTCCTATTTGGTGGGTTGTTTGGTTTTTTGTGGGTTTTTTGTTTTTTTTTTTTTGGCAAGGCCAGACTGATGGAGGGCTGGGAGGAAACTCCCCTTTGGCCCAGAGCACAGTGTTAGTGCTCAGGGAAGGACCAGGGGGTAGGGGTTGATGGGCAGGGGTTGACTTCTCTTGCATTCTGGTGCCTTGTCTGTTCCTGCAGGCAAGAGGGACACATTTACAGGTTTGGAAATTGGCATCTGATAAGACAACATCTCTGATAGGCAAATTGTATCTTGCTGCTGTCCTGCCAGCCTCAGACAGCAATATTGGACCATGTCAGGACCAGCTGAGGAAATGTCTTGAAAGAGCCAATTGATTAGCTTGAAGGCTCTGGAATGTAGCAGGAAATATTGAATTTAGCTCCTGCTGATCATGCAGAAGAGATTTTCATGGGGTTTTTTTGTTGTTTTTTTTTCCTGGGCCAGCAGGAGGTCTGTCTGTCTGCCTGCAGTCACCAGGAGTCTGTCTAGTGAAGGGTACCACAGCTTTCCTGCTGTGAGCTGGCCAGGGAGCTGTGCCAGTGCTGCCAAAAAAACTGTGTTGTGCCCATGTCCCTGGGTGCCCTGCAGCCAGCAGCTCAGCACAGGAGAGTTTCTCAGCCTGGCTGCTGCAGTGTGGTGCACAGCAGGGCTCTGAGCTCCTGAAGATGCTGGAGGAGCAGCCAGGAGCAGGATATAGGAAATGCACTCCCTGGATCCCTTAATCAGAGGGGACAGTAGGGTAAATTTGGGGTAAAAGTAGGTGTATGGTTTATAATTATATTTATAATGCTGCCATGGAGCAGTGGCAGCACATTTTTAAACTAAGGAATCATCAAGGAGATGCTCAGTTATCCTGGCACAGGCAGTTCTGCATATGTTATCATCACTGTCCCCTTTTTCCCGTCTGGATCTCACTTTTTGCATCTGAAGCCTCCCAGTGAGTTTTGTATGTTTAAAGAATTGGTGTTTGCTGCTTGTTCAGTGAGGATACTTGTTAAGGGTCTTAAAGGACAATTATTTTGTTTGTCTTCAACTTAGGAAAGAGACTTTTATTTTTCCTCTTTTCACCTCCCCCAGAGAACTTGCAGCTTGATCCTGTTGTGATCAGCAGACTGTAAGAAAGTCACAAGTTGAAATTCTGTGTTAAATATGTCCTGACAATTCTTAGCCAAGATGACTGTCTTGCCTCCAGTGTTGCAGTGCTCAGTCTCACAATTCTGATCATAATGTGTCAGGGCAGGTTAAGAGACTTGCAAATGTATATGGCAGGCATTGAAGTTGCTTCTAAGTGCTGCTATGAATTTGCTGTACAGAACGGGGAGCACTTCTCAGAATTTGCCCTTCTGATCAAGCTTGTTTGTTCCTAACTTGAACTCTGCCTGCCAATCAAACCTGTAGCTTATAGGCTCAGAAATGCTCCAATGCATGAAACAGATGTGGTAGAGAAATGAAAAAAAGCACTGAACCTCCAGACTGCTCTGTTGGAGCCCTTCTCTCCATCCCACCCCAAGGAAACTTAGAGTAGTTCCATGGTGGGAGCAGAAATGGGATAGATTGGCACTTGCTTCATGGCTTTGCATGGTGTCTGTTTTCTTTTTACTAAAGCTTTGACAGTAATTGGAAGACTGTGATGCTCTGAATAATCCATAAATGACAGGTGAGGTTATTCTCCTATAACCAATAGTCCTGTTAATCAGAGCTTGCTGTGGGTTTGGGTTTGGGGGGGGGGAGCAGGGTTTAAACATGGAACAGACTGTAAATGACTGAGGAAATGATTTCCTAGTTTGACAATTTAACTTGAAAGAAAGCTTATTTAGAATTTCTGATCATCTTGGCACATGTTCTTTTCCCCCACCTTTCCTGGTAGCATTTGTCACAAATGCAGTGTGTGATTCATGTGATTGCAGTCCCAAAGGGCTTGATAGGTGAGAATTTCTAGATGTGCAATTATTTTTTGACCTGTCTCTAGGGTTGGGGAAGAGCTGAGGATTATCAGAGGTGCTGCTGGCACTGAATCAGATGTGCTGGTGGGTCAGGTTGTGATCTAGCTTTGCTGTAGGGTTTATACTAGCAGGGAAGTACCAGGGCTCTGAAATACCAGTAACCTCTGTGGTGTGATATCACCTGTGTAGTTTTTGTCTCCTTGACTTCCAAGAACAGTGATATGCTGCTGCTTCTTCTAAGAATAAATTTGACTTGCACAAACTTGTAATTTTCCAGGTAACATTTTCTTGTTTGGTGTATAGGAGGGGAGAAAGAAGCAGTTGCTGCTGATGACATCCTTCATAATTCTGTGGCCATGATGCAAAAATGATGGGCCTGAGGCAGGGAAAATCCATCTTGATGCCCTTGGTAAGCTTGAAAACTTCCCACTGCTTCTGTTGTAAAGTGCAGGGAGCTCTGAAAGAGCTCAGATGCTCTCCTGGGACAGACCTACCAAGGCATTTCTGTCTTGCCATCTGCTTCAGGCCAACCAGTCAAACATTCCACTTTTCTCCTGTAAGCTGGAAATGCTAAAAGGAATTTGGAAGGGTTAATCAGCTGTAGCCTGCAAACTGCTTTGAGATCACCTGACAGTGTGGCTGGGTTAAAACTCTGACCTGGTGTTGCAGTGTGGACGCATCTTCAGTTTCAAAGCTGATGGTAGCAGAGGGTGACAGCTCATCTCAGTGTCTTTTTCTCATAGGAGTGTGTCTGCGTGGTATCTTTTTTCCCTTGCTTGCAAAGCCAGCTCCAGTCAGCCTCCTGAAACACTTGGGACTGAGAAAATAAGTTATTTTCACAGCAGAATCAAGTGTCTTCTTGTTAACAGTGTGCTTCTCTTTGCCAAAGAACCCAGATGCCTTCACCTCTTCAGCACTGCAAACAGAATCTCTGCATCCTTGCATCTTTGGTTTGGTTTTGGCTTTTCTCTTTCACAACTGCAGGGGTGGAAAGACAGTTTCATCTATTCCCCCTCCATCCAGCTCACTTGGATGGTGAGTCCTCTGGATGGTGACTGGGGAGATCTCTTCAGCCCTACCCAGCTCCTACACCCATGCTAGATCTTTGCTTTCAATAAGAAAATGGGTAGAGGGGGTTATCTTCTGCTTGCAGTTTTAAGTAGGCTGCATGTCTTGTCCTTGACTGCAAAGGACTGTCCTTGCCAGCTCTCCCTCCTTTTTAGGATCTAAATAAGCACATCTGGGAATCACCAGCAGATCTTGGTTACTGCAGTGAGCACCTTGACTGCTTCAGAAAGAAATCTTGACCACTTGTACTGAATGGCATTTTGTGTAATCATTGTAGGGAAGAAAGAAAAAATTTTCTGCCAAAGCTTGGCAGAAAATCACAGGGTCAGCACTGCAGACAGTTCTTGTTGGTTTTCTTCTCCCACGTGGACTGATAATGAGTGTTTCTGCCTCATTTAGTCACCTTGTTGATAGATACATGTGAGGCTGTATGTATGTATCTACTGTCTTGAATAGACTTCACTTTTATTTAGTTATTTACTTTTTTATGGTCTTTTCCTTTTTAAAAACTGACATTTAAGGAGAAAAATTTTTGATGGGGGAACTGGATGGCTCCCAGGGCACAGCATGGGCTGCAGCATTCTCCTTCACCCTTAATGAAAATCTCTAATACGGCTGTCAATTCCTTGTAGCTCTACTCACACATTCTCATCTCAGAGATTGCGTATGTGAGGGGGATGATGATTTTCTCTTCTGAACCAGACTAGAGTTTGGTAGCTGAGACTTTTGGATCTTCTGCTATTTTTGTCCATTTGTGGACAAAAAAAAGTGTTGATGGTATTTGGCTGTCTTGTAGGGCTGTCATGAACACAGCAGGCTTGATTTGGCACTGAGAAAATGCAGAGAATCTTGTGTGATATTCTTCGGAACAGTACTGTTCTGGCAGCCTCCAATATTGCCAAATGCTTGTGAAACATTTTTTAAAAATCCATGATGCTGGGGAGGGCAGGAGGGAGAGGGGCAGAACTGGGTCAGTTTTGAGCTCCAGGTCTGTGTTGAATTTTTGTGGGAGTGCTCTCCAAACTTGGAATTGCTTCTGGTAGAATGTGCAGCTGGTCCCTGTATCATGTAAAAAAGACATCACGAGCATGTTATGGGTAAATGATAGGCTATGAGAAATTATCAGGGTTGATAGTACTTGATGCAAAAGATTTTAACAAACTGGGGTAGTTTGGCTCCTCCTAAGATGTTCCGTGTGTGGCCCTGCACTTCCAAAGTCTTGGTGCAGAGGAGTTGGCTGTGCAAGGTCAGTGCCTCCTCTAGAAACAGGTCCCAGATATTTCTGAGGGAGCTGTAAGAAAGAAGCAGGAATTTAGACATGTGATGTATGGGGAAGATTCTTTTTATACTGCTCAGCAAGGAGAGGGCTTGTGTGTTGGAGCTCAGACTTTTCAAATGTATGTTTTTTTTAAAGGTATTTTTTTAAAACCTATGCTGCATTCATGTCATCTTTTGCACTCCTCCATTTCCTTGCGCACATACACACTAGAATCTCTGTTTCACAGAACAGGTAAGAGGTGGGGTTTTGTGACTCTTTTCTATATCTGAAGGATCTTTTAGGATTACCAGTATTGTCCCAGGAGCACCACTAAATGGTAGTGGTGTGTGTTTGCAAAAGTTTGCAGTTGGAAGAGCCTCATTCCATTAGATGGCTTTGATTGAAAGCTGGGGAGGGACTTTTTAGGATGTCAGGGACTGATAGGACATGGGGGAATGGATTCAAACTAGAGGAGGGGAGATTTAGGTTGGATATTAGGAAGAAGTTCTTCCCCATGAGGGTGGTGAGACCCTGGCACAGGTTGCCCAGAGAGGTGGTGGAAGCCCCAACCCTGGAAGTTTTTAAGGCCAGGCTGGAGAGGGTTCTGAGCAACCTGAGCTGTGGGTTAGGGTTAGAACTGGATGATCTTAAAGGTCCCTTCCAACCCTGAAAATTCTCTGAAAATTCCAGTTCTTTTCCTCACTGCCTTGCAGTGCTCCCACCCACTGCTGACTGGTCTGATTCCAGTCCATATTCCTTATCACTCTTGTGTCTGCTCCTCAGTTTGCCTCTTGAGCAAATCTGTAGTGCCAAGGTGCTATCAGGATAGCTCACCAGGGCTCTTCTCTGTGCTTTGCACCCACTTGGAGGATGAATGCTTTTATAACTGTCAGAGAAGAGACAGTGCCCTGAGGTTTATGACCCTGCCTGAGCATTTCAGAATGAATTATGGCCTTTCATCTACTCCAAGGGTCACATTCCCTTTGTAATTGCACTGAAGTGACTTTCCCCTCCATTTGGTGCATGCATGCAGACATGCCATTATTAGTTCTGTAAGGCACAGCCTCCCCATAATTACGAGGAATATGTAAGCCTGTCTGCCTGAAACATGACATTAGGGTGCTCTCATCAAATCAGCATAAATCTTTTGACACAGTCTCACTCGTTCCTTGCTGCATTTTCTCCCTCAAGCAAAGAAGAGAATTTCTGTTTGGGAGGGAGTGCTTGCTCTAGTTGGATCATTTTCTTTGGCTGTGCTGGTGCAACCTGCAGGTAACTGAGACACATGTGTGATGTTACTCTGTTGTAACACAAATACCAGTGCTAGGATTACCCATGTTCCATGTCCTGTCCACCCCAGAAGCCTGGAGTATGTTGTACAGGAAACACAGACCTCTTGAAGTGTTCTATTTGCCTGCCTACAACTTTGAATGGTCTCTGGAAAGCCAGGGATTTCTTCTCTTCCCTCACTGAGTTCTTCAGTAACCAGTGCCCTAGAAATGCACCAGATGTGTGGGTTCTGTATGGCCAATCTTTAGCCTCCTGCTGCATGTTTTTTCAGGTTGTTTCCTCTGGACCCCAAGGGGTATCTGAAGGCCAAGCTGGGTTTCACCAGGCTGCATTTTTTTCTTGAGGGCTCTTAGGCTTTTGATCTCAGTGGTGTCTTTGATATAAAGAGTTTTGCAAACTGCTCAGTGTGGTTAAAAAATGGCAGCACCTTGCTTTCTTTGGACAAGATTAACCCTTGATGTAATCCCCAGGGAGTTTTGTATTTATACCTGCATTCAGTTTTGGTCTGTGGGATTGCAGCTAGGGGCAACATTTTTTCTTTGTCTGTGGGTAGAATTTGCTCACAAACTCCATGCTGCTACAGAAATTTTCCCTTCAAACCCTCTGAACTATATGCACAGATCCTCATTATTGTATTCTGTGCATTTCTGTCATTTGCTTTTGTCCTTTGCTGTGTTTTTCTTGTTCCTAAGAAAGCCTTGAAAAACGGAATTCTGGAATAGAAAAGGACTTGAAAGAAGATTGCAGATTACTGTTGGTTTTCTACTGGTTACTCTTTTCATTGCTATGTTAACAGAGAGACTTAATGAGCCAGCTCGACTCCAGGGCAAGGCTGAGTCCTGCTCTGAACAGCAGTTTCCATCCAGGGTTCCTTTGAAATGATGCATTTGCTAACCTGCCAGCTTTTATTTTTGTTTCTTTGTGCCTGCATCAGGGTGTGGTAAAGGCTACAGTCACACAAAGGGCTGCCTGAAGACTCTGGGAGACTGAAAATGATGCTCTCAGAGCAGCTACTGAAGCATATTTTAGATATTAACTTCTCAATCTAAAAGCAGCACCATCCCTGCCCTCTCCAGTCACCTTCTCTATGTGCCTCCAACCAAACCCCATCACACTGTGTCCTCAGGACTGACCCTGCCAGGGTCCAGAGGATGTTTGTGTGTGTTGGTGAGGGCATGGAGCACCTGTAACCTGGCATTCCCAGGATGCTGGGCTTGGCTGTTTTCTTCAGCAGGATGTTGGAATTGCTGACACCTTCCATAAATAAAGAGTGTGGGGCTTCATGTCTCTTCTCCCCTTTCTCTTTCAGGCCCAGGCCTGTTTGCTGCTTCAGAAGGTTCTGCTGCTTCATGAGCTGAAGCTCTTCATGACGGAGGATGAGTGGGAGGAATTGATCAGAAAAAGCATCAGCCAAGTGACAGAGGTAACAAGCTGCAACATGCTAAGCATGCAGATAGCACCTAATGAGTGCTGCTTTTGCTGCTGTGGTGCTTGGCCTCAGAGCTGGAGCCTGGGGCTGTTCTTGGCACTTGGGTTCTGCCTGCTTGCACCAGGTCCACCAGGACTCCAGCATTCTGCTAACAGTGGTGTTCTGATGGACTTTAACAGGGTGTAAGAAATGTGCCTGGTACAGCTCAGGGGTGGCTTTGTATCCAAGAGACAGAGCTTGAGTTTTAAAGGGTGCACTCATACAGGTGTGGTTTTAAAAAAAAAGCTTTGAATTGAAAGGTATCATCAACATGGACTTAATTTCAGAAAATGTTTTGGAAGTTCTGTATTGGAATGAACTTCAGAGCCTAAGAGCTGGGGTGCACTGGACTTTGGACTCCTGGGGCATTGCAGGCCTTCTGGCCCAGACTCTCCTTTCTAATACTGTTTGGGATACCTTCAAATAAATTGGAAAATCTTTTGCACAGAAAAAAGCAGTGACAGAAATTGCATGGCTCCTGGATCAGTGACAAGGGCAGATTGTACCTGAAGAGTTTTGTGGTGCAGCTATTATGTAGGAGGGGGTCTGTAGGACAGGAGACTGCAGAAGCCAGTGCCATGTAATTATATTCTTATGGATTGCCATGAGGGCAACCAAGCAGCCAAATTAATGTTGTGATCTGCTGACTAAACTCGATGACATAAAAGATTCCAGTCTTGGTGTTCCTACCTAACTGTAGTGTTGACCTCTTTATAAGTGTAGCTTTCATGCTTTATTTCCTTCTTTAAATGCTGCTTATATGGTAATTTAGCCCATTCTGTAATTTATTATGTGGGAACACAACTTTTACCTATTGTTTTCTTTTGTCAAGGTAGGACGAAGTCTAAGTAAGTTTAAATCAAGGAATTGAGAGATTATTTATAATTCTTGAGGAAGTAGGTAATCCTGGGTTTCATTAGACAGTTTCTTTTTACTGGTTACATCAGGAATCCAATGGGTGGAGTTGGGTATGATTTTATTCTCCAGCTACCTAAAACATGCCACTCCTTTCAACCTGGTCATCTCCATATTTCTCTTTAGCAGCTGAATATTTGCAGGGCTTGGTGATTCACTGAGAAACCACACACATTTACAGTGCCTTTATGTCAGGGAAAGTTTAGCAGCTTCTGCAAACCATCCAGTACCTTAATGAGCTTTGCTCCCTAATCTGTCTCACATTTCTGTGGTCATCTGTGTTTAAGGACAAATTCCTGGGGAATATTGTTAGTTTGTTTGGGGTGTCCAAGGTATACCCTGTGGGCAGGAGGCCTCCCATGCTATTGAGTGGCAGTGGTGTATAAGGTGCTGCTTCTCTTTTTGGCCTGAAAAACCCTGACAGTGTTTGTGCAGAGTGCTCTGTTGGTGAACATCTATGTCTTGGGTTTTGTCTCCTTTCCTTCTGCTCCCCCCTTGCCCTTGCAGTGGTGGTTCCTTGGAACTGGGGCAGCTTCCTATCTTGAAATGTTGTTGTAATTAGGAGGTTTCAGGGACTTTATATCCCATG
The DNA here is from genome assembly GCF_003957555.1 of Calypte anna. Taxonomy (NCBI): domain Eukaryota; kingdom Metazoa; phylum Chordata; class Aves; order Apodiformes; family Trochilidae; genus Calypte; species Calypte anna. The sequence continues at coordinate 106,158 of NC_044264.1, forward strand.
TTTTGGTTCATTGACAGTTTTGATTCATAGCCAGAGGCTGCCAAAATTTTTAAAGCTGCAAAAGGTGTTCTGTGTCTGGTGGTGCAGAAATGCTCACTTAGCTGAGGATTAGCTGGAAAAACATGCAGTAGCTCTCTAATGTAGTAGGACTATATTTGTATCATGACTTTTGGAGAAAAGTGTAAAAATGCCTTGTGGCAGAAATCAAAAGCTGGAAACTGAGTAGATTCAAAACCTGTAGAAACCATTTGTTTGTCAAAGAGAGGAATCCACCATTACAATCACTTGTTGAAGAGCTTATTAGCTCTGAGTCTCCAGGTGGAGATTGGGTGCTTGACTGAAGGAGGGGCTGCAGGGAAGTTAAAGGCTTGGGCTTGAAATTGTGGAGTTTGCTTGGACAGAAATGATGGCCCTTGCTGTCCCTGATGTCCACACATGCCTTTGGTTAGAGGGTAGGGAGGGCATTTGCAATGCTCAGACTTTCTCCTGCAGCTCAGTCTTGTCCCTTTTCATCTGAGACTTGTTTGGCTGGGCCATTCCAGGTCAGCCAGGATTTTGGAAGTGGCTATCTGAGTAGGTAGATGTTGATGTGTCAGTGCTTAGCCACCAGAACCTCAACTGAGAGCAGCAGTTCATGATGCTGTGGAGAATTAAGTTGCTACCTCTATCTGAAAGGTCTGCATTTGCAGCCATTGGCCATTCCTGCCACCATCCCTCACAAATAACTCTTTTAAGAGGAGTAAAATGATAAAACAAAATATTGCACCTTTCTTTGACCCAGGAAGAAGTCTTAAATAACCTGGGAGAGCCAACTCTTCAACTATGCTGATGGGAACTTGTAATACAAGGATCAGGGTTCTTCAGGTGACAGCTTCCTTGTGAAAGCTTCACTTTTATTGACTTTTCTTTGCAGGTATGAGGCTGGTAGGTCTTGGAGTGCAGGACTGCTGGTATGAGAGAGGGTGGAGGATGCAATCTCCTGGCATCTGCCTTCTCATCCTGGCTTGCTCCAGTGGTGGCATTGCATCCCTGCAGATGAGTTGGTGAGGAGCAGGGAGCCTGGGATGGTTTGAGGCAGTGGTTTGAGACATGGTGGAACTGGGGGAAAAAAGCCAAGTGAGATAACTGCAGTCTTGGATGTCATTGAATTATCTGCGCAAAACTAAGAGGCAAATGAGATGGCCAGGAACATGAAATGAAGAGACAGCTTCCTGAAATAGCAGCTCCTGCTGCTGGGAGGCAGTGGCTCTGGTGCTTACATAAGCTTAACTTGTCCTTATTTGTTCTGAAAATGTTGAAGCATGCTTATAAAACATACACCACATCAGGAGGGGAGCACGTTTGCCATCTCGTTCCTGCCAGCCATGACATCCCAGAGGGTCTTCTAGAGTTGACTTGTTCTTGTGAGAGCCCTGCTTGCTCTTGGTGCTTTTCACTTGTTCTGCTGGGTCTGAGCTGAAAACCCTTTTCCTTAAGCTCTGGGACTGCCAAGAAATGTCTCTGGCTGAGTTTTGTGCTCCCAGGTCCTAAGTAGTTATTTTCCCCAAAGCAGAAGCTTGCTACAGCTGTTGGAGTTTATTCTAATGATGGCAGTCTAGACAACTGGGTTGTGTTTACAGCATAAAGAGGTGGTGTTGCTTCATGTTGCAAATGACAGAGCTCACCTGAGATGCTAGAACATTCACAGAGGCTTCTTCCTCTTGGAGGGAGCTTTGTTCTTTTATCAGCAGGGCTCAAAGAGCTTTACAAAGGGAATTCAAAGCAGGGAGTTGTTGATGTCATGGAAAAAGTATTTTACAGTAAGCCCAGAGCTAATGTATTTAGCTTACTAAAGTCATTCACCCTGTTTTACAGAGGACAGCACTTGTCTGGGAGCTGAGCCAAGAATCAAACTTGGGTCTCCTGAACCATCCCAGCAACTCTCATGAGCATGGACAGCCTGAGTGTTTCTTAACTTAGCTTCAGAACAGCCCAGCATCTTGGATAGAAGTCTCTGTCCCCATGTTGTCCAAGGAGGATGCTGATTTTTTGGGGGGACCTCAGATTGCCTGGAGCCCTGTGATGAGGCTGGGGCAGAACTGGAGAGATCCCAAGTTTCCCATTTCATGCAGGGAACTGTAGCACAGGTTTGGTGAGGGATCTCTGGGGGGCTGGTGCCAGGGCTCTCACACTGGTTTTTTTTATTATATCAAGCTCCTGAATTTGATCTGTGAGTTCTTCCACTTGTCATTTTGGGCACATTTGAGTGTTTGTTCCCTTTGGTAGCTATATTTCTGTTTTCTTTCTGATATGTTACAAAATTGCTGTCTTGGCTTTGGAGTGATCTTGAAGCCCTGCCAACTTTTTAGGACCTCATTGACAGATTTGGGGCAGGAAGCTCCAGAATCTGAATACAGAGAATTAGATGGTTTCATTCCCTTTTTTTTTTTTTCTGTCATCCCTTTCCCAGGGACTAGCTTGCCCTCCTGAACTGAGGTGTTGTGTGTAACTCCCAAGCTATGATGTGAAAGTGAGGGGTAAGTGGGGAGGGATTTTGAGCAGCATTGCAGAAGAATTTTCACCACTGAACAACTTGAAAACAAAACAACCTTCAGAAAAACTGTTGGTAGAACTGCTTTCTCTGGCCTGTACATGGCAGTTTCCTGAGGGTTTCCTTTGTCTGTCTTCTCCAGTAAGTACCTCAGAGGAAGGGCTCAGCTTTACCACTGTTTTTTCCTTTGCTTGTTTTGTCACTGTCACATCCTGCAGTAAGGGATGGGCAGAGCAGATAGGATTCAAGTTGGCTGCTTGAAGCCAAAATGGGATTGAAGCATCCTGGAAGGGAAAAATAGTTGCAGAATCTGACAGCTAACTGAAGTTAGCTTCAGTGTGAGCCCAAACCACTCCAGGTCACCTCTTTTGGAGACTTTGAGGTAAATACAAATCCTCAGGAGACACATATGATGCCTCCTTCCACTTAGGTGCTTACTTAGACTTGGTTCTGTGAAAAGGCCCAAGTGTCAAAGGGCAGAGGACTGCATGGCCTGTGCAGAGGGTGGGATAAATAACCCAAGACCTCCTTTCCAAGCCTCATACTTTTTGAAAGTTACTCTATGCTCTCTGAAGACTTTTATTGTGTGACATCAGAGGGTTTTGTGGCTCTTGGGTTGTTCGGCTGGGGATTTAAAAATATAACTCACTGCAGCCAGGCAGAATGTGTGGGGGAGAGAGGGATGTACTACAGAGCCTTCCAGGGGAGACAAGTCCTTCATTTCTGAAGGGCATCACATTTGATTAGTGGTGTCTTAATTTGTAGGGGGATAAATTATTAACAATGACTTCATCAAATCTCTAAAAAAGCCATTCTTCAGTTTTTTTCTTGAAGATCTCCTGAACTTTTATCTGTCTATCTTTATAAATTCTTAATTCCTTGCCCTTTCTCAGCCTCTTAGCTTGTAAAATGAGGCCAGTAGTGATTTAACTGATAGCTTTGACGTGCATTCAGAGCACTGGATGTCTCTGTGGAGAATTCATTCTTCTCTGTTCCCTCAGCTCTCCTGTACAGTTTTTCCTTGCTGCATTTTCAGGTGGCCTATGGGGAAAACAAGAATCTTGAACTTGGGAAAGTATTGACATCTTTTGTGAGAATGGCTTCTGAGTTTTTGGCCTCCTCCCTCTAATAAAATAAATAGATGTGGAATAAATGTGGCAATAACTGCCCTTTAGCTATACCTTCAGAATGTGGGTCTGCTTGGCCCCTACCTTCCCTCTCTTGGTTCAGGAACAAGCAGAAGCTTGGTGGTTCCCTTCCCTTTGTGAGCATTTTTTTGATGGCTTCTTTTCACCAGAGAGGCAAGGAAATCAGTTTTGAACATTTAAACTTTCAGGTTTTGGAGCTTTTATGAGAAAGAACAAAGGGAGGTGGCAGTGCTTGACTTGCTGCTCTAGCTTGGGTTTTTCTGTTGTATGGTGAACACTGTCATGAAAGGAAGTATTTGGGAACTGCTTTCTTGGATTGTATTTTTGGAAGCATTTGCCACAGCCTGCATGACTCAGTGGTGTCACTTTGCCTCTCTAAGGCTTTGGAAAAAATGGAGGGAATGATGGTAGCTTACCTTTTACTTCTCAGGAGAAATGTCAGAGTAATTACAGGTGAGGCAGGGGTGCTTACATGGGATAATAGTAGGATCTATGAGTAAACACAGTACTAAAATGCTTCACTTGGCTGTCAGTGTGTTATTAATCTCTAAATAGCAGAGGAAACCCATGCCCCTCCCAAACCTCTCAGCTTCCCTGGATGTTGACATGGGAAGCTTTGTCCTTTGGCTCAAGCTGGACCCCAAACCCACTTACTGGGTCCCCTCTGGGTGTGACCCCACCACGGGAACCACAGCAGCAAAAGGTCAGGTTGTGTCTTTGCTCTGGGACCCTGCACCCAGCATGGAGCCAGGACACAGCTTTAGCTCTCCCAGCCTGTGTACTGAGACCAGGTTCTTCAGCACCTTCTCATCCTGCCTGTGGATGCTCACTGGGGTGGAAATTTTAGAATCATAGAATTTTCAGAGAATCATAGAATTTTCAGGCTTGGAAGGGGCCTTGAAGATCATCTTATTTCAACCCCCCTGCCAGGGGCAGGGACACCTCCCACAGATCAGGCTGCTCAGAGCCCTCTCCAGCCTGGCCTTAAAAACTTCCAGGGTTGGGGCTTCCACCACCTCTCTGGGCAACATGTGCCAGGGTCTCACCACCCTCATGGGGAAGAACTTCTTCCTAACATCCAATCTAAATCCTGAATCCATTCCCCCATGTCCTGTCACTCCCTGACATCCTCAGAAGTCTCTCCCCAGCTTTCTTGTAGCCCCTTCAGACACTGGAAGGCCACACTAAGGTCTGCTCAGAGCCTTCTCCTCTCCAGACTGAACAACCCCAACTCTCTCAGTCTGTCTCCATAGGAGAGGTGCTCCAGCCCTCTGAGCATCCCCATGGCCCTTCCCTGGACACACTCCAGCACCTCCTATTTTGCTGAGCTATTTGCTGCCAGAGTAGAGAATCCACCTTGGCAATCTTGAGCTGTAACAGGGGAGGTGAGGTGGTTGTGCAGGGAGGGTGTTGCAGAGGGCATTTGACACTCTGCTCAGCCCTGGGTCTGCACATTGATCCATCAGCATCAGGTCTGGGATGGGGAAGGATGGAGGAAGAATGCAGCTTGGGCAGGCTCCTCCAGCTCCCAGAGCAGGGATGGATCTGCCAGGCTGATCCCACAGAGGGGATTTTGGGTTGAACAATGGAAGAGGCTGAAGGATGTGCTGGGAATGCATGAGTGGTGTTCAGACTCCCCATGGGGAAAAGACCTCATCTCTTGGTAGCAGAATTCTGCTCTCTGGGAGTCCTGCTGGGTTTTGGGAGTCAGGGCTAAGTGTGGGATCTGTGAGAAAGGCAGAGGTGCAGCCAGGCTGAGGTTGCAGGTGGGTGGGAATCTGGAGGCTTCCAGAAACCATCCTTGCTTCCCTGCACCAGCACATTTGCCATTGCCAGCTGGGATGGTGGCTTTGGCTCTAGGTGCCCATGCACTCTGTATGGCAGGTTTCAGGGGAGCAGAGACTAAAATCCTGCCTGGGAAACTGAGGTGTGCAGCTGTGTGGTTTTAAGTAGCTTGCCAGCCCTCTGTCCTGCTTGGATGATTTAATTACTGCAGGTATTTACTCTCCTCTGCTCTTAAACCAAACTTGTTTTATACTTTAGGAAAATGATGAAGTGTAGTGAGGGGTGGAATAAAGGTCAGATCCAGCAGTGGTTGGGGATACCTCTATGTATTAGATAGGAAAAAGGAAAAAAAGCCCTGGTTGATAGGATGCTAGGGGTGTGCTGTCCTCCTTGTAGAAATCAGAGCAGAGAACCTTGGATCCAGGAGTTGCACTCCACCACAAAGAGCCAAAGGCTTTTGGAAGCAGCATGTTTGACATCCCAAAACAAACCCATCTCCTCCAGCTGAATCCATGTAGGGTGAGGCAGGAACTGTGCTGCTGCATTGGCTTGAGATGAGATGGGAGTTCCAGCTGTGAAAACTGCCTCCCTATTTTTTTCCTTCTGGAAAATGATCTGCCCAGCTCCACTGAGAGCTCAGATGTCTGCCTGTGGTTAACCACCCCAGGTATTGCCTGAGCTGGAACTGAGGGGGGGGGGGCTGAGTTTCCCCTGTAAAGTGGGATTGGCTTTTGCTGTGAGGGAAGCAGAATTTTAAAAAAAAGGCAGAAAATGGGAGAAACCCAACATAATCAGCAAGTGATGCAAGTGTGGTTGTTGACTGGAAGCCATGTGGGCTCTGCTTGTAGTGCTGGTTTGGTTCTTTGACCCTTAGGCTGGTGAGGGCAGGGAAGGGGGAGTTGGGTGTCTTTGCAAACAGCATGGCAGAGAATCCCAGAAGGGGTGGTTAGACAGGTTCTGCTGGGGTTTTTTTCTTAGCCCTCCACCTGTAGCATAGCTGGAAGCAACCCCCCTGCTTGGTGCCTCAGTCTTCCTCTGTAAAATGGAGATACTTGCCAACCTTGTGCAAATCTTTTGTGATCTCATCAGTGTTTGAGGCTCTTAAGGATACTGCAGATGACTGAAATGCTGCTTTGCCTGGTGTTGCAGTTTGCCATCTGTTACATAATAGCTTTTGCTTTCATTTTGTGATGATATTTTCTACATTCCCCAAATGAAATGGTGATATGCCTGGAAAACGATCGACCCACACACTTGGGCTGGCAGCTCTAGTTTCACCCAGCTGAACAGGGGAGTGGACCAAAGCAATCTGCTGTGTGAACCCAGACAACAGGCAGCAGCTTATGTAGGGAAAGTTTATGACAAATGCTTTAGAAAGCTGCTTTGGGATCCAGGTCCCATGGAGGAGACTTGGGATTTCATTCCTGGGGAGCAGTTCCCCAAGGCTTGCCAGCAGCCCCAGTCCAAAACCAACTTCTTCTATGGAACCAAAGCAAAACAAGTGCTCCACTCCCTGCCAGAGGAGGACAGGGTGAAGCCAGGTTTGACAGAAGATCCCATCTCCTGGAATGTGTAATGGGAAAGTACTCCTGGGCAGTGATGATGAGCTCAGGATAATGAGTGACACCAAACTGGGCAGGAATTGGACTCAAGTCTCTAAGGAGGTTTGACTGTCTCAGCCACACCACAGCAGAGGTGTTGGTGGTTTTGTGCTCTTTGGAGAAAATTTCTTTTACACCCTTTGTGGCAGAAGGGAAAGGGAAGAGGCAAATATTGGGAAACTTTATCTGCATTCTGTTCAGATGAAAGAAAATCCATTCAGCTCTTGGAGTAGAGAAAGAAAAATGGTGCATTCTCTAGGAATGAATTTGCTGCTGCTCATTTGGCTTCTCCACCCACTCCCACCCTCTTCCTTTTTCCTTCCTGGTCTTTTGAGAGCTGTTTAGGAATGATCCATTTCAGCAGGGAGTTATTTGTTTGCGGAGCACCTAAATTGTCCAGGATTGCCTCTGGCTGTTTATGCTGGTGGAACTCTGCTTGTGTTTCCAGGTTCATGCAAAACATTGGTTTTAATATAGATGTTTAGTCTTACAGCACTGATGTGTTAGACTGGTCCTATCTTCCATCTCCAGCTGAGCAAGCCACCCTTTTCCTTCTGCAAGCTCTGCATGAATTTGCTTTGGCACCCCAAACAAGATGCCTGCTCCAGTTTCCCAAGCACCTGAAAGTTGTTTGCGGACTTCAGAGAATCAGCCCCTCAGGGTGGTGTTCAGAGTTTTAGGAGTTAACTTCAGCAGGATTGGTTTCAAACCCTTCAAAGCACCAGGAGAGTTCTGGGAAGCAAGAGCAGAGTCAAGCCAGAGTGATTTAAATGCAGTTGTCTACAGCACTCATCTCCAGGGAAGAGAAAATGCATTTTGTTAACACCTTCTTAATTCTGAAATGTTTGTTGTATTCAAAAGGGGAAGTGTCAGCTATGGCTCCTTCTCCCAACCCTGCTCTGATTCCTCTTGTTCTGAAGAGCTGACAGTCCCTACTGATGTTCTCTCACTTGTGCAAAACTTCCCAAAAATAAGAATCTCAACTTAAAGTTCCTCTCTGAATGTTACTTTGCCCACAAGTAATGATTCTTAGCCTGGTAATACCTCGTTCTACAAGTTGCAAAGAAAATTTTTATGCAAATCAGCCTTTTTTGTTTTCATAATTCATTAGCTTATTGTTATTATTATTAATATTTTTTATTTATTATGGCAAGCCTAATAAACAAAGTGTGCTTGCCCCATGGGGTGTTACATCCTACATGTGAAAATTTGATTTTATTTTTGCCTTACTCACACATCCTCTGTTTGTTTCTCATTTCAGCTGCTGAATTGTGTGTGAGCTCATAAGTTAATGACAGCTCTGGAATAGAGTTTCAGTGCACCTGTCTGTATCAGGAGAGAGTAATTAGCAAATTATTGATAGTCAGATGAAGTTGTGGTATAAATTCCAGCCAGTGGAACAAGGTGGCTTTCTAATACAGGGTTTGAGGAGAGTGTCCTGGTCAGGGAATCACTATTATTTAAAAAAGGTACTCCCAGGGTGTGGAGCCTCTATAGATGGTAAATAATTCTACTTGCAGGCCGCTGTTGCTGCAGATGTTATCTTCTCTACCCACCTTTTTTGCTAAAGGTGTTCCTGACACCACTCTTGCTGGCCATCATTATTTTCCTGTTGTGGGTATCATTACTAAAAGAGCTTGCTTGGGCAAGTAGATTTCTGATTTCTGTCTCTGTCTGTGAGGGTTTTCCCTTTATTTGCCACCTCCCACAGATGGGTAAAAGGTTTGCTTAAGAGTCCTTAAAATGACTTCCAGTCTGAGTGGAGCAAAAGCAGTGAGTGGTCCAGTGGGACAGATTGCACCTTCTGGAGACCTCCAACCTCCCCCCACAAGGTAGGGGTCTGGAGCAGTGACTCCTCAGTGAGGTTTGCTGCCTCCTGAGGGTGCTGAGCCTGCTGTGGACCCTTCCTGGTGGCCAGGGTGATGTGTTTGGACTCCAAGCAGGTGCAGTCACTTTCTGGCTGGGATGGGGCCCAGCACTGCCTGCCATGTGCTTGTCCCTGCACATCCCAGCTCCTGCTGGTGTCATCCGTGGAATCTCCAGAGCTCCCTGTGTGCATCCCCACAGAAATTCACCTGGAAGAGAAAACTCTGTGAGCAGGGCCATGGGAACCGGCTGCAGGCAGAGAGAGGATCAGTACCCCTCAGCCCCTGGGCTGCCTCTTTGATCCAGCTGCTTTTTTTTATGGCTATTTTCCACCCTTGTAAATAACTGTGGCTTTCATTTGACCTGTCTTTGGAGTGATTTTCCTCTAAGCCAGACCTATCAGTGCCTCAGAAACCCCACAGCACATAAAGAGAACACAAAAAGATGGTGGTTTGTTTTGTTTTGTTTTTTCTCTCAGCCATTTCAGTGAATTTAAGGTTGATTGACAAGCCCTGTTCTGGTGCTGGCAACTGGGATTTCCTGGGTGTGAGTGTTAATGGATTTCAGCATTAGCACTTTGTGTAAATCCCAGCTCCTGCAGCCAAGGAGCTGCTGTCCCTCAGGTGAGTCTGTTGTCTGGCAGCATCCTGGCCTTCCAGATGGGCCAGACAGGGGCTGGGGTGGATGTTGCCTTTTTCCAGAAGGCACCAACACGTCCCTGGTTGTGCTCTGACTTAGAAAGTATGGAGAGCAGCAGGGCTGTGATTTTGTGGTATGCTTGCTTTGATTTTTTCCAGTTGTTTCTGAGTTAACCTGAGCATCAGCAGCCTCCAGCATGTCCCCTCCTGAGCATTTCCAGGGTGTTGTGTTCCAGAGTTATTTTGCTGCAAGGTTAATCGCACCAATTGTTACTCATTTTGCTGCTTTCTCCTGAGAAGAGTGATTTGTTTCCCCATTTTTAATTACGTGTTCCTTCTCCACCTCCCCATTTAATTTGCAGAGTCTGAGACTGTCTGGCAAGTGTCTCATGAAGCCTGACAAAGAGAAAGTTGCCAAGACCTTGGAGCTGTTGAATCTCCTCCTCAAAACTGTGACAGAGCAGGTGAGTGCAGGTGTGGCAGATGGCTGTTGTTCTGAATGCTACCAAGGCCTCTTCTTAATTGTCACCCTCATATTTGACCTTGTGGCTGCTCCATTGCCACATCCCACCTTATTCCTTACCAAAGGCACCCCTGGAGGGAATGCCTAGCTGAATTTGAGGGCAGAAAAGCCCTCGTGGCTGAAGATCTATAACTTGTGTGCTGATCCCCAAGAGCTTGGTCAAGGATTTGTGCAGGGTTCTGCAAATGCATGTGGCACCTTCTTTCTTACCAGCAGAAATACAGCCTGGGATGGAGTGAAGGTGAGGTGAGTTTTGTCCCATATTGTTGCTCTGTCCTCACTCAATTACAGGGATTTTTTTTTTACAGGGATTTTAGTTTCCAGAAACTGACTTCCTCAGAAGCTTTGTGAGTAGGAGTGAAGCTTTGTTCTGGGGCTTTGCTTTCATGAACGAAAAATGCCTTTTTTTTGTTTGTTTGTTTTTGAACATGAGAAGGTTTTCTAAAGGTGACAAAATAAGTCCCCAACTGGAGCAAAATAACACAAGCAGCAGAGTTGCTGAAACCCAGTTTCCTACTCGTGAGCACTGAGCTCACACCACAGCCTGTAGGAAAGTGGGTAGAGAAGAGAGAGTATTTCCAAGGCTCTTGTATGAGCTGAATAGCCTTTGAGATGCCTGGTTCTGTCTGGTTCTGTCTGGTTTTACTGAAGTTATCCACTGGGTTATGGAAGCTGTAGAGGCAGCCTAAGTGCATCCTTCAGAAACCAGACTGAAGTGCAGCTGCTTTGCTTTTAGATAGGTTCATAGTCATGGATCTTCTTCTCCCTTCCCTTTGCTGTGGACTGGAAAGGAGAGAAGACTGAAGGACCTTCCAGTCCTTATCCTGCCAGTACAATTCTAGCTCTCAGACCCATTTTGTCAGACTCACCCCTTTTTTGACCCCAAATTGGGGTTGCGGGTGGGCTCAGCGCAGCAGCTCAGCGAAGCCAAGCAGGCTTGGTTATTCCTGCCATAATCTTCACCTGAGAGTGGTCCGTGCCCTGCTGCTGTGAGTGTCCCTCTACAGATTAACTCTTTGGATTTGCCTCTTGCAGAAACTGCACGTGAAGTTGACAGAGTTGGAGAAAGTCCTGGGAGCTCTAAACCACCCCGGGGGCATCCGGAGCTCTGCACGTCTCGACTCTCTCTACTGGAATGTCATGCGTTGGCTGAACCACACGTATGTGTGCCTGGTGCTTGGGCTTCTTGGCTTGCCTGGGGGAACTGTCTGCCTGTCCTACTTGTCTTTGTTGATGTGGGGAAGTAGGAAGGGAAAGGAGGTCAAAGCACTGAGCTCAGGCTGTAGTTGGAGTTAAATTAAGCTCTCCCAGGTTGGTGAGGTTGAAATGCTTCTCGGTTTGTGTGTTTGGAACAATGCTGGGCTCGTGGTTCCAGGATGGGGAAGGGTTGGAAACCATGCCTGATATCTGAGAGTGTCTTCCAAGTAGAGGTAAGACAGCTGAGCACCCAAGGATACAGTGCCTGCTTTCAGCAGTCCCAAGTGATGGCCTGCTTTAAGAGCCATGGCCAAAGTAGCAGAGGAATTTCTAGGCTGGATGAGTCACTGAACTCCTGCCACATCCCTGGGGATTGATTCTGCAAATGTGGGGCTGGAGGGAACAAATAGCTGTCCTGGGAAGTGACTGGATACCAGCTAGTACATGCTGGGACCTTTACTCCTCTCATTTTTGGGCTCTTTAATGTCTGGTTCCCAGCCTGATGCTTGGGGTGGTTGCCTTGCAGCTCTGAAAGCTGGGGAGCATTCAGTGTTCATGCTTCAGTGCTCCTGTGTTAAGTGGCAGCTGGATTTGACTTCTGCTCCAGGGCAGAAAAGCAGTTGTAGCATCTTTTCCTCCTTTCTCTTGATAGCTTGCAATCAGCACTTGTGTTTCTCCTTCCTGCTGACAGTATTTAGTGACACACACACCATTAGGGACTGCTGGGTACCCTGCTCATGGCTGGGAGCTGCCATCCCAGTGTCTGGGTAGCCTGGGCTGTGGTACCTCAGCCCAGCAAGAGGCTCTAAGGGATGTGGCTCCCTATGAGAGGGCTCATAGGCAGGCAGGAGCTGTACAGAGCAGCTGAAGCTGTTGCTGTGGCCCCTTCTAATGCCTTGAACAGGTTTGGAGGGCACAGTGGCCTCACCCAGCCCTGTGACACAGGTGTTTTTCCAGTCTCACACAGGACCTTTGGCATCATCCTGCCAGGGCTGGCAGAAGGATGAAGTCTGGTTCAGGAGACAGTAAAGGCTGCAGCTAGGAGGGGGGTTGCTAAAGGAGCTTTTGCATGGTGTCTGGGGGAGGCACTGAGGTTCAGGAGTGCAGCCTGCTCTCACTGTTGGTGCCTTCTTGCTGTGCCATCTGTGTGCAGGTGAGTTGGAACCACCCCAGCAGGTGTGGTGTGTGCACAGGATCCTGGGGGAAGCCCTGAGAGGCAAGTTCTAACATCAGGTTGGTCAGGATAGTGTTTCTCATCCCTGAAAAGACCCCAGCATGTAAAAATCTCAAAAAAACCTTTACACTGCAAACCAGGCCATGGAATTAGAGCCTGGTTCCCCTTCAGGTCTCCTCTCTGAGGCCTGAGCTGGTGCAGAGCAGAGCAGAGTGGGTGGTGCTAAGGTTGCTGATGGGCTCTGCCAGAGAAGAGCAGCAGCAGTGAGTGTCTGAGAGGCACACAGAGGCTGCCAGGTGGGTCTGGGGTGCTCTGGGGGGGAATCTTGCTGGAAAACGTCTTGGGATCATCAGCAGAGTGAAGGCCTTGCTGGAAGCTGTCACCTTGGGCAGGGCCACGGGTGGGGTGGCCAAGGAGGTGGTAGGGACAGTGTTAGCTGTCTGTGGAATGAGGGCTCTTCCTCAAGTCTTTGTGTGTCTTCTTGAGTCCTGCTCTGGCTCCTGTTCATTCAATTTCTTCCTGAGCAGACTGAGGACCACCACTTCCAGGGATAATGTTCATCCTCCAGGGATAATGTTTACCCCTTGCACTGTGCCTCTGCTTCTTGCACCTTTCTGATGCTTCTGCCCGTCCAGGGACTGCCTGCAGCATGGATCACCCTGCTCCCTGTCTCTAAACTTAAGTTGCTCTTGATTTTTGGCTTTCTGTCTGCAGGAAGCCCAAGAAAGAGAAGACAGCCAATAAACCTGCTCAGGAAGCAGAGAACCTTAGGAGGAAGAAAAAAGGGTTCCTGCCAGAGACCAAGAAACGGAAGAATCGCAAGAAAGGAATCCAGGAGAATGGGGCAGGAGCTGGAGCTGGAGAAGCAGCAGCCTCAGAGGAAACAGAAACCCCCCAGCAGAAGAAAGGCCTCATGGCTGGGAGCAGCAAACACAAGAAGAAAAACAAAGGTGGAAAAGAGAATGGGGTGGCAATGGCAGGCAGCAGGGAGGAAGCTGTTAATGGAGGAGTTCCTGGGTCTGACAAGAAGAAGAAGAAGAAGAAAAAAAGGAATAGGAACAGAAAAAGAAAAGGTGATGCAGGCAATGAAGCCGAGCAGGCTCCAGCTGCAAAGAAAGCCAAGGGGAGTGTCAGCCAGGAGACCCAGCAGAAGCAAGGCAAGGCCAACCATCAGGGCAAAGTCAAGAAGAAAAGAAAGGTGAAAACAACTCCAGTGCAGGAGGAGTGAACTCCATGGACTCACCCAGGCCTGGCATGGCTACCGTGGCTCAGAGGACTATTTTATATAACTGTAGTTTTTATGTCCTTCCTAACTTTAAATAAACCTTCCATGATGCTGAGCTGTAAAGCTGCAGGTCTGACTTGTGTGGATGGTGCAGTCTAGAGCACAGGGAGCTTCAGGAGGTCACAGACTCTCCAAGCTCTGGTAGGTGCTTACTCTCTCTTCTCTTGCAGGGCCAAAGAGCCTGTGCTTTTGAGCACAGACCTCCTGCCTCCAGAATTTCCCAAGGCAGAAGTGAGAGGCTTGTTTGGATTTCTTGGAAAGTTGTGGTAGGTGTAGCTGGGACTGTGGAGGTTCAGAAGACACATTTCTGTCCTGCCCAGGCCCAGCAGTACTCAAAGCTTTTTCATTCTGGGAGATGTTGACTCTCTTAAATGCCTGGGGTCAAATGAATTTGTACATGCATGTTCTGGAGTTAAATTTATCCAATTTGGCCACTCAGGTATCATCAGTAACTCCCATGATCTGGTTTCCTTGCCTTTTTGCTGCTGGGTGCAGGGGGTGTGATGGCCCCTGTGACAGCACAGGGACATCAATAAAAGAGTGGAAGAATTGAAGTGGTTGATTGATTTGCTGCTCTGCCAGGCTCTGTGCAGCTGTGCAGGGGACCTGTTCTCTGAGGATTACAGCAATCTGTGAAGGTGGCTGCTTGGAACTGCAACTCCTTATTGATCCCTAGGCTGCCAAATGGCATTGCCCCGGTGGAGAGGCCAGGCCCGGGGTCTTTCATGTGGGTTGGATGTTGTTGAGAGCTGAGTCTCAAGGTGGTGTAAACCTTACTCATGTAGTAGTTGCCTCTAAAGCCTCCTCCATCACCTGCTGACCACCTTGTGGTTTGGTGGCTGGCCCTGACTCCTGTCCCAGTGCTGGAGGAGCAGTCCAGCAGGGCTGGTCCTGCCTTGCCTTTGGCTCTGGTCCCAAAGGTTGGGTCAGTACCAGCAGACATAGGTCAAGGTGCAGGCAATGAGAGAAGAGATGGAAAGGGCTGGGTTTGCCCATAGCTCTGTTTCTGCTTTGGCCATGATTCTGTCTTCCAAGGGCATAAAAATCCCTGGGATGCAGCTGCTAGCAGCAACACAAACACCTTCAGACCCCTGGGGAGGTGCAGCTCTGTCCTCATGGCCATGTCCCAGCAGGGATCCTGCAGGGTTTTCTGCATGTCCTGAGGAGCAGCTCCTGCGCACAGCAGGGAGGACGTGGAGCCACTGTGCCCAGGCTGGCAGAGAATGTCCCTCCTGTCCCTGCCTTCCCTGGAACTCTGCCTTCCCAGGAGACAGGACTGAGGAGCAGTGACACAGCCCTTGTCCATCCCAGATGAGATGGAGTGGATGGACCAGAACCTTCACTGTGGGAGTCAAATGCCCTTCAGCAGTGCCACAGTTTATGGCAGGTGACAAAGAGCTCTGCAAGACTGTCACCAAGCAGATGACAGGAAGCTCCCTGCCCACACCCCCCTGGCCTCCAGCTTAGCAGGGGTTGCAGGAAGGTCCTCAAGCAGTTTGGAGGCTGAGGCTGCAGGTGGGTGGCCAGGACAATGCAGAGCAGAACTTGGAGTGGTGGCTGCATCTCTGTGTGGTGCCCCTACACTTGTCTGAGCAATTCAGGGCGGGACTCATCCTGCTGGAGCTTTTCTGCCAAGCTGCTGACAAAGCTGAAGGTTGTTGTAGGGTCTTGACTGGAGTAGGGGCTGCTGCAGCCTGCAGAGGAGCTGCAAACTTCTGTTCCTGGCCAGGAGATAACAGTAATTATTGGCAGTCTTGGCTCAGAGAAGGGCACCGCTGCTTCAAAGGGGACTCTTTGGCACTGGGGGTGCTGCCCCTGCCTCTGCCATTTAATGCTGAAAGTTGGTTCATTGCCTTGTTAAAGCCTCAGTCACTGCTAAGCCCCTCCAGATGTCTCCTGGGTGATGGCTTTTTTTGGTATATTATGCAAATGCAGCCTGCAAGAGGCCAGGGTGTCAGGGCCATCTGTGGTTAATGATCTGGAGATGCTCTGGCAGGGAGCAGGGCTTTCAAATCTGAGCCCTGGCTGCACTAACCTTTTTTTTTCTTTCCCTTCTTTCTCTGCCTGTAAGTAGGACAATCCTGGGATGTTGTCCCACTGGCCTGGGCAGAACCAGAGGAGAAACAGCATCCAGGTGTGGTGGGTGGGGAAGCAAGGTGAGCACAGTGTTGGGGGGGGCTACCTGGGTATGCTGGGTGAGGGAAGGTGTTGTCAGAACCTGCTGGGCTGTGTCTGGCTGTGCAGCAGGGCAGCAGCTTGGCTGAGTTGTGGGAGCATCCTGGAGCAGTGCCAGGGCCCTACCAGGCTCTCCAGTTGGGATGGTGCCTCTTCCATGGGAATATCAGCCTGCTCCTGGGCCTGGCAGGTGATGGGTTGGAGCCTTGAAGTGTTTCCTGCACAGTGGGTGGGGTGTCTGCCCCAGAGAGCAATTCTGGCTTTGGGGAGGCTCAGGAGTCTGCAGTTCCCCAGCCTGGGGTTGGGGGAGATCTTGGTGATGCAGGAGGAGCCCTGGGTTGTGCCAGTGAGAGGTTCCTGCCTGCTGGAAAGTGGGGTAGAGCAAAGCACTTGGCCGTGGTGCCCAAGATGCTTCATGGCACCAAATGCAGGAGTTTGAGGCACCCAGCAGCAGCCAGTCCTCTGCCAGAGAGCTGCAGCAGCTTCTGCTTTGGAGTGTGGGACAAGAGAAGTGGAGAGGTTGCTGCTGCTGCCAGGACAGGAGTCCCAAGCTTATTTCCATCTGTTCCAGACTTAAGTAAAATACGGTGTGGGACAGGCTCAGGATGCACCTGGATGTGACACCTACAAGGCAGAAGCCACAAACCTTATGGTCTTCAGAAAGACTTCACTGCAAGTCCAGCATGCAGAATGGTGAGTTGTGTTTTTACTTTTTTTCCTCCTTTTCTCAGGCAGAGGAGAACCTGTCCTCCCCAAAGCTTGGTTGAATCAAGGACTTCATGGTGACATTTCCTGCTGGTTGCTTAAGGTGTAATTCTTTACAATCACAAGTCCTAAAGCTACAGGAATTGGCTGAAACCATCATGGGAACACAGTTTAGGGCTGGTTTGGATCAGGGCAGTGACTCTCCTGGCAATGCTGGGAGGTGGCCTGGGCTCACCAGCCATGTGGCACCAGAGCCCCTTGCATCCAGCTCACATTCTGGCTCTTTTTGTTTGTTTGTTTGGCAGGGGCAAACAGAGATTTCCTTCTGCCTGGCCTTGCAGCTGTCAGTCAGCACATATTGTCACCAAGGAGGGTGACAACAGCTGGTGAGGTAAGCATGGTGTCCTTCCAAGTGTAGGTTTTGGTTTGTTTTTTTTTTTTTCCCAAATGTAGTGTTTTATTTTGAATTACTGTACTGTAAGTAATAGATTTTTTTTTGCCAGGGACAACAGGAGCTGCTTGGGGGGGTGTTGGGAGTCAATTAGGAGTGAAAGAACACCATGTAGACTCAAAACCTTGTTGTACCCAACGTGGCAAATGCAGCAGCAGCCATCAGACCAGACCACGGGCAGCATCAGTGGCACCTAGCTGGGGAGAAGCTGGGGTGGCCCCAGGTGAGGCACAGCTCTAGTATTGGGGTGCTCAGTGCAGGCACCCCCTGCACCCAGGCTGCTGTCCTGGGGGAGTGGGAGCTCCACAGGAACAGTGTGGGGAGGGTTGGGAAGGCACCTGGGGCTCTGTGTGTGTGGCCATGATAAAATGTGAGTGGCACAGTCACCTGAGCTGCTGGTGGTGGTGGATGGAAGCTAAAGCTGCTGAGCTGCAAAGCTTGAGCTGCTGGGACATCAGAAATGATCAAACTGTGCTTAATCAGGTCATTTACACTCTTAAGCTGAAAGCCCCGAGATGCTCTGCCAAGAGATCAGGGCTGATTGTTTATGTGACAAATCCTTTGCAGGGGTGGCCTGGACACTTGTGCTGCTCTGCAGGGAAAGGACATTCCAGGGAAGCTCTGAGGGAGTGCAGGAGACAGAGGGAGAAGACTGCAGACCTGAACAAGAGCGCTGCAGCACACCTGAACCAGCAGAACCCTCCAGAGCCCCTTTTCCCCCCCTCCAGAGCCCCTTTCCCCCCCTCCAGAGCTCCTTTCCCCCCCTCCAGAGCCCCTTTCCCCCCCTCCAGAGCCCCTTTCCCCCCTCCAGCCCTTCCCCCTCAGAGCCCCTTTCCCCCCCTCCAGAGCCCCTTTCCCCTCCAGACCCATTCTCCTCCTTTTACAAGATGCTGCCATCCAGTGCAGCTGGCAGGGACAACTGGCACAGATCCTCTGGAGCAGGGCAACCATGGCTACCACTTGGGAATTAATTTCCTGGCCTTCTTTCTGCCCAGCTTCCCAAGCACCCAGCCCACAGCTACCACCACATCAGGGGGCTCCATCAGGCCAGAACTCAGAGCTCTGCTGTGTCACTGCTGTGCAGTGAGGGCCCTGGAAGAGGCTGGAGCAGCTCCCTGCCCTCCCTCTGTGCTCACCACCAACTCCCTGCTCACCACCAACTCCCTGCTCTGATCTTGGGCTGGATCCTCTGCTCCCTCCAACCTTCCCAGCTCAAGGTGTTATTTTTTTAATTAATCTCCAGACAGACTGATGTCCAGGCAGGTTCATTGCCATCCACAGAATGCTCCCAGTGCTGCTCCTGGTGGAGCTCAGGGCATCCTTGCTCCAGGGACCAACCCTGCAGGGAGTGTGGAACTAGAGCCAGAGGTGACACAACAAAGGGAGCCAGGAGGTGTGTTTTAAATACTTTTTATTTCTTAATTTACATAAAGGTATATATTTGGCTTATCTCTTTTCTTTCTTTTTAATATACTCTGAGATTCACAATCAATTGCTCTTAAAAAATAAAATAGTCATTTGCTTCTGAAAGAAATCAGAAAACTATTTTATACTCCTCCCTTGTATAACAAGAAGATACTCTCTATACTCCCGTACATCACGTAGCAAAAAGTGATTGTAAGTGCTGCTTTACCAAACAAGAAAGCAAATGGAGAAGAAAACACAGAATTAGGACAGAGAGGAACCCTGCTTTCCAGAGCTGCTCCTCTGTAGGGTTCAGTCACCCTGAGGCTCTCTCTCGGCTACTCTGTGAAAGGGCAGAGGCTCTGGGGTTCAGCCAGGCTGCAGCTCTGAGTGATGGCACAGGAGGCTTTGCAGTTGGATGGATTGGCAGCTTGCTGCGCTTTTTTTGGGTAATTTTCTTCCCTCTCTGCACAGTTCCCATGAGCACTGTTCCCCTGGCTGTGTACAAGCCTCCTAATTGCTTCTGTGATGGGTGCATCAAATGCAGCATTGGCTGTGGAGGGAGTTAACTGATGGCTTAAAAAAAATAAATGTTTATGGAGTGGAGTAGAAGAAGCTACTGAGGGGCATCCTGCACCCTCCCTGGTGCAGCAGGGACACCCTGATGAACACTGCAGGGCTGCATCTAGCAGGCTGAGGCAGCAGGGAGCAGGGAGATGGGGACAAGACACAGCAGCAGCAGCAGCTGATAACCTGAACACCTTCTCTCTCACCTGGCTCCCTGCCCTGCAGGGAACAGGGAAGGTGGGAGTGGAGCTCCCTGCCTTTTGGTAGGATTTTCCCATATGTTTTTAAATGCATTCAAGGGCTCCTGTTTAGGTACTGTAATTTGCAGACATTCACATAAAGTGATTTTTGTGCAAGAGATCAGGGGCTTTAAAGGTATTCCCATCCTTACTGGGACTACTTGATTTTGTAGTGAAGTTTCAAAGCTACAGACATAACCTTGATGACCTGAACAGCCACTTCTGTAAGTGACAGGGCTGGAATCCTGCTTCCTTCAGTGTGATGGGTACTAAAATTATGTGGATTGGTTATTAAAAACTAATTTTCTTTTCCTATTAACAGCCTTTCTTCCTAAAACCAGAAATACTAATTTTAATGAGTGATAATTTTAATGACTAATTTTAACTCAGCTTGGCTATAAGTAACGTGCATCCATACTCAACTTCTCATTCCAGAGACTTCCTATGAACAGACCAGAAATTGTTCCACTGCTTCACAAGGTCAGCAACCCCCTGGCCCTGACAGCTTCCAAGCCTGGTTACATCCATAGCTGCAAAAAATGGAGCCAGAGGGAAAACCAGCAGAATATTGCACACCAAGTGCAGAGTCCAGCACCAGCATAATGCAGTACTGGGAGTCTTTTTTTTTTTTTAAATAATGGGGAACTGCTGACCTCTCCAAGAGTACAGAAACACAACGTGGCTTTTTTTATACAGCATCTCAGCAGAGATCCAAGGCCAGGCAGTGACTGTCCCCATGGTAATACTGGCAGAAATGGCCAATGTCCTGGGAAATCTATGTTGAGATTGTGTTAAAATCCTGGGATGGGGCTTACAGGGCAACACAAGCCCAGTTGCTGTTTGCTGACATGGATGTTTTGTGTCTAGGCTTGATGTAGCTCTGATTGCCTTCATCTACAGCCCCCCTTGGTCTAAGTGAACTGGTTTCCCTCTGACAGACCAAACACCTTTCTAGGAGCGCTGACTTAACAGTTCTTCACAGCTGAACCAAGAACCACTCACCAAGGAACAGAACCTTTCAGCTTCTGGCCATTCAGGTCTGGGCCAGCAACCTCTGCAGGAGGTGGAAGGGCTGAGTTCCTTTTCCCTTCTGTTCCTCTCCTCTGAGCCATCATAGCTGCTGCTGCTCTGGCTTCCCTCTCTGAGCCAGGAATCCCTTGGTGTGGAAGTGCTGCAGGTAGGATTTGCTCCTCTCTACCTTGCTTGTTCCCTTCCCTCTTCCCACATTTAACAGAAAGCCACAGCAATTTCCTTCATAAGCCCAGGGGACAGAGCTGAGCTCCTGTCACTGCACTGTGCTCCTCCAACAAGACTGGGGCTGCTCACCAACAAGGAGAGCTGGTGAATTCAAACACTGAAGTTCCCTTTTCATTCTTGGCTCCTGAGAATTAAGTTTAAGGACAATTCCTCATCTCTGAACTTTAGGAGGAATGCTTCATTTTGTTGACAATAAATGCTACACAACAGAGAGAGCCTTTCAGAACAGCAACTTGGGAAATGTGGCTGATTAGCTTTGGTCTCTGAGATTGACTGATTGCTGGGTTGCTTTTTGTTTCTTTTTGAACAGCTTAACAAGAGATTTCTTAATGGGAGTCAGAAATTCGTGTGCCTTTAAAGCCAAGTGTTTGGCTCCCAAACTAAAGGAGGTGGTGTTTCCCCTACAAGTGCAAATAGTGGCACAGGGTTGGAAATAAAGCATAGTTTTGGATCTGCTTTGCTTTACTATCTCTAGCACCCACTTGCTGTTCTCCAGAGGATGCTCAGGCACTTGAGGAAAATTCCTGGCTTTAGTTGTTGAGCCAAACCTTAAAGCTTAAGGTATTTCAGGTGACAGAACAACCTCTGCAGAAGAGTGCTGTGGAGTTCCATGAGGAGGAAAGCTCACACTGTTACAGGAGTCACCTGGACAGTCAGTAGTGATCATTTCTGGTCACTGGAGTTACCAACCACCTCTACTGAAGGTCCTAGCACAGGTGGAGTGGGGATAAAAACCCCAAAGGTTCTGCCAGTACCTTGCTGTGGCTCTGGACACACTGAGCAGAGTCAGGCCAGCCAGCTTCCAGACTTAACTGGTGCCCAGTCCCACCTTGGCCTTTCCTTTGCTGATTTACTCCTCCTTGTAGACTTACTCCAGCCACTCCTGAAATATGAGCCCAGGAGGAGCAGTCACCTCCTTGAGATGGGTGCTGGAGGGGAGCATCTAAACTGGGGGAGGCACCTGAACAGAAAGAAGGAAATAGGGAGTTCCCTGACCCAGTACCCTGTCTCTGCAATCCTGACTCTTCTCCAGGATCCCTGCTCTCCTTCCTTCCTCACACCCTTGCAGCATCAAGCTGACCCAGTATGAACTGGGCTTGCTCTGGGGGGGGAAGTGCAGGAGACAAGGTTCTGGTGACAGCTCTGTGCTTTGGACCCACACAGTGCTGACACTGACCACAAGGTCAGTAATTGATTCAGATCCATCTTCAGAAAGATTAAAAGTGACCAACTGAGAGCCCAGGGAGAGGGGGGGATCCTGGGAGGGGGCCTGGGTGTGCAGTGAACCTAAGGGAACAGCTCCAGCAGAGCCTCAGCCACCAGCTCTGGGAATACTGGGAGAAGGAGAGGGAGCACTGACACCACGTTTGATATGCATGTAAACAAAACACAATGTCACTGCCACAGCAGGATTTACCCAGCCCTGGGTAAAAGCAATTCACCCAGATGGATTTTGGCATTTAAAAAACCTGTCAACCCCTTAGGTGAGGCTGAATTTTAGCATACTGAGCAAACCCTAGAGCCCCCAAGGTATTTCTTTCTGAAGTTCTTCTGGGCTTTCTGTTAACAACCACTAGCACACCCAGTGGAAGTCTCTCCTCTGTCCCATAGCTCAGGTGACAGGTACCACCTGGTATCCTGCAGGGCCTGATACTGGGGCACTGAGGAGAGTTGTGGATGTTATTTGTGTCTGGTCTGCTTGTACAGGCAGCTCCAGATTTTAAATGTTTAAATAAAAATTCTATATCTAAATATATATATTTATATATCTGTTACCTAATGTCTCCAGCAGAGATAAAGCATCTTATGACATATTTAAATAAAAAATAATAATCTGAATTGAGCCTTCAGTGTAAAAGAAAAGGTGATGTACAGAATAGGTCCCCAACTAGTGCAGTCTCTGGTGAGGGACTGCTGACACAACAGCAGCTTTCAACAGGACAGAAGTTGCCCTAGAACAATGCAGACTTTGTTGGCTACAACTAAAAACCATTTACACAAGCTATGGTCACTCACTTGGGTAGCACATGGTGGGTCCAGTGGAAGAGTTGCTTTTGATGGTCAGAGGGCCTGGTGAATTTCCTTGTGCTCCAGAAGTCCTGGTGTCCCAGGCTGCCCTGCTCATCCCCTGGTGCCTGACCCTGCAGGCTGGAGTGGTAGGATTGAGTTGGTGCTGGATGAGCCTTCCAAGGTGCTGTGGAGCTGAAGGATCCACTGGTTTCCAGTAAGGAAGAGCTTCCAGTTTGGGACTGGTGGTGGGAGCAGGAGGCCACAAGTCATTTTCTTCACTGGCAACTGCAAAGAAGAGAAATGGTGGTTAATGGGGTGGTCACAGGAATAGACTGGTATAGATTGGTACTGGATTGGTTCTCTCGGAGCAGGATTTCCTGAGAGAGGTTCTTTTTTTTCCATGTCATGCAGGAAATTGGCCCTGACCTTAAAGATCAGCACCTGCTGGGTTATAGAAGAATTTCCTGTAATGATGGCCTAGTTTCTCTCAACCTCTGCAAAACTGGACCAAAAGATAACAACAAAGTATAGTGAGAAACCTAGGTGTGCAGAGGAGCTGAGGTCAGTGTTTTATAAGACAAGTCTCAGGAATACCACCTAATATTTGCTTCCAGATTGTTGAGGCTTGTTTTTTGGTTGTTTGTTTTTTTTTTTAAATATCACCCCCAAAACCACTTTCTAACAGCTATTGATAAATGACAATGTGTGAGTACACATCCAGCCCAGAGACTGCAGGGCACAGACAGGTCTGTTACATCCTGAGCCTATCCCAGAATAAATTCCCCTCTGAGGAAATCACACATCTGCTATGCCAGAGATTGTATTAAATCCTTTCCCCAAAAAGCCATTCTTAAGTGTGTTGCCGAGTTCTGATTTTATGATTAGTCTTTCAATGCATTTTAATTTATGGGAGAGAAATCTCTTCAAAAAAACTTGCTTTAATTAATTTTGGCTCCAGTAAAATGCCAGGAAGTGTTTATCAATCACTGCAGCTCTGAGCTGTGATGCTGGGGCTGGTGGGGAGTGATAAGAAGAGCAGCAGCACGGGGGAGAAGCAGAGGCAGCAGGAGTGGGACTCTACCTCTGGTTTGCTGCTGAGCCCTCAGCTTTGTCACCCCGGATCAAGGGCTGCAGTGGGGACAGTTCTAGCAACAACATGCAAGTTCATGCACTGCCAGAAAGCATTTTTTTTTTTCCTGCAGAAAATTGGGAATGATGCTAGTAATGGTCATTTGCTAGTGAGCTGATGTTGGGAGTAAGAGCAGTACAGGTTTTGTGGATTAACCACCAGGCTTGGCCGGGTGCAGCTGCTGGGGGTGGAGGTGAGAAGGGGTTGCATGGCCTTAGCTGCTCAAAGAAAGGAGAATTTCTGGAATTTCTGGAAGCAACTTCATGGAACGAAGGACACTTCAGTTGTTGACCCCTGGTTTCCCTGATCTTGATTTGCTCCAATAGGAATTGAGGGTAACAAAGGTGCAGACCTTTGTCTAAGGTTAACTGCTTTCCAGCTTTCAAGGAAAAAAAAAAGGGTTGACAGGGGTTTGGGAGTGAATGGGTGGCTTTAAACTTTAGGTCACTCACCATCTCAGACTTTCACGGAGGCTGGAGGCATCACAAGTTGATTCACCCTGATGGAGAGAAAACAAGTGACACATGAGAGCTGCAGTTAACCAAGAAACAGGCTCCTAAAAACACACCAGCCCATTAAATCCAAGTTCTTGCTGTTGCTTAACAGTTTCTAAAGAGATAGGACATTAATAACTGTCCTGCACAGTGGTATTAAGCTGAAACCCATTCACAGGGCTGTCTGACAGCAAATCTGACAATTGCTGGGACATGCCAAGTGAGATTGCTGACACTAATTGACAAGGATTTGGGAAGGTCCCAAAGGCATCCAGACACAGCAATTACTTCCCTGAGCTGGTACCAAGGCTGTTTAAACAGGGGCTGTTGAGTGGTGTCCTTCAGGCTGACAGCAGAAATGTAAACAGTCACCACTGATAAAAATTAAATTAGGAAAAATAAGAGAAAAAAGAAAAAAAGAAAAAAAAAAAAGGAGCTGTCTTTCAGTTTTCAGCTCCTGAAGCTCCTGCTGCTGTTCCAGACATATGCTCCTCAGCACTGGATGGAGCCCAGGGGGGCTGCAGTGTCACCAGGCAAGGTCTTATCCTGCACCTCCTGTGTGCTCTGGGGGGACCCAGGGAAAGGCAGCAAAATTTTACGAAGTTCTGTCCTCAGATCACCACCACATCACTTCTCTCTCCCACACCCTTGGATTTTTGGGACTTGCTTTCTATCTTGCATGCTCACTGACCTCCCGAACTCCTGGGTTCTTAGTAAAGACACTGGGAAAACCTCACCCCTGGGCCTGCCTTGGCCTTGCCACCTCTGAGGGCTTTTACCCAACCAGACTCCAGCTGTTTGTGGCCAAGAGGAGATGAAATCAGAGCCACAAAAAAAAAAAAAGAAAAAAAAAAGTCTTCTCCAGTTTTGCTCTGCTAACTTCAAATAACAAAGAAACTGAAAGAGCAGAGGTTGGTACCTCAGAGGATTGCAGGATTTTGCCACCACGTGCCAAAGGTTCACAGGAACCATCATGGCCTGAAGTCCAGCCAGGGAAGAACTTCTCACCGAAACACATCATTTTCCCTTGGAAAATCCTGATTCATTACAGCTCCTCTCTGGCTCTTCACCAGCCTGACCCAGGCTTTTTTTGTTGGAAAGCTGCTGGATTCAGACACGTGTTCCAGGATAAACAGACCCAGATCTTAACTTCACCCCAGCCTCACAGAAACTTTGTCTCCAATATGCATAGAAGCCCCTGTGCCTTTCCAGGCTGTAAATGGAAATGTTTTTGATGCAGGGGCTGCCCCAGGTTCCTTTGGAGAGCATTATCCTTGGTAACCCTCTGCATAGGGTGTTCCCTTGTTCTGAATGCTGTAACTGAGCTTGAAGTGTCAAAGAGTGATCAGAGGGAGAAAAGCCATCACCTTGCAATGCTGCCCTCAGCTTTAGCAGCAGAAAGTAAACCATGGTACAGTGCGAAGCTATCACAGAATACTAAAACTCTGAAAAGCCCTGTCCCTTACCACTTCATCCAGTCAGCATTTTTACAAGATACACAATATATAGAGAAAAAGTGAATTTTGCCATTACTGTCTCATGAGCACGGAGAACTCACCTGCAGTGCTGACAGATGAGCCCTAAACACTGAACTTGCCTTCTGAAATTCCTTGTAGTTCATCCCCCTATGGGATAAAAGGAATCCCTCCCACCAAAGCCCTTGTCTTGTCCCCAGCTCATGGGAGTTACTTGTTCTTTGCATTTTAAAACATTTCTCTCAATTTCTGCTTTATCTCTGCTGCACAGATGGGAACAGAGGCCTAGAGGGGCTCATCCTGAACTGTATTTAGATGATTTCATGGGGAATCAGACCACACATGACTTGAGAACCTGCTGGGGAGAGAAGTGACTTCTGGGGATTATGTAGTGAGCAGAAAAAGGAATTGAAATGGCCTCCCAAATTTTGGCAGAGAGTTCTGTCTGAAGGACAAGAGTTGGGGACAGTGAGCACTGCCTTCAAGGTTCTGGTTTCCATGAGGCTCAGCTTCCAGGTGGCAGCAGGTCAGCTGTAAATTTTAAAATTGTTTGGGTTTTTTTTTTTAAGCAAAAATTTCACTCTTTGTAAAACGTACACTACTCATAAATTTCAGATTCTCTTAGGTGGTGAAATGTAGTACACAGCCTTAAGCCAACGTGGCTCAAGAGCATCTAAATCCCTGTTTAAGTCCCTTTCCACTAATGATAACCCCACACTGAACAGATTGTTTTTGTCTCTTCCCATTTGGTGATAACTGCTGACTAAACATGAGCTCCTAAATGGTTCTGTTTCCCAGGAATTTTCTCAAGATTGGGAATGTTTTCATTCCTCGAAGGGCACAGGGTGGGAACCACTTTGTTATTTCCTGCAAGGGAGGAAATTTGCCCAAATTGCCTTTCAAGAACAGAAGCTGTACAACTTTTTTTGGTTGTTCTTATGGGCTCCTCCAACAGATAAAAATGTGGTTGACTCCTTCTAACCCCATCATTTCCTCTTCTGTCAAACCAAAATATTTCTCCTAGATCCTATCAACCCATTTCCATGTAGTGTGACAGCACCTAAAATTCTGAAGTATTTTTAAGACTGCTTAATATTAAACTACATGCTCCAGAGCTGCTCAGTCTTTATGCTGTGTAAAATGGCTCTAATTCCACAGCACCTCAGCTGGTTAGGGAGCTACATCAGAAAGAGAAGACAAATTTCAGATAACAGATGAGTGGTCAGGATCTTTTCCAGGTCAGCTCTGCTCCATTTCAGGAGCTCTACAGAGATTATTCTCAAGATGCTTTCAGTCCAAGCCAGCAGATACTGAAGGTTTCAGTACAGCCAGCACTGCTGCACAGTTCCCAGCACAACCTGAGCCTCATGAGGCTTTTGAAAGAGTTTTTGCTGCCCAATATCCAACCCAGAAATGCTCTGTTCCACCCTCTGCCAGAAGAAAACCCAGATCTCCCTTCTTGCCTTCAGCTCCATCTGCCCCAACAGTTTGAGGGGGAAGCAGGGAGATGTCTGTCCCACCAATTTCTCCAACAACGCAGCCCCCGAAAGGGCTGAGCTCCATGGATTTTTCTTTTCAGGAGCCCAAACTCCAGTAAGTACCAGGACAAGAAGAAGACCCTTGTGCAGCACCACCATGCACAAGACTCCAAGGGAAAGCTTGTACTTAACAGAAAGCTTTTGCAGATGCTGCCAACACATTTAATGTTAAGTTTCACACATAACTAAAACAACAAATGGGTTTCAGGACCCTGCAGCTTTCCAAAAAGCCCTCTTTGCTTGCTATTTAAACATGTCAGGCTCTGGTCTTTGTAACAGAGAAGCATATTAGGAAATAAATAATGTTCTAATTTTTACAGCTTGCTGTACTTAACATCACTTAACTTTTATGTAGTGGAACAAAGCAATCAGACGCCTCTAATTACCGAGAAGTGGGTGTGAGCTGGTATCAAATCCACCTGTGCCCCCATTAGGGCAGGCCTCCTATTGAGCATGTGCAAGACCAGGGGGCCAATAAAAGGTGAGGCTCACACCCACCGACTAGCTCACTCCCAAGCTAGTCAAGAGAGCGTGCTGGTAGCTCATTGAGCAGCAGACCAATCTTGCTAGTTCCACTTTGTGGGCAATAGACTTAGAGCACGGCTCACGAGTCTGTATCACGACACCGAGTTAGACCTTGAGGCAACGATCCCTGAAGAAAGATTCGTCTTGCTACACTTTTACAACCAACAATACAATGCAGCAATGGGGTCATTCTAAGCCTGCAAATAACTCAGGTTTTTTGCCTATCAAGAGGTGTCTCAGCAGACAAGAGCTTTGGGGCTGGAGGGACAGAGATCAGTGGCTTTAGGAGCAATCCCTGCTTGTGATGAGGGATCTGTCTCCTCCCTTCATCTCACTGGAGGGAATTCTGTGCAATCCACTACAAAACCCCCATTTTGAAGCAGTGCTTGAGGCAGAGATCCCAGCACAACCACCACTGAGGCCACCCTCCAGCAGATTCCTCCCTGTCTGATCTTTCCCAGAGGCTTCTGGGCAGTAAACCTCTGTTGGCTGAAGCCAGTTGCCAAAACACATGAACAATTTAGTAAACAAAGGAGGGAAATGGGCACTATTTTACAGAGCTGTATTTTCCATCATGGCCAGCACCCTCATGAGCAGCCGCAGCCTCAGGAGGACAGAAAGCTGCCAGCAGCTGGAACAACAGGGCCAAGAAATGCCTAAAACCCACAACCTGGGATTTCACACCCTGGGATTTCACTGCATAGGGATTCAGAGTCTGTTTAACTGGGCTTTTGTCACATTTCCCTTGAGGACTTTTGAGTCAAACTCCATCAAAGGCACTGAGCTGGTACCACAGGATGCCAAGAGGGCCATGCACATGGGCACTGAGTTCAGGCAAAGATTTCTGTCCCTGAAACAAATCAAAGAAATCCATGGCTGGTTTTCTCTCCTTTTGCTCACTGCAGAAGCCCAACCCAGCTGTCTTAATCCTACTGCAGAGTAGTGCCATACCCCTGACTGCTACTGGACTGTGCCATACTGGTCCCAGCAAACAGCACCTGTTTTCCAGACACTTCCCAAAAAGCAAAGCCAGCAGGGCTGGAGGTTCCAATTCAAAGTGTGCCTTCCATGCCCTTCATTAGACAAGAGTTTTTAAATCAAGCAGTGCAGAGTATAACCACATTGCCCATTGCCATCCTCCAGCACCTAACTGTGGTTGCCACTTCCACTTGGGAAGAGACACTTTGATTCCTCCTCCCCAACATCCTGTCAGGATGCTGAGCAAACTGCTTGGTGCACTTGTGCCTCCAGCTCCCTAAAAAAAGCAGCTGCAGAACATCAGACCTGGGTACAACCTCTCACCTTCTGAGCAGTGGAAGAAGCTGCCAAAATCAAGGATTGCTTCCAGGGAGTGTGTCCTGTTCTAACAGAACTCAGGTTCTTTTGGTTGGGAAGTGGGTAGCTTTGGGACAGGATTAATAACACAGATTGCTGCAGAAACTCAGAGCTGGGGTTGGAAAGGCTCCTGTTGGGCTGCAGCTGCAGTGAGTGAAAGGGAAGATGCTGGGAAGGGGAGCAATAATAATACATCAACCTAGAAAGGGCCCAGTGAGTGGCACAGGGACAGGGCTGGCACAGCTTAAAAATAGGCAAGGCACTGAGCTTCCTGATGCATCCTGACAAGTTCATCCATCCTCCCAGCAACAGGCTCTGTGTGATGAGCTGAGGGCAGGCTGCTAAAGGAAAAGGACAGCAACCAGAACACTGACAACATGGCACAAGGAATGGGGCACAGGAGTAGCTTGCATTGGAGCAGGGAGCCAGGGCTTCACGTGGATCTGCTGGCTGCTCCTGCTCCCTCATTGCCACCCAAAGGGGGAACCTGGGGCTGGTGTAAACCTGAGGCACTCCAGATCAGGGCTGAACCAGGACTGGGCTGTGGGCAGCCTCCTGGCAGCCATGGCTTGGGGCTGCCCTTCCCTCTGCAGCCAGAAAGAGGAGACTGAGGCTGTACAGAGCAGCTCTGGTGGAGACATCCTGATGGGAGCTCCATGCTGGTGGTGACAGGTGCTCCACCAGCTGCACTAAAGAAATTAACTGGCTTCACTCCCCCTTTTCTGCCTGCATGTCAGGGGGTTGAGCAAATGGAGTGTGGTAATCATGTACAGCAAATCCATTTTTTTCCCCTCCTTTCACTGCAGCCTCTTAGCTCAGGATTTCCCAGCCTCTCATTTAATCTGGGTGCTGAGCATGTTTGTCACCAAAGGAAGAAACACAGGTCAGCTTCTGTTTTTCCTCTTTCACAGATCTCAGCAGAGGAGAAAACAGCCATAAAGAAAAAAAAAAATCAATACCTTTTCCATGTATTTTTCCAGGCAGCTGCAGCAGAACAGATCAGGAGACAAGCAGTTACCAACACCAAGGAGGTACCAAGGACTTGGGTGGAAACAAAGTGCAGAGCCCAAGCTGCCTCACTGCTCTGTGGTGGTGTTAACAGGGGCTTCTGATGTTACTGAAGGTCACAGAATGGCTTGGGTTGGAAGGAACCTTCAGGATATCCAGATCCAGCTCCCTGCATGGGCAGGGACACCTCCCACCAAGCCCCTTCTAACCTGGTCCCCAACACTACCAGGGAGGGGGCGGCCAAAACTTCCTTAGGCAACTTGGTGCAGGGTCTCACCACCCTCACAGGAAAGGATTTCTTCTTCATGTCTAGAGCTGTGGGTCTCTGAAGGCTTCAAAATTCTGTGCCTGAGCCTGCCCCTGTATCTATAACTCTGTCAGATATTGATGGGCTGAGATCCTACCGGGGGGGGGGATTTTCAGTCTCACAGAAGATGTGAGTAACATCAGACTCTTACATCCACTGAAATAATGGAGGAAAGAGGAAGAGGAGGGTCCTGCTTTTTCCTTGGCATGATTGAATGGCAAAGGGGATAAAACATGACCAAAAAAGCAGGTATGATCTAATAAAATCTGAACAGAAAATCCTGTAGAACTTCCTGATGCCATTCAATCAGAAACATACTCCTTACCCTCCAAAATCCCTGCCTCATGATAAAAGCCTCTGAGCTACCAGCTCTGAGGAACCAGCCCTCTGCTCTGCTCCCCTGGAACTCTGGGCAGGTCCTGCCTGGCCTCTCCTAGTGGTCTGGCAGCAACTTTTGGAATGCCCAAGCCAGAACACCTCAGACACTCCTTGTCAAACCACCAAAAGTCATACTCCCAACAGTTTTGCTTCACTAAAAGATGCCATTCAGGCTGACCACCAGGAAATGCCTCCAATACACCCACAGTCACAGCTTGCTGGAAATCTGCCTTGCAGATGTCTCTAGGTATAGAGGTCACCTAATGTTGATCAAAGCCAATAGCTGCATAATATGCTCTGTGAGCAGAACAGGATTTGAGGAAAGAGGACTGGCAGGGCTGAATTTTTCATCATTTGTTCTATATCCTTGTGTCAGGAAGGGTTTCTGGCTTGGAAGGCTGCCTTCTGTTCAGTGTGCCAGTCACCTGCATGGGCCCTGAGCAGTTCTCCTCTCTGAGCCAGGGCAGCCTGAGTGATGAAACTGTCTTAGCATGAGTTTAAAATCTCTTCCTGTATGATAAAAGTCTAAGAAGTGTCCTTTGCAATGACAGTGGAGGTGGCCAGATTGAACCCCTTGGGCCTTAGGGGCAAGTGCTTTCAGTCCTGTTTTACTTCTGGTGAGCATTTTGGGAGCAGCATCTGATTTTTTGAAGGTCACAACAAAAAGTCAGTAGCCAGGACAGTAGGACTCTTGATCTGGTGCTCTTTTGGACAAGTTCCCTTTGCCTTCTTATACCTTCAGGCAGAAATTCCCTTCTTGCTGTAGAACAGCCCTGAAGTACCTACTAGGAGAGCCTAAATCCCTTTCCCTACTCTAATGTTTCCCTTTCTCTGGGGCAGAGGAGACCCTCAGAAGGACAGGATGTGTGGGGTGGAGAACCAGGAGGTTCTGCCTGCAGCCCCTTCCCCACTTTGCAGGTTCCAAGAGCTTTGCCAGCACCAGCTGCCTCCCTCCTTCTGCCTGAATTAAGCAAAGCCCCTTGCTGCCAGTAATTAACTCCAACAGCATATTTAGGATGCCATGAGCACTTTGTGTCAGGACCACAACTGAGCTCAAAATGTCTGTGAGCAACCAAACTGACCCTTGGCACCTCCCTACCCCAGCAGCAGGAAATCCACAGGTGAGACCATAGCAGCAAAACAAATCAGGGTTTTTTTCCATACCAGACCAGGTTTTCCATCTGCAGGAAACCAGCAGCTCCTAACTGGAGAAGGAAACCAGGATTTTAAATTCAGACAGTCTCAAGCCATTAGGTTCTTACGTTTTCTGGCTCCATTTGTGAAGTTATAAACGTGGCTTATAAATAGGAGTGGAAAAAAAAATAATTCTACAAACAGCCTTTTCCCAGCAATAATAAAACTACTTACATTTCCACCACCTCTTCCCTACATATTCCATGTAAACCAAGCAATGATCTGATCTCATTCCATCACCAGTCTGTGCATTGTATCCTGCACTCTCAGATAACCAGGACACTCCTTTGTCTGTCATCAGAATCCTGCATTCTAATCTGGAGGTTTTGCTGTAAATTCACATTCCTTGAAAGTCCAAGGTCATCTTTATCTGGGCTAAACAAGCATTGTGAGTTTATATCACTGTATGAGTCGTTTAATTAATGTTCTTATTTTGTAAAATAAAAAAAACAAAAACAAAAACAAACAAAGCAATCACATTATTCTCCCTGAACAGCTGCAGATCAGCAGCGAGTGAACTGTTCTCCAGCATCCCTGGAGTTGATAAAATCCACTTCCTGGCCCCAAAATCCTCAAATTCAAGCTCTGCTTCAGCACAGCACTGAGACACCTCTCTACACCAAGTGTCCAGGCTCTTGAAAGAAACCCTCTCAGTGCACCCTAACAAATAGCATAGAAGGAACTTGCTCAGTGCTGCAAAGAACAGAACCTGGTGTGCATGAGTCCAGCTTGGTACCTGTGACACATCCATAGAGGGGATGCTGTGCTTTGCTGCCAGCAAAATCTCACTTGGTGGCTCCTTTCAGGCTCTAACTGCTGCCACAGAAAAAAAAAAAGGAAAGCAAACAAACAAAAAAAGAGGGCTGACACATCTGTGAGTCCTTCCCCTGTCCCACATAATGGAATCTGCAAAGGAAAAATAAGAGCAGAGACTTTCAGATGGCTGCAATAGGAGAACTGGGAGATCACTTTGTATCTGCTGCTGAAAAAGGCTAAAAATAAGCAGATGGGAGGGAGAAGACAGAGCTGAAAAGGGATTATTCTCATTTTTTCCCTGGAATCTAATTTGCAGCTGTGTCAGGCTTAAGACAGCAGCAAAGGTGCATGGAGTAGGGACTGTTCTTGTTAGGGCTTGCACTAGCAAGGCTGCAGTGAGTATTTTCTTTCTAGTTTTTGTAACCACTGCTTTTACAATGAAATGTTGATCAGCACTGCTACTCAGCAAGAATTTCCACACTTGATCAAAGGTGTTCAGAGGAATTCTTTTTTTTTTTTTTTTTTTCTTTTCTTAATAAATATTTCATTTTAGGAGAAGAAAAACTTACTAGAGCTGTTGAAGTAACTTGATGCTTGTAAGGCAAACAACTGGAGGGAACCATTTATACTCTTTCCAAAGTTAAATCCTGAAATTCTTTTGTTCTGGCCAGCTGCATCAGTGCAGCTCTTTATTCCTGCTTGTGTCTGCACCAGGGATACACACTGCAGTTGCATCCTGCTGCCTGATCTGCATTGCTGTTCTCTTTGGTGAAAATACTCAGCATATATCACAGAGGATGCAGAGAGGGGCTAAAAAATTCTAAATCTTAGATATCCATCCATAGCATCTGTCTGTAGTTCTGAAAGGATGGGGGGGGGAAAAAAACAGAAAACATTGTGTTTCCAGGTAGAGAATCAGGGATTAAATTAAAAAACTTTAAAAGATAAATTGTTTGGTGATGTTTCTTAGGAAAAATCTGGGTGAGTTTGGGTTTTCCTTCAGCTGGGAGTGGCCATTGCTGGAGACAGGAGTGCAGAACCAGCAGAACCAGCACTGGTCCTGCAGGGACCAAGGGTCCTGGCTCAGCAAAGCTCCAGATGATTCCCAAGAACCAGCCAGGTTACACACCGCTGACATTACAGTGATTTATATGCCCTGGCACCTGAGAGTTGGCACAGCTTGGGACTTCTTTTCCCCCCCTTTTTCATAATAAAAAGAGCACATTCTGCCCAATCACTGAGGAAGCCATCACTTCTCCTGACTACCAGTGCAGGAGTTTCTGCTGCAGCTTTTTTGGGGAAAGCTTTGGTTTCTTTTCCAAGTTCTCTCCATTCTGAGAGAGGAAGAGGACACAGAGAGATCACAGATGCAATTCCCAGCAGTGCTGAGCTTCCCCATCCAAGGAGTGAAGCACCTGAAGTCCTCCTAACCTCTGAGAGCTGGGATCTGCCAAGGCTGCACAGGGATCAGCAAAGGGGATAAAAGTGAGGTCATGGGATTTCTGGTGTATTGCTGTAGGGCTGTGCCATGGCAAGACTGTACCTGTCATCTTCCAGAGAATCTCCCAGGATAGAGCTTGGGCCTCACAAATTTTTGTTAAGCAGGTAAGATAAATGCAGTACAGAGTGCAGTTGTGTTTGGAAATAAACCAGGATGGGTTTGACCTTCCCCTGCAGTACTACAGAAGAGGAAAGGAACAATCTGCTCAAGTGAAATTGCAGCAGGAACTGGAGTGGTTTAAAAAAGAGCTGAAGTATTTATTAGTACCAGTGCATAAGAGCTCTTACAGAAACCATTCTAAACCATTTTCTGTTATCACTCTGGCAGGGTGGGATTAAGTCTGCGTTATAAAAATTGCACAAAAAAATGACTGGATTCTATTATGGAGTGATGCACTGTGTGCTGTGCTAGTCCTAAATTTACTAAAAACCTCTTTCAGCTGTTGAGTCTTCTGAAGCTGTATGAAAATACACATCAAAGAATTGTGATTTTTTTGTTAAAAAGGGAATTGCTGTATAAAGAAATTTTTCTCACTTGTGTATCTGTGAGAGGAGCATCAGCCTTACTGACTGGAATTCCTGTGCTAAAAAAAAAAACCCAACCATCTACAAAATATGCCAGGAATTGTGGCAATGATAACAGTAGTGCAAAAAAGTCACGAGGCACTGAAAGCCTGGAAATTCTGTTATTGAAAGGAAGCATGGTGGAAACTGGAGGAAGCTTTACAGGAAAGAGCAGTTGAGATCCTGATACTCTGCCTGGAAGAAGAAATTATCTTTAGGCAAACACCCAGAAACCAGGGCACAAAGCCAGGAACAAACAAACTCAAAAAAAAAACAAAACAAAACAAAAACAAACAAAGCCAGCAACAAAACCTGAAACTACTTTTCAGAAAAACGTGGAAATGAAAGGAGGGAAAGCTGAATTTCCAGCAGTGTCACCACTTCTTTGCTTGCACAGGAGCTCACCAGAGATGATTGTGACATCTGCCCCCTGTGCCCCCTAAACCCAGGGGTTTCATCTCTGGCGTGTGACACCAGCACTGGCGATTCCTGCAGGATAATTGATTTCTTTTGGCAAAGCACATTCCCAAGTCCTGGGGCCCGAGCAGCAGGACTGACTGCAGAGGGGCAACTTGAAGAAGGAATTCTCCTGCAGGCAGCAGGTAGGGAGAGGAGGGAGGACTGGCCAGGCAGAGGGGGATCTTGGCCAAAGGTGCTCGGTGCCAAGCACAGATGGGCTGGAGGGGAGGGGGGAGCTGGGCCTTGGATTTGGAGTTTGGAGCTGCAAATAGCAAAATGCTCTCGTCTTTAACACCAAACAAATCCTCCCCCATAAATCCTGCCAAGGAGACCACTGAAGCCACCAGCAGACAGGACCCAGTGGGTGTGTTGGGCAGAGGAAGGGTGAGGAGAGGAGCCTTGCTCCCCAGTTCCAACCTTATTAAAGATCCTGTCCTGCTCAGTGAAACCTACAAGAAGCTGCACTCTCCAGGAATCTGTCTGTAGGATGCCAGAGTATTTTTAACATGGGAGTAGGGAGCCTCCCAGAAACAGTGCAGTAGGAATCATTTCTAAGCAATGGTTTTGTTACCCCTGGTTCCTGATCACTGGGCTCCCTCTGTAGCTGAGCCTGCTTGCAATGGGAAGGATCAAGAGCTGAGTAAAACAAAATTCATAAAAAAAGGTGAACCAAACAGTGGAGGAAGGGAAAGGATGCTGAAAGAGAGCAAAAAAAGGTTTGACCCTTAAATACATTTCTTCAAGAAGTGGAGTGGTCACTGGGTGGGAAGCTGGGATGCAACCAAAATGAGTGGAACCAAATCTGGTCAGGCTAAACAGTGACAGAGAAATAAACACTTCCAGGCAGGAGAAAGCAGAGCTGTGGGATGTGACCTGCCTCCCACAGGGACACTGCTGCTGGTTTGGTGCACTGGAGAAGCCAGACCTGCAGTGCCTCCTGAGAGAGCCCCTGGCCAAGAGCCCTGATACTGGGTTGGTCCCAAAGTGCCCAGAGGAAAAGTCCAGGTGGGCTTAGAGATGATGATTAAGATGGGAGTGGCCCAGAATTCACCAGTACCTGAAGACTGAAACCCTCCTGAAATGCTGGCAAGACACCAGCTGCCAAGGGACACATCTCCACCAAAATTCCACATAAGGGGAAGGAGCCCTCTCCCTCTCAACACACTTTTTTCCTAGGAACAGGCTGGGGCCCTGAGCTCACACGAGGGCCACTGAGGGGGTGTCACTGTATTACCACCTTACAACTCAACAACACTTCTGGATCCCTGCAAAAAAGCCATCAGGAGCACCCAGAAACAGGTCAATTTGCTGTGTGTGTCCCTGAGTGATCCTGTGTGGATGCGCAGTTCATGTGCATGACCACAGAAACAGGGCTGGAAGGCAGCTGGGGAGCAGTTCTCATCTCCCTGCCTCAAGACAGAGCCAGGGAGGCTGTCAGAAACACAGGACAGCTTTCATACCTCCTCTAAATAATCCCTTGTAGTATTGACCTCTTTTTTTTCTTCTCTTAGGAAGTTCTTCCTAACATCTCCAGTTTCACTTATTGCAATTTAAAGCCTTTATAGGCAGATAACAAACCAAGCACCCATCAGTCATGTCACATCTCCAAAGCCACACTGAAGTTCAACTGTGCAAGACTTCACCTCTTTACATGTTTAAACATTTCATTATAGGGGGAATGTGTATACCTAAGGGCACCACGGCAGAAAACCTTTCCTTTTCCTGTTTTTTTGTGTGTGTTAGGAAAAGGATGGTGGAACTGTTCCTGCAGGGCCACAGCACCATCTGTGGCACAGCTTTCAAATCTCTTTTTAGCCATCTGGTCATTCATACACTGAAGTCAACCTCCAAACACTTTGTTTTCCTTCTACCTGTGTCCTGTCTCCTGATGGTGATGTGCCAGGGCCCTTTTCTCTTGAAGGTGTGGCAAGGTATCCTATTATTTTTTTTTTCCTGCAGAGTTCCAGGGACTGTTAAGATGTCTGCATCATATTTTTTCCCTCCACAGATCTCCAACCACGTCATTAAACCAACACAAACCTTTGAGCCGTGAGGTGCTGCCACTGTGGTGGAGCTGGTGTCCCACCAGCCTGCCTGCCTCATTGGTCTTGACCCAACACAAACCCCAAGAATCAGACCACCTCCTCCTCCTTCTCCTCCTCCTCCCAGCGAGAGAGAGGGAAAGACAACCTACAGTCACACCAGTCACCTGCCCACATATTCAGCATGACATTACACACAGATACTCTTATTTTTTGACAATGAGGAGAAAGAGACTAACCCCAGAAGTTTTTTGTCATGTAGAAGCATCTTCTGAATTACTGTAGTTGCCAACCGTGAGGTGGTCCGAATCGGTTTCTTTACTGAAAAACAGTAGCTTTTTTTTTATAAACTGCAATAAGGGACTGGGAAAGACTATCTCTAACACAGCAGGCCTTGAGCAGGGATGTCCCCCATGTCCATGGCTTTTCTCCTCTTTGCCTGATGTTCCTGTGTGGTGGAGGCAGTGAGCAGGGCTCAGGAGGCCGAGATGGGACTGTGGGCTCCACGTTCACCACCAAGCACTGGCAAGTCTCTCTTGCTCTTCACCTAGCAGTCCACTGGTTCTGGCACACAGCAGCCCCTCACCACAGAAGGCCTGGGGGGCTGTGGCATGCTGACACGAGGGTCAAAAAGGGGCTTGTGATCCCCAACACTCTGCTCCCCTCCAGGCCATCCGGCCAACAGCTGAGAACCCCCAGAGCAGAAGCATGGAAAGGATCCCCAGCCAGCACGACCCAAGCCCCTCTGCCTCGTGCAGCTTCATGCACTTTGCTGAGCTGAGGGTTTCTTACCACACAACCCAACATCCTTTACCTGAAGGACCAGGGCAAGAGTACAAGCAAAAAAAAAATGTTCAAGAGAGAGAAAACAAGCTGTGGTACCTCCCCATTTGCAATTGCCAGGTTACTCACTGTTGTTCAGCTTTGGCTCGGTCACTTAGGAAGAAGAGGGCTGTGGCCAGGAAAAACATCCCTCCTAGGACAACCACAAAGGGGCAGAGCATGAGTGCATACCCCAAGCTGAGGAACTCCCAGACCGGGGACTCCTTCGTGCTTTGTCGGATCAGGTCTGAGATCTAGGAGAGAAGGAGGGGGGGAAAAAAAAAGAGCCACTTAGATGAAAAAGAGACACAATAATGGTGAAGGGATCACGACTGCCTGAGTGACTTCTCACTGAACATCTGCACCAGGCTGAAGATGGAACAGTGAGTTCAGTAAAGGCTGAATGTGTTCTGCACATGTGCCATGCTGGAGCCTGGGCAACTGGTCCTGTGAGCAGCTGGGCAGGGCTTCCCCTCTCATTCTCCCTCTCCCTCTCCCTCTCCCTCTCTCTCTCTTACTCTTTCCGCAGCCCTCTTCATCTCCCTGGCTGCTTCAGTGACTGAGTGTGGGGGTGTCTAACCTGGCTGCACCCTCCAGGGCTGCATTGCTTGGTGGGTGATGGAGAGATCCATCTCCAAGTCCTGTTTCCTCCTCCACCTTACTTACCTTTCAGCAAAAGGAGGTATTAAATCCCATTTCTATGCATTGAGTGGGAAGGGGGAAATGTTCTTCACAGCACAAAAACCCAAAGATCCCATCTGATTTTCAGAAACATGGTTTTCTCCCTCTGTCAGGCACAGGCCTCCTGCTCTCCTCCCCACACCACTGAGTTCTTAGGCTGAAGCAACCTGCACCTTCCCACACCTAAAAACATCCTCAGATGAAGGTGAACACAAGTTTGCACTCCCACAAAGGAGCAGTGCCACACAAGGGCAGTATTCAGTTCATTATGAAAAGCTTTTGCTGCAGGTCAGTAACACTAATGACTGGAGCCCAACCAATCCCATTTTCATGTTCACCACCCAGCAAGCAACTTGACTCTCCATAAATCCAACAGAGCAGCAGTCTCAAGGCACTGGGTATTTAAATGTCCAGCTCTGGTTTTATCTATGACCTTTTTTTTTTTTTTTTTTTGAGTCATAAAGACTACCTTGTACCAAAAGACTGCAGGGAATTTGCAGCACACAATCCTAGTGCTGCATGCACACACCAATCACTTCCAGAAATAGCCAAAGCTTCTGCAGCAACTTCTGAACTGCTACAGCACTGCTGATGAAGGAGGTGGCACCAGGCACAAACTCCCAGCAAAATCACACATCCAAAGGCTTAAATCCACAGACACTTGAAAATCAAGTGAGGAAATGTCCCAGATGTGCAGAAGAAATGAGCAACTTGCAGCCCTGCAGCCAGCTGGAAGGTAAAGGTGCAGGAGGAGATGCTCCAGCAGAAGCCAGGAGGGGACAGAAAGATGACTGTCATGGGGACACAAAGAAGCAGGTAGCAGAGTGCACTTCAGCATGAGGACTCTGGGGCACTGATGGTCTCAGTGCGTTCATATTCATCTTCCTGCTCAGCCTGGCTCCTGCTGGAGTTAAGGAAAGGAGGAGCCCCTAGCATGATGCTGGAGGTGAAACCATCTGCACACACGTGAGCAGGGGACTGACTGTCAGCAGGGAGGGTCCTCAAGTAGAAAGGAGTGAATAAATACTAGAATAACCTATCTACAGAAAGAACTAAAAGCTTTTAGCCAGACTTCTCTGTTTCTTTCCTTGCCCTAGAAAGGAGGAGATGAAAATGTGGGTGCTTGGGATCTAGCTAAGGAAGTGTCCCCTGTGCTCTCAAAGAGAACTTTATTCACAGTGTGTAACATACACAAGGAAAAGCAGGATGGATGGTTTTGAACAAGTCTTGTGAGAAACAATGGCTAAAAAGTCCTTAGACTGAAGGCAAGGAAGAGTGACTGTTGATCTGAGAGACATGAAAATATAACATGATGACCTGAATGTTAAAAAACTTGCAGGAAGTCAGCAGAACTGCACGTGCAGGGACATCAGTTGGTAATTTATTCCTTTTT
Organism: Calypte anna; assembly: GCF_003957555.1. Taxonomy (NCBI): domain Eukaryota; kingdom Metazoa; phylum Chordata; class Aves; order Apodiformes; family Trochilidae; genus Calypte; species Calypte anna. The sequence continues at coordinate 146,313 of NC_044264.1, forward strand.
GTATCCAGACACCTTAATTCCTAACATTTCCCTTACTCTTTATGATGAACCAAAATTTGGCATTAAATCAGCCTCTTTGTGTGTAACAGCCAGAACTAAGGCTCCTCTAAAACAGAAATTTGTGAATTTCTAAACCACTTTTCATTTGGGGGAACGGATACAATTATCCTCCAAAAGGACCACACAATAAGTCACTCCACAGATTGATATGATAAATCAGCAGCAGAGGATGAAAAAGCCAGGCATGCACTCCTGATTGCTTTCTTTTAGGGATGACGTGATGTTCTAAGCTAAAAACAGCTTTGAAAATGCAAAGCCTCCAACAAATAAAGCTCCCAATGCAGCCTGCCCCACACCTTCCTTTCTAAGGCATCATGTTGACCTTTGATACCAACAAATCAAGTTAATATTGAATCTGCTACTCTCTTCATTTCTAACCCAACCTATAGTTTAAGTGCATATTCTAGAAAAAGCAGTGTTTCCTCCCATCCAGAAAAAGCAGAGTTTCCTCCCATCCAAGGTTTAATTCTTCCCACCCAGCCAGCTGAGCTTTCTCATCTAGGGTTCACAGAATGCCATATCTGCATCTCTTGACTCTAGAACATTGTCAGGACCCTCATATATGTTTTCGCTCTTAATTTACAGTCTCTATAGCCTGTTGGTTTGTTCCATTCAGTTCCAAGCCACCTGCTAAGATTGGAACTTTGGCATCTCTGTTCAAAAGGACACAGGGCATAATTACAGACTTGGGCTCCAAGCACAACACACAGTTTTCCAAACAGGCTGCTCTGTTTTGCCAATTTTTTGGCTTCCCAGCCTCCTTGCAATGAGAGCATCCTGAGCTGACTGTGACTTGGCAGGACGCAACCTAGCATCATATTTGGTGTCTTCTGTTTTGAGAAACAAAAAGTGGGGGTTGCTGAGACAGCCAGTGCCAGCTCTTCAGCACAGAGCTGTGTGTGGGATTCCTGTCTTTGTTCTGCCAATTGGGAGGTGGCAACAAATTTCAAAACATTTACCCAGAGCATGGGGGTGGAAAAATCAATATGGGATTCCTGCTGGTGCTCTGCAGTCTAATCAGAAGTCTTTGATAACACCCTAACTCTGAGGTTCACAGCTTCAATCCCTCAGTGTGTGACAAAGATCTTGGATCAAGAGGAAGGACTTTGCTAAATAAACTTCAGCTGGTGGCATGAACAGCAGAACAGGGATGGTGTTCAGGCTGGGGTAGCCAAAGGGATGGAGCCCAGCTAGAGAAGATGTCCATTTGCTGGAGAACAGACCCCAAAATCTTTGATCATGTCTCAAGCTGAGTGCAGAAAACATTGAAGGAAAAAGAGGAACTTCATCACCTTTCCTGGGAAGCCTGTGCTGTGGCTTTTGGAAGGCTGGATGGGTTATTGAGGTAATAAAGGCTCAAGTGGGTTGGAGCCCTGGGGAGAGGCTTCTGTGCTACTGTCCCTCCTGAGCAGCATAAGCAGTTCAATTAAATGGATTTACTAATTACACAGTCTGAGGAGAGCAACATCTTTGAAATCATAATTTCATCTACTGATTGCTGAGCTGTACATCTCAATTCCTCTGCTACTGCAGGATTTTTCTACATTTCTGACTTTGCCTCTTGAGCAGAAATCTTGCCACCTCAGAGGGTGTTTCCAGTGCAGTATCTGGAACAAAATACTTGATTTTCATTGTTGTCATTGTGAGACAAGCCAGGTTCTCCCTGGCTCCTCTCTCCTGTAACCCTACAGTATCACCACAATTGGTTGGGTTAACCATCCTTAATTCAGAAGCTTGCAAAGAAGTTGTTTGCTTTTTTGAGAAAAAAAAAAAAATGAATGCAAATGAAGGGAAAAAAAGGAAAATAAGAAGAAAAATAAGGAAATTATAAAGTAAAAGTAAACAATTTGCTGGACCTGTGGGGGAGCACACATTTATACTGTGCTAAATGGCATGAGAAACACATTATAAAAAGAGGAAGCAAAGCCAATTATTCATGATATTCATTCTGAAAGCCAGAGAAAGGTAAAAGCAATTACATCCTAGAAGTTGTTTCAGTTTTAACACTGGCACATTTGGATGCTGGGGGAAAGAAAGGCAAACATCCTGTTAATTGAAATAGTTTCCTTTTTAGATTGCAAACAAATTTAATACTTGGCTGGTGACAGTCTCAATATCCTGCATGATTCCCATGGTCCCTGAGTTTTCCCCAGCAATACCTGCAGCAGGATCCCTGCTCTGCCTCCCCTGGGGATGCTCTTGTCCAGCAGCATTAAATACCTGCTGCTTCCTTGGAAAGGCTGCAGGAATTTAAAAAGCCTTTAAAAAGCAGGAATTTAAAACCAAGGGTTCCACAATTGCAATTCCAGCAAATGGACTTTGTCTGATGGAGTTAAAGCAACATTTCCTTCCAGAAAATGCTTCCCCCAGTTAAGAGGAGAAGGTTGGAAGTGTTTTCTTCATGTCACTCACTCCCCTTCTCTCCAGGCCTGGCCACAGGTTATCAAAGTCACCACTGGATGCTCTCCTGTCCCACAGGAGATGCCACAGGGAAGGTGGAACTGAGGACCATGGAGCATGTGACAGGATAGAGGAATTTAAATGCCCACTGGCATGTAGAAATAATGACACCCCAGTGTCAAAGCTCACCCTCTGGCAGCATCCCTGTCCCCAGGAGGACTTGAGGACATTTGTCTCTTCTTCCAGCACAGGTCCCTTCCCTGGCAGCATGTCCCAGGAGGAGGAGTTCATTCCCCCATGTTGCAGAAATCAGGCAACTCAGCACCATGAAAACTCTGTGTCCATACTGGGAGTGGTGCTGGGCATCTCAGAAAGGAGCCACTGAGTTACTGAGAGTTTTAGAAGTGGCAGAGAAGGAAGGAGAGCTCAAAATATCTGAATGAAACAACAGCCAGCTTGGGATTTCTGGGCTGTCTTTAATGAGATACTTTCACAGACTTTAAATATACATTCATCAGCAATTCTGAGAACCTGTGCCTCCAACCAAAGTCAGGGGGCATGACAGGTACACAGCAGCTCTGGAAAAGAAACAGAATGAGCTGTGAACTCCTGGTGAAGAGCATTTTGTATATGGGAAGTCATTTGGGTTTTTAGGGCAGATTTAAAACCTCTCTGTTGCTGAGTCATCAGAAGTGGGAAGCTTGTTAGCTCAGTGCAATGAGGAGATAAATCCTATGTGGATTGGTCTCCAGGTGCTTAATTCTCCCCCCCCTTTTTTTTTAATTTTCTTTTTTTTTTCACTTTTTTTTTTTCTTTTTTTTTTTTTTTTTTTTTCTTTTCTTATTTTTTTGCAGCTGACAGCCACGTCAAAGATTTGGCTTTTCCTTGCACTAAGAAAAAAGGTTTTTAATTACTTAGCTCAGCCATGACCAGAGAAATCCTCAACTTGAAGTTACTGCTTGAAGAAACAGATAATGAGGATGAGGGGCTGGGGGCTCCCTTCCTTGCAGGATCTCCCTGACCCCCCATGTTGGACTGCAGGGCAAATTCCGTTTTACCCATCCCAATCTGGGGCAGACACCAGCAGGAAGGGGAGGGAAGATCTCTCCAGGAGGAGTGATCAGGGCTACACCAGTCAAGCAGCTGGCACTTGGTCGAGAAACAAGGAACTATAAATAATGGGTGGGAAAAAAAAAATTAAAAAATCACATTTCATCTGCTGTCCCCATCAGGTGATGGAAGATGCTGCCAATACACACTCATATACACTATAAATACTACAACATAGAATCACAGAATCACAGAATGGGCTGGGTTGGAAGGGACCTCAGAGATCATCAAGTCCAACCCTTGATCCACTCCCTCTGCAGTTCCCAGCCCATGGCACTCAGTGCCACATCCAGGCTCTTTGGAAATATCTCCAGACACGGAGAATCCACTACTTCCCTGGGCAGCCCATTCCAATGCCTGATCACCCTCTCCATAAAGAAATTCTTTCTCATCTCCAACCTAAACCTCCCCTGGCACAACTTGAGACCCTGCCCTCTTGTCTTGCTGAGAGTTGCCTGGGAAAAGAGCCCAACCCCCCCCTGGCTCCAACCTCCTTTCAGGGAGTTGTAGAGAGTGATGAGGTCTCCCCTGAGCCTCCTCTTCTCCAGCCTCAACACCCCCAGCTCCCTCAGCCCTTCCTCACAGGAATTCTGCTGGATCCCTTCACAGCCTCCTTGCTCTTCTCTGGACCTGCTCCAGCACCTCAATCTCCTTCCTGAGCTGAGGGGCCCAGAACTGGACACAGGACTCGAGGTGTGGCCTCACCAGGGCTGAGTACAGGGGCACGTAACATGCTCCAAAAGACAAGGTGCCAGAGCCCTCTGTTCCATCCTTAATCCCATGACAGCAATGGACTAACTCCTGCCAGCCAATAAAACAGTGATGCAAGGAGAATAATTTGCATGTGGTTGTTGCAGGACATTCCAGGGCCAGAGGACCCCTTGCTCTGGCAGAAGGGACAGAACTGGGTCAGCAGCAGCCAGCACATCCTGGGCCATGGTTGAGGAAGGGCTGCAGAAGTCAGGCAGGGACAAAAGCCACACGAGCCACCCTATTCCCCTGCCCTGCTCCCAACGCAGGATCTGAGCCCACCAGGCCTGGTTTGATCTAGCAAACTGAAGGGGAAAAACTTGGTACTCCAGAGTAAACACATCCACAGATCTGCTCTGAAGCAGCCAGAGCAATTTAAACCATAAAATACAAATTTTAAACCGTAATACATTGGTTTCCCTTCCTCAGGCAGATTATAAGTCTTTACATATTGAACTATTTTCTACACATATAAATATATTTACTTGGATGGGTAAACACCTTGGAAACCAAATCAACAAAAAGGCTCAAAGTGGGACAAGAAAGCTGTGAAATGTACACATCCAATTCTAACTTTCATTAAAGAAGTATCTTAATTGCTGCATTTACCATAATTTTCCTTGAGCTGCCCCTAATCAAATGCTGATCTGCCTTCCCTGACACTCTGCACCAGTGATAATTAACACTGTTCTGTTAATTGCTTGCTAAAGAAAGGTCATTAGCATTCTTGCTATTTAAGTAGCTCATTAGATCTAGTTTATCAACCTCACATAAGAAAGTTGGGGCAGGGAAAAAAGTGCAGGCTAACAAGTGATGGGCTTCTTAACATTTTGCCAAGTCATATTAGGAGGAGCAGAAATCCCCACCAAAACAGATTTGCTTGCCATTAATTAAAAGGTCACTCACACTCAGACCTGGTTTTGGAAAGGAGGCTGCTGAAAGAGAAGATGCCTGCTCAGACCCTTGTGATGCTGCCAGGTGAAGCAGCACCCCTGGGCACAGCAAAGTGACCCAGGGCTTGGGCAAGGGGTCTGCTTTGCTAGGAAGCAAATAAATAAATAAAGAAAATGTACCTAGACACAGCCTCAAAAGACAAAAAATGACTGTACTAAGTGAGTGGAGGAAGAGTGCTGATGATGTGCAGGGATAATGTAAAGCCTGAGTAGGGAGGATGGGTCCATGCATGTGTGTGCACAGATGAATGTCCAGGCAGAGACTCAGGAGCACTTCTTGCAGTTCCTTCATTTTAAAGTGCATCCATCAAAGCTATCACCAGAATTAATAATACAAACAACTGGAGCATGAGAAGAGTGAAGTATTTCCCATTCTGTTGTGGGATACCTCCACTTGGCTTTTCTGGGGTTGAAATGCTGTCTAGGCATTAGGGCAGAGGAGGAGTAGGGAGAAGATCTTTAGCTGATGCTCAACATGAGTGCTGGGACTTGGGGGATTTTTCTTAACTGCTCTGTGCTTCACCTACCATGTCTGCATTGTGGGACCTTCCAAAGACAGGGAAGTACCAGGGGTATTGGGGTGTAATGCACTGAGCAGGGTACATTTCTCACTGATTACCTCAAGAACAAAGCATGGCATTAACCTCCAAGTTGTTAAAAAGGAAGTATTTAAGCTCTGCAGGTTATCACAAAGGCCCTGGAAAAGTTAAGAGTTACCTAGGAATAAAAACTTTCTCATCTAATGAAATACTGCAGCAAGGCCCATTCTTATTTGTGAATGAATAGGCAGCACTGATTTATAGTAATTGATCTCAGTGCTTGGCAGGTAATGAAACCTTCTGCAAATTACAGCTGCTCCCCTAAAACTGCATTTGCATAACTTCTTTGTAAGTCAATCTTAAGCCTTGTCACCATAATAAAAGTTATCAATATTTAAAGAGATGTGAAAAACAACCACACACACACATGCTCCCTTGCACTTTAAACACTGACATCTCGTTGGTGCTTTGGGTGATTACAAGGAGCTGCAGAGAAAGATTTGGAACCAAGAGAGACTACAGAAAAAATCTGACCTTCAACTCTTCTGGCACACCACAGAGCAAGGGAGCAATCACACACATGAGGCTCCAGCTGTTAAGTACCTTCTACAGCCCACATGAGGATTATAAGATCAATACAGCATTTATTGGGATCCAGCAGAGACAACTGCCTGCAACAGCTCAGTCCTCAAAGGACATGGGGACCCAGTTCTTTACTAAAAGCACAGCTAGAGGGAACCTCTTTATGAATTCCTCAAAACCAGGGGTAATATTCCAACCATATCTGGATCAAAACATTTAGTGAGGGAGCAGTTCTGCTGATTTCTCCTGCCTTCTGCCTCTCTCACAAGACCTGGGTTCTGCTTGATGGTAACTCTGGAGGAACAGCACTCTCAGCTGATGTCCTCAGGTTATTGGGTTCCCAAATTTCCCTTAGAACCAACAGGAGTGGGTTGCTTAGCTCCCACGGACTGCCTGGAAAATCCTACTCATAATCCAAGGTTCTTCAGTAACCTGCCCAAATGAGGTGCTTATCCTACATCCTACAACTCAGCTGGACAATTCCAATGCCAAACACTTGCAGATTTTAACAGTAAAGTTGGGCACTTCCCTGAGCTCTGGTGAAAAAGATGGCTGTTTGTCCTTTCACTTTAAATAGGATTTGTTTACCTATGTCAGGAGAAAGCTGCAGTTGCCCTTTCAGTCTCAGGGAGTCAGCTGAGCCATTCCAGAGGCTACAGAAAAGGATGCTGGTGCCCTGCCTGCCACCAGTGCTTCAGTCCTGCTCTCCTGCATCACTCTTGCACTTGGATAGTCACCTCCCAAATGAGAACTGCATGGCAACTGCAGCCTTAGAAAGAAGTAATTCAAAATCATAATTAATATTTTCCCAGTTGAAAGAAAGCCTAAGGCAGCTATTTCAGGCTGGCACCCTGAAGTAACTCACAACTTGCTTGATCTCTCAATACCAAAAGGCCAAGGCACATTATTTTCTACAACCAAAGCCCTTCTTTTAATCTGTGACACTAAAGAGCCCCAGGGAACTTTCAAGATTAATTGCAATCATTCAGGGTCCTCTCCATTCCTCACAGATATCCCTCTTGGGTAAGAAAAACAAGGAAAGTGAGCAGTCACCTGGAACAGCCTCATCTGCATCCCCAACCCTGCCCCTCCTCACTGGCACCAGCCCTGCACAAAGCCTCTCTCCCACTGATTCCTTTGTTCTTGCCACTTCCAAGTGATTTCCAAAATAAGATCATTTCTCCCTAGGTGCCTGGAACATTGATGTAAATGAAGAGTAAGCCAAACTGTGTGTATTTATTCTCTTGAGACATTTATGATTTCTTTGGTCTGTTTAGCCTTATCTCTCTGTCTCCTCAAGTGTGTCTCAAAGCAACTGCATCATTTGTGAGGGCTGGCATTGAAGAGTAAGTATTTGTGTATATCATTAAATAAATGCAAATAAATATAAAGTGATACACACACCAGTGTGTGTATTCATCTATGGGATGAATTGATGAGAAATGACAGGTTGTGGGTTTAAAAAAAACCAACAAACTAACAACAGTCCCCAGGACTCAGCAGCTGTGTGACAGCAGAACTGAGCACATCAAAGTCCTTGCTCTCAGGTGGTGGCTCTGGTGAGGATCCCAGTTAAATCACTGGAAAACTTGAGCACCTTCAACACAGCATGAGCAGAGCCACTTTACATGGAAGTTGTGTTCTTTATGTTGTGATCTGTGTTCTCAGATGCACTAAACTCCACAGATGAGTGCAAGGGAAAGGAATGACACCACTCTTATCTAAATGTCTTTTGCTCATTACATTTCCCAGGCCTTTTATTTTTGAACTGTGACTGTTCCCTGGTTGCCAGCTTTTGGAGCAGACTCTTGGTTTGCTCTGAACTGTGCTAATGGTGGCATAATAAGGGAGATCTCCAGTCAGACTGAGGTCAACAACTGCAGCAGTAATAGAAAGAAATGCTACTAATAAAACCCAAACACATCCACACCAGAAAGTAATACTAATAAAAACCCTAAAACATACACACCCATCCTGCCATGGATTTTACAGCACCATTTATTATACAAAAGAGGCCCAACATCTCAGCAGGTCAGAGCAGCTGTATATTGCTACCCATATAAATAGATAATTTGGTTTATGAGACCAGGTTAGCAGTAACACACACACATGGCTCTCTTCCAGCCTAATTTCTAAGACTACAGAAGTGCTTTACAGAGCTTTCTATAAGCTTTACCAATGCCCCGAGTTAAAAAACCCCAAAATTTAGAACATAAGCATGTAAAAAAATTGAATTGCACTGCACCACCTCCCCTTCTGCTGCAAGATACACACCTTCCTTCCCTAGCATGGTTTAACTTGGCATTTTAGAGAAAGCAGTCAGTAAACAAAGACAACCATGGCCACTAAACCCTGCCAAAACCTGCTGTGAGCACTTACAAATCCAATCAGATAAGGACTGCCAGCATCTCCCAGGAGGTGTGAAGTGAAGCTCTGCAAGGCCACTGCGGTTGCACGACGTGTTGGAATGACCACATACTGCAAAAAAAAAAAAAAAAAAAAAAAAAAAAAAGAGGGAAAGAAAACAAAAAATGTATAAGGAAATCAAAGCAAAAAGCTGCCCAACTCTCTGGTATTGCTCAGTTTATATCCAGGTCAAGACAGAGTAGACAGACACAGCCACTCTCCAGTCCATTGGTGGCTCAAGCACCTGGGCAGCTCAGGTGCCCTTCCCTTCCTGCCCTTTTCCTGCTCCTCATGGACAGTGGTGGGGCAAGGAAGCTCTGTGGGGTCTGCATTCTGAATTCATGAGTTTGACTCATGGCTTTGCCCATGAAACACTTGGCTATTGCTCCTCAGCCTGTGTTTGGCTTGGCTGATGGGACAGGAAAAGTGCCTTGCTCAGTGCCACCAGCCCTCCAAACCAGGACCTTGCTGTCACCTGGGATCCTATGTTTTTTTCCATAACAAAGATATAATTTTGTTTTCTAAACCAGAAGCAATACAGGTCAGTATGAAAGGTCACACATCCTCCCCTCTCACTCCACCTGGTGTAACTTTATTCTCTAGAATTTGCAAACCCACTTGTGAAAAGTAACAAAGACAAATAAAGAAAATTTTCCATAGCCAAGATGCTGTAGCTTGGTCTCCACCCCTCTAACAGGACCTGACACTCTGGGCCAGGTCATGCAGAATCAGTCTGTCAACAGAGGATCAGTGGAAAACAAAAATTATTTCCCCATTAAGAGAGCAGAGGCCACAGAAAACTGAGCCCTAACCATGGATAGGAATGAAAGATGACAGAAACTTCCCAAATAAAACCTCTGTCTTATGGAATGACCTTAGTCTTCTAAGACACATTTAAGAGCAGAAAAAGGTAACTGTTTCCTGCATAAAACTTGTGAAAGAAGCTGGCAAGAAGTTCACATATCCCAGTTTAGAAATGGACCTGACTAAAAGGTTAAGTCATGAAGCATTCAACAGGTCTCTACATCCAAGTGAGTTTGGTTTCTACTTCTAAGCACTGAACCTTGTTCTGCCTCTTTGTGTTGCTCTGAAGAGGTATTTACCCTGCCAGAAATCACTCTCATCCATAGCTATTTGTAGACCATGGTCCTTTTTACTCAAGCACTTGCTCTCTGCTGAGCTGCCCCTGGTCTCTTCAGAAGCCAAGCCTTCCCAGACTCCAACTTGTCCCTCCAATCCTTTCTTGTAGCCATTTATGAATAAAATGGGATGTATCTCAGGACTGGCACACCCCCAGCTAAAGGTATGTAGTGATGAATTCACTGTGGCTGATTGAGAACAGCTCCAAAGCTTAGGATCTGAAGCACTGCTTTGGTGTTTTAACATTCTTGCTTAGAGCAGGTGAGGTTCCCTGTCTGCAGGAGAAAGAGTCATCCAGAAAAAAAAAGAAGAAAAAAAATTAAAAGAAACAGCAAAATCCACACTAGAAGAGAACTGTTCAGAAGGAACATCTCATTTCAAGCAGATGATTAGGAAGGATGGGTAAAATAAATGAAATGCTTTTCCTTAGGGTTTGAACATGTATTTTGAGAATGATCTGCCAGTTCCTTCATTCCTGGTTTGAGGAAGCTGGAAATACAGCCTGCTAATGCACTTGGATGCCACCCATTAGATGGAGACCCTGTTAAACTGGTGTGCAACAGGACAGCAAAAGACACTGAGATCCACAGCAGCTGAAGGTGTTAAGACACTGTCCCCCTTTTGCATCCAGGAGCTGAAAACAGACTTGAAGGCCCACAGACATCCCAAGAGGGAAATAAGCTCCAGGCTTTGCCAGAGACACAGAAATGCAGTGAAGGTCACACTGCAGAACAGCAGGAAAGCTGCACAATTCATTACCATACCCCAAAGATGAAGGAAGGGTAATGGGTGCAACCTGCAGAGATCAGAGATGGGGAAAAAAAAAACAAAAAAAAAGAAAAGAAAGAAAAAAAAAAAAAAAAAAGGGCATTTTTCTTCTTCCTACCTCTCCCCAGCTCACACAGGTGCAATGGAAAAGCATTTTGCAAGGGCTGTTTGAGAAAAGGGCAGCTGAGAAGATAAAGTGAAATTCTACTAAATCAAGAGTCCCAAGTTGTGCAGCTCTGTGAAACAGGGAATTTGAAACTGATGTTAAAATACTTTTCTTTCTATAAAGATTTTGGTAATAATCTCAAGAAGAAAGGCTGCCTGGCTCTACATTCTATCCATTTTCTTAGCAGAATGACAAAGGAAATGGTAAATTTATTCATAGCTTACCATTTGCAGGGAGTGGCAAAGAATTGGTGCCAGATGGAGAAAGAAACTGGACTGATACCTGCATCATATATGTGTGTGCATATATATATTTACACACACGAATACACACACATATATTACACATAACTTTGCATTTATATCTGTGTTGTTCACCCACATAGCTTTGTAAGCAGCAATACAATTTTCAGCAAGTTTTCTGTTTCCCTAGCTAAAGAAATTTGGCTCTATAAGGTGCCAAAATGGAGTAGATTTAGTCTGGAATCCAAGTGACAAGTAGTTCCAACCTCCTGGGCCCCAAACAAAATAGCTCAACACACAGCAAGCAAATAAACATGACATTTTTCCTCCTCCTCTAAAAAGATAGTGGAAAGAATAAGAAAGCTTGAAGCCACCTCTCCAAAACACCAAAAAAAAACCCCAAAAAACCCCAAATACTCAGCCCTATCCTTGCTTAAAAAGGATTTTATACTGGTGGAGAGGAAGTAGCTGGTAGCAAACATTTTCTCCTGTTCTAGGAAGACAGCAGTAAATTATAGCTTTAAATGGGCATTTTGATACTAAAATAGACCTAAACTCAAACCAGAAACCATCAACCATCTGCTTTCAAAATCCCACAGAAACTGGAGGTGGGAGAGCCAGAGCAGCCAGGGTGGAAGATTGTGGGATGGTCCTGGCTCATCTCTGACTCCAGGTCCAGAGAGAGGCAGCAGAGAGGATGGGAAGGGAGGCTGAGCAAGCAGCTTTGGAAAAACCTCTGCTCTTTAAATAGAGGTTCAGAAAGACCATGGGTTAGTGCTGACATTCCCTTCCTCCAGTGGAACCAGAAGGGGTTGGTCTGAAATAACTTCACCAGGAAAGCCAAGGGAGAGACCATCCTTCTCCCAGATGTGCCAAAGAGGTGAATCCTGGTGTTTTAAGTTTAATCTTTGATAGAAAACTCCACTCCCTCAAACATTTGCTGCCCTTTGGGGGGTCAGACAGTAATCCTTAGGACATTAAATACTGGACCTCTTGGAGTGACCAAACAGATGGTGACTCCATTCCAGACACCCCCAAAGCCTGGACATAGCCCAGTGTCCCCAGTGTAACTCCCATTGAGCAAAGGCAAAGGCTGAGACCCTGAGAAACCACCCCAAGAGAGACCCTTCACTTCAGCTAGATGACCTCTGCCTGAAAAAAATACTTTTCACTAAAGTAAAAGGTGGCTGAGCTGATCTCACCCCTGTCTCACCCCTTTTGAGCCCTGCTCAAAAGTTGGAAGTGGGCTTTGTGCCTTCAGCCAACAACACTCCTCACCTGGCCTGAAAATCTAAAACCCCCAGCACTCAGGTCCAGAGAGAAGCAGCAATGAAAACTTCTGGCTCCTGCTGTAAAAACAGGGCAGCATTTCATACAACATAAATAATTGGGGTTTATTTATAGGGAAGGTAATAAGAAGAAAAGCAACATTCCTCCAAGCATTGAGCACAGCTGAGCACCATCCTTTGTCTCTTTCAAGCCTCAAGGAAGACTTTGACTGTACAGCAGAACATTAAAGCAGGTTCTCCATGGCACCTCATGACCATTCAAAAAAGTATTAATGTTTTAAAAGAAAAAAAAAACCAAATATGTGGAATATTTTCTGCATGAGTGTCAGGACTTTGTACAAACTGGAGGATGGTTTTATTCAGCAGAGACCTAAAGATGTGATGGCAGTGCCTGATCCCTTTAAATTGCTGACTGCCTCTAACACAAAAGAGCCACCAAGCCTCTGTCCATCCTCTTTATTTTTGAGCTGTGCTATGGAGGAAAAACCCCACTTTTAGGACCAGATTCCACCAAGTCCCAAGCACTCAGCAAGTCCCAGAATGTTGCACACTTGCCAGCTGCACTGAAGCTGCACTGAAGCTCATTCATTATTGCTTTTACAAGGCACTTTTAATGCTACTTTGGGGTTCTGGTAATTTTAGGTAAATTTTTAAGGATGCCTGATGAAATCTGCTTCATAATTAGCATGCACCATAAGAACCTCCTCCCCCCCTTCCCTAAGCACCATCTGAGCATGTGCCAGGGAGGAGATTTGGAGCATTGTGCTCAGGAGAATAAGGCCTGTTTTGTACAAATTTGCATTTGGAACAAATATCAGCCTTTGAAAATCTCAGGCAGTGCAGTATCCTCTGCAGTGCTGACACTTTCTCCAGCCCAGCGCTCATCACCTTGGACTGCAGACATCACCTGTGACACTGCCAGCAGCAGAGGATGCAGTGGGAGCATCAAGCTAGGGAGAGCCAACAATTACATTTGAAGATAATAAGCAAACATCCTCGTTTTGCCAAGGAAATTAAACTTGCAAAACCTCTGGAGATGCTCCCCCACTCGCTCAATAGGGTTCTTAGGTAGTTGTGGGATTTCTGAAATCTTGGGAGAGCTCAGATAAATAATTTGGGATGCAGTTTCCAAAAAAGCCTCACTTCTGGCTTAATGAACTCAGCAGGAACAGTGTTTAGCCAGTATTGGGAGCTTTTTATCCATGAAAACAGGGTAATATTTATGTATATGATGAAAATGTTGTTAAGCTTACACTAATAATGCTTTTAAATACCTCAGCAGCCTCAGGCAAGAAAAGACACACTTTTGATTACATCAAATAAATAGTAATCAGTAGAAACTAATTTGCCAAACATTTAAAGTGCATTTGGCTCAAGCACACCCCACCCTTCTCTAGGTAGGACTTCTTACACAGCTGTCTGTCAAACATGGGTATAAGCCCTGGCACTCACCTACTGTCTGACTAAACATCCTCTCAACCCCCCTGTGTAATAGGGCTGCACTTCAGACCATCTGCTTGCAGCCTCACATTGATCTAAGTGGGTGCTTACATTTATTTGTGGAGCACTTTTACAGGTTTGCCCATGCTGATAATGCATTAAGCTGGGCATTATTTATGACACCCAGTTCATTTGTCTAAAGAGACAAGAGCTGAAGACTTGAAGAGCTGAAGAGTTGACACCAGTTACCAAAAGCGAATTTTTAAAACATGGTTTTAGTTTATTCCCTACCTTTTTGGAAACTGGAACTATGAAATTATTTCCACTTATTTCCAGTCACTTCTTAGGGAGTTCTGTTGCACTAAAGCAACTGCAAAGGCACCCCTACAAAGTGCAACTGGCTATTGGATCCTGGTCCCAGAAGACAGCTGCAAAGCCCCATAAAAGCTATTAAAAAGCTCCAGGATACTGAAGTGACATTGAACTCAACACACAACAATCTCAGTAATTAAAATGGGAGAATGATGGCATCCTCAGTACACCTGATATAAAGAAGTGGTTGGTAGAAAAATGTCTTTTGGGGTGAGCTGGAGAGAGCATAAGGAAGCTTCTGCACTCTCCATGGTACATACTTTTTTGAGAACCTTGAACATGTCCAGCAGGTTCCCTCCAACTTCAGAATGTGGGCAGCAGAGGTGAGCACCTCAGCTGATGCCAACCCAGATGCCAACCCCTCACTTGGTTCAGCCAAAGGTGGGGAGGATTTCAAAACTCTCCTATTTAAGCCCTAAAGGTAATTCTGGGCACAGAATTGTGCACATCACAGCCAAAGGCAGGAGGCAGCAGAAAACAGCTCCCAGGAGGTGTTCCTCAACACAGCTGCACATCTGTAGCTGCACATCTGTCTCAGTGTTGAGCCAGCGCTTCATGAACAACCAGGGCAGCCTTGAACTCAGCACAAACTGCAGAAACCCCAGGGAGCAAACACCCATTCAGCCCCTCCCTGCAGAGCTCCATCACACTAAAGGTAAACTGGAAAGAGGAATGATAATTAATTGATGATTAAATGATAATTAATTGGTAATTAAAAGCTGCAAATGCTACTGAGGTGCCCTGATGACCTTGGCTTTGATCACATTTGAGAGGAGTGGAATTCACACCCCACCTCCCACAGTGTTCTCCTCACAAAGGAGTTAAAGACTGAAAGTTCATCAGAAAACTCCAGAGCTGCAACTCCAAGCACAACCTTGGCCTTAAATCATAAACAGAACTTAAGCAGAAGCTTGAAGGTCTTTGCTGAGTCAGTATATCAACATCATTATCTTTACATCTAGGAATACTGGGCCAGATTGTTTTCTTCTTGATGTGTGCACAAGCAACAAATACAAGTCAAGGGAGTTTCCTGTTGATGCCAGACTGATTATATTTTCAGTTCTGTCAACAACCTGTCAAAAGACCTCGGGCAAGTCCTGTAATGGTTCTGTGCCCTAGTTTCTTTTTCACACAATAAACAACAAGTAACCTCCCCTCAAAATGGCTTTTCAACATAGTGTGTGTCTGACAGGCTCTGAATGTCTGGGATGGAAGCATCTTCACAACAAGCAAGGCTCTCCAACAAGAGCCAGACCAATGAATATGAAAAGCTAAACACAGAGGGTCAGCTTGCTGATTTGAAAGGCTTTCAAAAGTCTGTGGTAGAGAAAGAATGGTAAATGAAGGACACGAGGTGAAAAAATCCCTGAGAGTTTCCTCTTGGACAAGGTGGACATAGTCCAAAAAATTCTTTATACTTTCTTTTCCTCTCTCCCAGAGGTTGTTTTCTATTGTCTATGTGTTGAATGGTGGGTTTGCTGGAGTTAAGCCAAAGAGAGAGGTAGATGGCTGCCTTTGTGGTCAGAGGAGGGAGGGAGGGAAGGATTTCCTATTCAGAACAAAGCTGAGTTATTGATAACAAAATCTGTTAATGTGCTGACCAGTAGGAAATGCTGACTGGTTTCTTTGCATGTGGGATTCTGCACAAATACTTAAAATCTGGGGAAACTATTTGAATGCAGTCACTGTCTTTTCTGGACATCTCTCCCTGGTGTGCAGAACAAATGATAAAAAGAATTTTTATTTTTTCCTTTCTATCTCACTTCCCTTTTCAGCAAGTAAAGAGTATAAAATTAAAAAAAAGAAAATCAGCTGCATTAGGGACTAGGAATTTGGAAGAAATTGTGAACTTTGGGTTGTTCTTGCAAGCTGACAAGTTGTTCTGGCCACCAGAAGAGAAAGATGTTGTTTCACAGTACACTCACCATTAGTATGTCTGCTGTGATAGCCCAGTTTGAAAACAGAAGAGTTTCTCCGATAAAAATGCAAATCTGTTGTAACAAAACACACAAAAAGGAGAAGATTTATTCACTTGGCATTCAATGGAAAAAATAACCTGTCACAAACTTTCCTTTGGTGCTTATTTGTCTCAAAGCTACACAATAAACTCCTTGTTTGCTGTTGTGGTTTATCCTGAATATTAGAAAAATATAGATTTTTATCAGAGCTGTAGAGGACTGTCCTGCAACTTCATTAGTGTAAACTGCTTATGATCTACAGAGCAGCTAAATAAAAGGTTGGCACATTTGGTAACAGCAGAATATGAGAAGCCAGAAAGAAGAGACAGCACTGGGCTTCCGTACTTCAATCCTTATGTTCCAAAAAGGCAGCTGGAGAAGGCAAGAAGGCCACAGCTCCCCAAAATACATCTCTAGGAATCAAGTTCCATGTTCAGCCCTGCAGCAAACCAAATGAGAGTCTCTACCCACAGTGTGCAAGATCCCCTCCTTCCCCTGATAGCACATTCTCCCTTTTTTTTTTGGAGGGGGGATATAGGTCAGAGCACAAACAATTCAACCATTAGATGGTCAATATCTACCTACAAAGACAGTATTTAAGTCTGAGGTTTGCAACATCACTGTCTTACAGTGAAAGATAACTCTTGACTCTGTGGAGATGGTCAACATGATGCATGCAAAGCCCTTGTGTATGTAGTGGGATGAGAGCTGCTTTTTGTGGTGGTGGTGGTGTAAAAACAACCCCCAAACATCCTTTCCCCCTCTGGTCCTCCCTCTGACTCAGCCACACCTCAGCTGGGCTGGTAGGATGGAGCCAAGCAGGGATTCAGAGCAAGAAACAGAGATGGAGTAAAGAATCTTTTGCTGGGGGGGGAGGTAGGGGAAGAGGGATTTGGTTTGCTTATTTTTCTTATTTCTGTTCCTCAGTGCAGTTCACTAAATGGTTCTACAAACACTGCTAGCAGGCAAAGAAGTGAAAATGATTAAGAGGAGAAACTGGCCTCATCACTACAAGAGATGTTTAGCAAACTGAGCCAAATGGAGTATGGGTGAGACAGCTGCCTCCATCCCAAAGCTTTTTACCCCTATTTCAGTAATGAACCTTTTGCTTTTATGATGGAGGTTGACAACTGAACAAGGAAATGTAGGTTCAAGAGGATGAAGAAACAAGGATAGAAAATCTTCTGAATGTGCAGAAGAGCAGAAAACATTACAGAAATAACCAGACTTCTACAAAGCATCTGCCTCTTCTTCCTCACCAGCAAGAAGGCAAGCAAAGATCCATTACTAAATTCCCCCCAAAAGCTGGGTTTTGTCCAGCTAATCAATTTCTTTTTGAGGCATCTACAGAGAAAAAAATTACTCCTGGAATCCCTACTGGTAGCTAGAGATTAACAGCTATGGAGATTTGAGATTTGGATTCAGGTAATTGAACATTCCCCTTTTTATTCATAGAATCATAGAATCCTAGGGGTTAGAAGGGACCTCAAAAGATCATCTAGTCCAACCCCCCCTGCCAGAGCAGGGCCACCTAGAGTACATCGTGCAGGAACGTGTCCAAGCGGGTTTTGAATGTCTCCAGTGAAGGAGACTCCACGACCCCCCTGGGCAGCCTGTTCCAGGGCTCTGTCACCCTTACAGTAAAAAAATTTTTTCGAATATTCAACTTGAACCTCCTGTGCTCCAATTTACACCCATTACCCCTTGTCCTATCACTGGTCATCACTGAGAAAAGCCTAACTCCATCTCCCTGACACTCACTCCTTACATATTTGAAAACATTGATGAGGTCACCCCTCAGTCTCCTTTTCTCCAAACTAAAGAGACCCAGCTCCCTCAGCCTTTCCTCATAAGGGAGATGTTCCACTCCCTTAATCATCTTAGTAGCTCTGCTCTGGACTCTTTCAAGCACTTCCCTGTCCTTCTTGAACTGAGGGGCCCAGAACTGGACACAATACTCCAGGTGCGGCCTCACCAATGCAGAATAGAGGGGGAGGAGAACCTCTCTTGACCTACTAACCACACCCTTTCTAATGCACCCCAGGATGCCATTGGCCTTCTTGGCCACAAGGGCACATTGCTGGCTCATGGTCATCCTCTTGTCTACCAGGACCCCCAGGTCTCTTTCACCTACACTGCTCTCCAGCAGGTCAGCCCCCAACCTATACTGGGACATTGTGTTGTTCTTCCCCAAATGCAAAACTCTACACTTCCCCTTGTTGAACTTCATCATGTTTCTCTCTGCCCAACTCTCCAGCCTGTCTAAGTCTCTCTGAATGGCAGCACGGCCTTCCGGTGTGTCAGCCACTCCTCCCAGCTTAGTGTCATCAGCAAACTTGCTGAGGGTACACTCTATACCCTCATCCAAGTCGTTGATGAAGATATTGAACAACACCGGTCCCAGTACCGACCCCTGAGGGACTCCACTAGTCACACACCTCCAACCAGATTCTGCCCCATTGACTACAACTCTCTGACTCCTTCCTTTCAACCAGTTCCTGATCCACCTCACTACCTGATCACCAAACCCATACTTGATCAACTTATCTACAAGGATGCTGTGAGAGACGGTGTCAAATGCTTTACTGAAATCAAGATAAACCACATCTACCGCTCTTATTATTGCCTTATGCTCACTTTTTATTATACTGAATAGTCTACAATTCATTAATGCAACAAAGCCAGCTATACAGATGGATGTTTTGTGGTGTTCTATGGATCCTTGAGGTGCCCTGACAGGAACAGCCACTGTTCCAGGCCCTAATGCTGGCCCAGATGCATTTTGGGGTGGGATTGGGACCTCCAAGATCAGCAGCTCCGATGTGACCACCACACTGGTCCTTCCCACACACTGGTTAAGATTGCTGAAACCCCTCAGACCATCAATATCACTGCCAAGAATAGTTTGCTTTATTTAGCAATTTACTCACTGACCTACAGAAAGCTTCCTCTATTTGTTTCTAAAATTGTCTTTGTTTCCCACACATTCTCCCTTCCCTAGCCCTTCTTTTTGTGACTGGATCTGCTTCCTCTCTGGTGGTGTCTGAGACAGTCACTATGACCCAGCTGGCCAGCTAGGAAACCTCCTCTTTCCATTTTCCCACTCCACTGCTCTTCCTTGAACTTGGTTTCCACTGCTGATGCCAACTGCCAAGCTAAGGAACCCAGATCCAAGGAGCCAAGGTGCTGCCAGCAGCTGAAGCCATGGGCCATGTAGCAAGGATATACCCCTTGTGGGCTCTTGGGACCTGCTCTGAAATCAGTCCTACTACAGTTTTGCAGCTGCTGTTGCTGGGATTCTGCAGCTGGATAAATTAAACTGAGCTTGGGACAGATGTAATCACACTTCTGAAGGCAGCATGGACATGCCCTGCCTGCTCGTACAGAGCTGCAACAGGCAACTGCTTGCCTTCAGGTTATAGAAATTACATCCACGTTTATAAATTGTTACATTCAGCAAAAAAACCAGCTTGCCCCCTTCTGCAGGAATTCAGCACAAGTCTCATAAATCACTGAGGTGCCCCCAACTTCAGAGCAGGATGGTTTTGGATCGTTGAATCCATGTTTCAGCCAACATGTTTCCATGAAAAATGTGCTTAATATGGGGATCCTGGTAAAGGAAATGAGGAACAAGAGGAAGATCAAAAAACAGGACAAAAGATACTGACATTAAAAAAGTCTCTCCTTTAGCTGCTAATGGGGATTTATAAAAATGAATTTGTGCACTGCAAAGGGCATATGAGGATATGTGGCACTTCTGCTGGAGAGAGACCCCAGGGATGCTTACTGCAAACAGGGCAGCCTCCAGAATAGATCAACAGCTCCTGAAATGGCCATGGTTTTAACTCCTGACACACTTTTAGAAGCCTCATTTTACACTGAGATTTCAGCTCTAAAGATATATCCTCTCCTGAATCCAGCTGTGTTGTCTAATCTCTCACCACCACCGTCGGTGGCCACTTGCTCAGTTGTGATGAGCTGAGAGAAGTTATGTCCCCCTCAGTGATCAATTCCCCCAGATTATATGGAAAATAGGTTTCACCAGTGACACTGGCAGCACAGCAAGATCCAGGCAGGTTTTAAACTTCTTCTGTGGTTATCTGCAAAGTGCATATGTGTCTACATCTTCATTTTCTGTATTTCCCTCTGAAAAGCTGAGTAAGACTCCCACGTGTACTCTTGAATTTGAAGGAAGTCTAATTCCATCTCAGTGTTGGGCAAAATCAGTGCCTCAGCAGCAGTAGCTAAGTCACCATCACCATGTCAACAGAAGATCCCCAGAGTTGAGCCTGAGATGCTGTAAAAGCTCCCTGGCAAGGTTTTACCCTGGGAGTTGCTGTTTCTGGAAGTTCATAAAATGTCTTTGAGGAACCGAAGGAGATGTAGAAAGAGAAGAATAAGAGGAAATTGAAATGGGGTCAAGAGGAAGGCAAAGCAAAGCATCTCTCTCCAGCCATTTGGAGATTCCAACCAGTCTCAAATTTCCTGTTGAAACCTCTCAATACAAGGATGCCACAAAGCTAATGGGCTTCAGGACACAGGTTTGAAACCCAACATTTCAAAGCCTACATATTTTGGAAAGAGTGGGACCTAAAGATATGCAAATTGCTGCTTTAAGGAGCTGGACTACACCACACAAAATATATGTGCTGCAAGGAACAAAGAATAAGAATTGATTGAACTATGCAGCCAAGCAAGATAGTAAAAGAACTACAAGTGTCTGGGCAGCTCCATGACTGAGAATGCTGTTTTGTTCCACCTTTCAAGCCACTTCTACTCCTGCCAATAAAGACTGGATGGAAAAAACCAGTCTGTCTACCTGCTCCAAATAGGAGTGGCTGCTACAGAACTGGAAAAGCAGCTGCTTACAGGGACCAAAACCACCTGCAAGACAGGACTGAGCAGGGGAGGAAAAGTACAGTGTTCAGGGGAGGAAGAGAGGAGGCAGCTGACAGCCTGTGAGGGGCAAGGTGATCATGCCAAAGGATAGGAAAGTCCTCTCCAAAGAAACAAAACCCTAAAAAGCCAAGAAATACAAAAGCAAGTGCTCTGTTGATTCTTGCTGGAGTGCTGAACACTTCAATTAATGCTGATGTCAGTATCAATTGATATGAAAAACTCTTGACTGTTAACTATAGGAGGGAGATGGTGACCTGGTGGCCACCACAACTCAGTGTGAGAGGACACCAACTCATGGGGACCCATCTAAATGCTTGGAAGTGATAATTTTAAGGCTCTGAGCCAATGAGGAGCTGAAAACCAGTAATCCTTTAATTTTAGCACAGTGTGAGCAACGACAGAAGTCTAAAGACAGTCATAGTACAGAAGGTCTGGAAATACCACCATGCTGGGGAACAGACCAGAAGATTGCTCTTGCTTTTCATGGTCATGAAGAATGAAAGCTGCTTCAGGGTAAGAGCCAGAACACAGCTGTCAAGGAAGCTCAGAGAGATGAGAAAATACATCCACAAATCTTATTGTATCCTTTCCAGAATAAGCTATTATCATAGGTTTCGAGAGAAGGAAGGTAACCTGGCCCATCATGCTGTCCACCAAATCTAGGTTTTCCAACTCCAGAGCCACAGAACACTTTTTCCTTCACTTTAGACCAATAAGACTTAAAGCAGAATGTAGATACTGCTACACCAGGTAACTTTGCAAGACAGGTCTCCTAAAGCCAAGGAATTGGATCCTCTGGGATCCTGTAGGGTTGCAGTAGCATTGAATGACACAGAAAAACAAGGACTTGTGTTTGAAACTTGCCTGGAAAGGTTAATTCTGTTGCTACACCAATTCAACTGATGGCACCACTGTGCTAATGCCTGGTGTTGTGAGACATTGGTAGCTCCAACACAGACCTGTGCTCTCCTTGGGGTTAGCACCTGTAACCCAAGAGAGCACCAGTAACAGGGGTTGTGCCAGTAATTTCTATTTATATTAATTTATAGTGGGCAGCTTGGCCCTAGATCCAACTCCTGGTGATTTACAAACAGTAATATCTAAACTACCCTGATCCTTTTCAATCTCAGAATCCTCATTTTTGCAGAAGCAAACCAAAGTTAAACAACTTGCCCCCTGTCAGATGCAGAATCTCTAGAGAGAGTTCAGATCTCTAACTCCCCCATCAGCACATCAACTACATTCTTACCTGTTTTCTAGGCATCAGGTTGCCAGCAACAGAGAAACAATATTTAGGGCTACAGACAGGCAATATTACCTGTAACAACTGTATGGATCAGCCTAACAACAGCATCAAGTAGGCTCATATTCCTCATACCCCCACCATAAACTTCCCTCTGCAAATCACTGACTGTTTATTAGATTTACTGCTTGTGTTTAATAAAATAAATTGTTTCTAAGATGGGTTAAACAATACTACTTCTCTATGTATTTACACAATGCAGAATAGTCACATAGCTATTAAAAACAAAATGAGAACAAAAAGATGAAAAGGAGACCAATTGTTGTTAAATTTTTGAGAACAGTACTTCCAGCTTGGAAAAGGGGAGGACTTTCTGCATACAGAGACTCAGAAATGAACATGTTTGTTGTCAGGTCTGAGAAAAGAGAAAATTCACAGGTCTGGCTGCACAAAGAGGTGGGAGGGTAAAGGCAGGTAGAGGGATGTGCCAGATCTCTTCACTCTGAGACTGTTTACAAGAGGAGGATCAATGCTTGGCCAACCAGTAACACCCTCTCACAGGTTGTCTGAGGTGATCTTTTTTTCTGCTGATCACTGAAGCAAAGGTTAATTCTAGAACATGTCACAAACCAGAGGATCAAATCTCCCCCTGACACTTTCTAAACAGCCAGAGTAGACATTCTTGGTTCTGTCTTAACATTTTCAGTATTACTTTCTTCCTGTATTTCCCCATAACAGTGGCAGCCAGCAAAACACCTGGAAAAGCTGGGGAGGGAATTTTTAGGATGTCAGGGAGTGACAGAACATGGGGGAATGGATTCAAACTAGGGGATTCAGATTGGATGTTAGGAAGAAGTTCTTCCCCATGAGGGTGGTGAGACCCTGGCACAGGTTGCCCAGAGAGGTGGTGGAAGCTCCAACCCTGGAAGTTTTTAAGGCCAACCTGATCTGTGGGAGGTGTCCCTGCCCCTGGCAGGGGGGTCAGAACTGGATGATCCTAAAGGACCCTGAAAATTCTACGATTCTATGAAATAACCATGGCCAGGCTACTGCTAGAAATGCAACAAGGAACCACAGCAGACTCACAGGTTGGGTAATGTAAGTGAATTCTCCTGGGTCAGCAGAATGTGGAAGCCAAGGGCAGGCTATCAGAAATTGTCCCACTGCTCCAATCATCCTGCACTTTCCCTTCAAAACCTTCTTCTAGTTCTCATCCTTCTCCATGTGACACTGAAGGGGAACCTGGGACCTCACTCAGTGTACCTCATTTCTGCTGAAAGCCAGATTATAGCCTGAGGCTGGACTATTATACTTGAGTTTTTCCTTTTCCCTTCAGTCTACTTGTCTGGGTCTATCTGATGGGTTTTTATATACTTTGATTATAAACACACCAGGAAGGGCCATATTTTAATCTGCAAATTTGCAGCATCAGGTCTTGTGGGTTCCTGGGCTACGACTAGGACTTTCAGGCGGTATGAGAATACAGATAACAACAAATTGAAATTACATGGTAATTACTATTGGTCTGCAGCAAGCTACCTAGGTATGGAAATTAATGGTACTTACAGGTAGCCAGAAAGCATGCCTGCAGACAAATTATACTGTAATTATAATTTGGTACCACTGCAACTACACCACCCTTATTGTAAGAGAAGCAGCCAATTTTCCAAATTAATGTTCTAAAACATCAGACAAGAGCAATAGAGGTATGAAGAGAGGGAGAGACAGAACAACCCAAAGGCAGGGAACTGTGGGTTTCCATGCATGAGCTAACCCCCCAGCTCTAAACTCTGATGACAGTCAGCAAGGGGATAAGCAGCTGAGATCTCATTTTCCTTCCAGGTACATCTAGGGAGTTCCAAATTGCCAAAAGGTAAAACAAAGGACATTAAGGAGGGAAAAAGCAGATCCGTTGTTTCAGGGCTTCCAGCGTGGACAACTCACAGACTTTTTTTAAAGAGTTTGGTAGAGAAAGTGAGGCTGGAACATGCAAAAGGTTATACTTACATAGGCTCCCACAATGCTGCTCTTGGCAGCAACGAAGATCAGACAGATGAAGATGGCTGAGCCAAGCATGCCAACAGCACAGACAAGAGGATCAGCTCGCTGGGTTTTTAACCGGCACCATTTGGTTGCCCCAGCTCCTGTGATTACACCCAGGAAACCAGTGAAGCATGTGATTGCTCCAAAGATCAAGCTATAAAAAAAAAAAAAGAAGAAAAAGGAAAAAAAAAAAGTTGTTTTGGGTTTTTTTGTTTCTTTGTTTTTCTTTTTTTTTTCTTTCCTTTTTCTCTGAGTTTTTCCCCAATACGGGCACGGTCATTGAAGGACTTATTGGGGTAAACTGAATAATGGAAATCTGCACGTTGGCTTTGCAAGTTTCAAATAAAACAAATGAGCTCCCTGCTGAGTGCTTGGGATATAAGAACTCTGCCCTGCTGTTTGAAGACAAAACAGCAGATAAAATTCAGCCTTGTATACAGGCACTCACCCATGTACAGAGAGATGTAATGGGTTCATACTGCTGCTTTGTGTGGAACTGAGCTTCCCATCAAGTGCACTGATTATGTATTCCCCAAATTAATAACTGATCATGTAAAGGGGAAGTATGGACAGAGCTAGCTGTAGGAAGCTTAAGGAAACCCAACAAACCCCTCAATACCAGTGACTTTCAACATACTCTGACTTTCTAACTCCTTTCAGACCACTTCAGAGAAGCCTGGTTAGATTATTTTGCTGTGATATTACAGATTTGAAATATGTTAATTTAAATTTAAAGAGCCAGGAGTTGTCAAGGATTCTCCATATTGTCTGTGGTGGACTTGGAATCTTTGGCAATCACAGTACAGTAGCTCCAGGACAGCTCCAAATACAGGTGGCATCAAAGCATGGAAAACTTCTCTTTGTAAACAGCAGATGGGGAGTCTGACTGAAGCTGTATTTTCTGCTCACTGCATTTTTTGCAGAATAGACAGACTGCCTGATGGGCACTCTAGCTGATGGTACTCCAAACCCCTAAGTAGTTTACTTGAGATGGGACTGTGTCAGCCATAGCAAGAAGGTTTTCCTGATGTTGTTTTCCCCTCACAACCTAAAAAGCAAAGGGGCTGACAAATGGCAGGTTTTTGTATCTTTTCTTCACCTGGAGAAATTAATTTTTTAGTATTTTATGGCTTGTGCCATTGCAGTAGTACAAAGTGATGAATTGTTTTTCATGGCTTATGTGCTGCAGGTGACATTCTATAGCTGGGACTGAAAAAACAAACCATTGGATAACACCCTGTCATCCAGAGCAACAGGTCCTGGATCTCTGCAGCATTTTTCAGCAAAACTCAGCACACAGAGTGGTTTACAGAGCAATGAAACACTGTGAGTCCTCAATCACACAGGAGGTTCTGCAGAGTGAGTCCCTGCAGCCTTAGGAGAACCCTGAATTATTGCCACCACTGTGCTCCCCAACCTGCCAGCTGATTCTGCTGCTATCACAGAAAACACCATGGGTGTTAAGAAACCAAATTCTCCCTCAGCTCTCGAAGCATCTTCCAAGGCACAGACAGCAGTCTCCTTTTTGCTTCTGCACTATAGCCTGGGAACTGAGACAGAGCTGAGGTCATTGCTTTCTCCCTTGGTTTGACTGCATGTGATGAAGAGAAGAGCAGCAATAAAACCTAGTTTACAATTGAAGCATTTCCTATCATTGTTGCAAAGACCCAGAGGAAATTACAGACATTCTACTAACCTGACTCTGTGGGGCTTGCCTGTTTCCTCTGGTAAATAAGCCCCTACCCCTTTTTTCCCCCCCTCTTTAAAGCAGAGAAGTATGAATCTCACCTATCTTTGGTGCCACAGGGCTGTGAGCTGCAGGTCTCTGCTGTCTTCTGCACAACCTGTGCCCTGTGAAGGTAGAGAGGGATCCACATGCCAAGTGCCCCTGTGGCAAAGGAGACAGCTGAGGTGGCCAGTGATGAGAAGACGTAGCTACGGCTGTGGAGACACAAGAGGCAAAGCCAAGAGAAGGTTTAGAGGGAAAAGGGAAATAGGAAGAGCCCCAGGAGAGGAGCCTGTATTTCAGTGACAAAACACAGTGCTCTCCTAGCTACCTCCTTTTGTTAAGGAGCAGAGATAATACTAGGTACAAAGCAATGGACAGTAAGAGATATGGAATGTTTCTCGTGATGCTCCACTGAGGTGCTTCTAAGAGATCATTTTTCATGGGACAGTCTCAGAAGACAATCAGTCACTAAGACAAGATGTGTGAATTACAGAGCTTTCCCTGTATCACTTATTTATCTGGATTATCAGTTGCCCTTCTCCCTCCCCATCCATTCCACCATATGATTACTACTTAGACAACCTAGCAAAAAAAGCTAGACAGAAATATTGCTAAATTAACCATCATCACTTTTCAGACTCCTTTTGCTCTGCATGCCAACAGCAGCATTCTAGCCAGTAGTTCTAGACATGAAGGACACTCTAAGTGTCTGATCAGAATTCTGATGTAACACTATTCACCTCTGCAAGTATTTGCACATTCAGAGGCAGCTTTCTGGAAGCAAGTGCAGCTGCTTGAACACTCACGAGCACGTTGGGTGTTTGTGAACATACACAAGCAGCACCCAAGCACATTCAGTGCTCCTGCATTCAGTCCCATGTGGTTGTATAATCATATGTATTTAAACTTGCCATGTAGTGCAAGCTTTTGTGTATCTTCTGCTTTTAAATTGCTCTGGCATTTAACTCTCTCTTTTGCTTCAGCAGAGATCATCTCTCAAGGAAGAAAAAGGATCTAAGCACCTCAGCAACAGTGGCACAACAATTAATAGAGGTACACAGCAATTTTTACACTTCAAAAGCCTCAATCTGTCTGAAGTATGAGCCAAGCATAGCAGAGCCTCCCTTAGATCTCAATCTTGGAAAGGTTGGAGGAAAAACTGGGATCCATCATTGTCACTGCAGTCAACACCTTGTGAAAATGAACTGTGCTTTTCTTTCCTCCATCCACAGCCTCAGCTTCCTGCAACTCCCTGCATGTTGTCACTTTTCACACTGCTAAGTACAGGGGCCTGGATGTTTCAATTAAGCATCAGAGGCGAAATGTGCTTTTTACTAGAGAGCTCTTACTTTCTAATCAGAGCTTTCATGTCTCTTAGCCATGAGGTCCGAGCCTTCAGCTGTCCCCCAAGTTGTTCAACATTTCCTCTTTTAGCAGCAGGTACAAATATCAAGATGAGTGTCCCTGTTATCATTCCCAGGAGTGGAGATACCTGCAAGAAAGGATCAAGGAATTAGCACAGGAGTTGGCAGGGTTTGTTTTGATTAGTCAGGAGGAAGCAGATTACATTAGTTTTGTTCCAGCAACTCGATTCTTTACAGCTAGCCAGACCCTGTGAACAAACACACTGAGGCATCTGCTCCTTTCCTTCCTCCCTGTCATTCCCTGGATTCTCTTATCTCACTCTGGAAACATGCAGCTTTGAGAACACACTGATTAAGGCAGTCCATCTCTTTATGTTTGTAAAGTACCAGGATTCATCTAAGAACAGTTTTTCAGTGATGTTTAACTCTCTGGAAAGCTACCCTCAGCTGGGCTAAGAACCCAACTATTGGGCTAAGAACCCAACTATTTTCTGGGAGAGCACCGAAGCCTTTTAAAGGCAATGAGGCCAGGTGAAAGAATTTTGGACACAGGGAGCATGCTGGCTTTGAATATCCTTGTTTGATTTGCATCCCTCTTCCAGCTAAGCCACAATGGGTTGATTTTATGCTGATGATTCTATGAATGGCTTCCCATTCTCAGGCAGCTTCCACAGATTGCAGCAGATGAAGAAATTGAAAATTCAGGCTGGAAAACAGTAAAACATGTTCAAAGGTTAGGTTTCCCAGTGTCCAATCCTTTCTCCCAATCACCAGACAAAATTACAAAGTTCCTACAGTGTTTTGCAAGCTACAAATATGATTCTTGTCTTGACACTGAAGTTCCATCATTGTCAGAATCAAAATAGGAACGTGGATTTTCACAGAACTATCATCTCTTCTATACATGCCATTTTAAAAGCAAATTCCTCTTCCAAAAAAAAAAATAAAAAAATTCCAATAATAGTCTGTAAGTAGCCTGTACACAAAGAGCAGTGTTCCACATTTAAAGATGGCAACCCTGAATTCTTCTAGGAAAGGGAAGATAAGACAAGTCTATTTCAGAACTGGAAAGACAGGAAAATACCTCATCCAGGGATAAATGAAGCCTGGTACAGTAGAATATTACAACTGAATGAAAAACACAGCACTAGTAAACAAAAACAGAAATGCTGTGATTTTCTGGGGCCATATAATTTAAAGTGTCTTTGATTTTTATCTAAAGGCTCAATCCCCCAACAGGACAATATCCATGGATACTCAGTAATGCTCCAGTGAAGTAGTGACATTACTGCCAGATCCAGAGACAAAGCTGCCACTTGCCAATGTGCTCTTCTGCCTTCTTCAGCCCAGTGAAGTACAGATAATTCCTGACCTCCCATGGATTTGAAGACCACAGGAGATCACAGAGGGAATCTTTCACATCACACAAGAGCACAGTCATTGCCACAGGGATGGAGGCTGCTTCACACTGATGTCTGGAAGCTTTCTACATGTGCTGTTTGATTGTAAAAACTACGCAGTGCTGTCCAAAACAACCATCACAGAAGTATTCAGCTTGTCAGGTTCCCCAGGATTCTGCATGGTCAAGGAATCATGCATCAATGTGTCATTTGTAGTGGAAATTATCCCAGTCTTGAGGACAGCCTGGATTTCTCAGGATGGTAACTATGGAACTTTCTTCAAAAGAGAAAGATGCTGGCAAGGATTTCTTTGCACAAATTAAGCCTTTGACTTTTACAGACAGAAAAACAAGAGCACTCCAATGCATCAATCTTGTTAAAGCCCACTGGAGGAGCTTTGGGGTTTCTTATTCCTTGGGTTGGCCTCTGCTCAACAGTTAATATTTCCCTTAAGGTATTTCTGCTACTGCATGAGGTAGCCATCCTCTTGGTGTGAAGCTGTAGGCTTTTGAACCTTTCATTTCAGGTTCACAGCTGGAAACCTCTGACCACTCTCTGAGCTGCAGAAGAAGGGCTCACAGTGATTCTACTGGCTTTGCTTCCCCATGAGGGACAGGGAAGGAATGGCTTGTGTCACAGAAGGGGACATTCGCATGACATAGGAACCCACAGAGTTCATCACCTGCTGTTACCAATGGTGTTGGCCTGAGCTTCATGGGATCCATTGTCCTCACCAAGTGCCAGAGCCCAAGAATGCACCTCGTGGGGGCTCGTGCCACCCACCCTGTCCGAGGTCAGAAAACAGTTCTGCTGGACCACTTCCCCCCAGCCCCTCTCAAGACATCTTTGTGTGCAGGATCTGTTTGTGCCTATGTGATTGGAGCATATAATCTTTTCAACACATTTATCAAGGTCCCAAGAGGTTAAAAGAGAAGGAAACCGACTGTCTCAGGGCTGAAAAACAAGCGGAAACTGGAACAAAGTGTTTTTTCCTCAAAGCAGGAAGCCATTCTAAGAGTTTCTTGACAGCAGGGGACTGAAAGACTGGGGAGTTGATTTAAGGCAAATGTCTCATCCTCCCATCCCCACAAAGAAATCATGGTTGACTGATAAAAAAGTGAGTGGAAAAGGATTGCTCCCAGGCGGGAAGAAAACAAGCACAAGGAGCCCAAACACCCCTTCCATTTGGTTTAGAGAAGGCATCTGCTATGCACTCAATATGCATCCATGCAATTTCCAGTCCTTTACCTTCTCACATATAATAACAGGCTGAAGAATTGTGTGAGAGAACTCTTCCTGCCTCTGGCACACCTGTTATTCCCATGCTGTTCCCAGTGCCTTACCCGCAATGCCCAGTGCCAGTCTCCAGCAACCTGCTTCACACTCGACCCCGTGATGTATCCCAGGCCACTGCAAGTGACACAAAGATAAGAGTCAGAGCACCCAAGCCAAAAATGTTCTTAAACCAAAATTTTCAAAGGCACAAGCATTTGTGTGGCCGAGGCTTTCTTCTCCTGCAGGAAGAAA
The DNA here is from genome assembly GCF_003957555.1 of Calypte anna. Taxonomy (NCBI): domain Eukaryota; kingdom Metazoa; phylum Chordata; class Aves; order Apodiformes; family Trochilidae; genus Calypte; species Calypte anna. The sequence continues at coordinate 176,693 of NC_044264.1, forward strand.
CCCAGGGGATGACGCTGATGATGACCGATAAGTAACTCTTCCCAGCACTCCTGATCTAAAAATGCTGAGATTCCATGGAAATTGGGACACTGACCTCAAGTTTATGGCTGACCTTTCAATCTACAGTGGATGAAAACAAAGCCTCAAAACCAATTTAATTCCCAATTCAGTTTCCACAGCAGGCTTTTCTGTGCAGTAATTAATACGAATACTTAACAATTTTGTGTTCAAGGTCCCAGTTAAGAAGTGCCTTTCAAGGGCTCACCATAGTCAATCATTTAATTTTTTTCTTGCCTTTTAATAGTACCTGGTTCTAATTACTCACAAAGAGACCATTTTCCATAAGTTTATAAAAAAACCCAAGAAGATTCTGCAAGACAGTCTGATGGAAGAACAAGAGGCCTGAAGCTTGGAAATCCCCTCTGAAGAAAAAGGAGCAGCAGGACCTTCAGCAACATGCTAAGAATTACATGGTGGTAACAAAAACTCTCTCACAAGAGATTAGATACAGGTGCACACAGCCACAGAAGCAGGCAGCCATTTGCTCATTTTTGGAAGCCCACCCCAGTGTCTTAGATCTTGATTTCACAGTAACCTGAAAGACAGTGCCTAGAGGAGGTCAAGTCCTCAAATGAATCAAAGCAATAATACAGAGAACCACCAGAAGATTATTAAAATTTGTAGCTTAATTTAATAATGCTAAAAGCAAGCAGAGGAAAAAATCAGCTCAAATATTTTTATTCCATTTCCCCCCATGGCTCTAAAAAACCCCAAACTCCTTCCTACTTATTCCCAAAAGTCACACATGAGCCAGTAACAGGGCTAGAAAAAGAATCCAATTCCTGCAACTAATTAGTCACTGCTCACAGTATTTTCCTCTCTAAACCATTCCAACCAAAGACAGAAGAACTATCATTGTTTTGCAACTAAGGATCTGTGTGAGCTTCCTTTAAGAGAAAAGCCAAAACCAGATGAAAGGAGAGTTAGGTCACTCACCTGCCCAGAGGAATTGCAAAGTAGAAAACAGACAGCATAAGGGTCCTTGTGTTTTTGGTGAAAAGGTCTCCTATGATGGTTGGTGCAATAGTGGAGTAACTTGCTTCACCAATGCCAACCAAACCTCGTGAGAGCACAAGAAGCCAGAAATACTGAGGAGAAAAAAAAAAAGAGAGAAGATGTTAGCATGTCTCCCCTTGTATTTGGGAATGCAGGATGGACAATAGTGGAAGAGGCACAAACAGGGAAATACAAACCCATGAGACTGGGAATTGACTCCCTGGTATGGATTTTGCTTTTTTTTAAACCTCCAGTTTGTTTCATTTGTCTCTTCCTGGGGAGGGAAGGGACTACCTTTCTGTAAAGACTTATAGGCCTGTAAAAAAGCAGTAATAATGCATGTTCACCCATTCTAAGGCAGGCAGAAGACCCTTGGTCTATTCTCAGGGGGCAACTCAGCATTCTTAAGCCCAAGCACAAGCCCTCTGCACTGACAGAGGAATGTCTGGGGAGGTGGGTGAGTACAATGGACCTGCCCTGAAGCCCAAAAAAGTAATCCCTGCCCAGCACAAACCCAACACCCCCCAGCCCAGCAAGAAACAAGGCTGGTGAAATCCTAAAGGCTCTTCAAAACTGTGAAAGAATTGAACCTGCAGTCCCCTGAACTCCCACTTTTTTTCTTGATTGGAGGCTCCTGAATATGGGAGGCTTTGCAAAGGTGCTAAGCACCTATCTCACTCCACTTGGCCTTGGAAAAAAACCTCAGTGCCAATCTGAGCTGAGATACACACAGTTAGCATCACAGAATCACAGAATGGTTTGGGCTGGGAGAGACCTTAAAGATCATCTTGTTCCAACCCTCTTGCCATGGGCAGGGACACCATGGGAATTAGGGAGAGGTAAGCCTTGAGCTTTACTGGGAACTGTGGGAACACCAGTGTGCTCAGGAGGAGTAGCAGCAGGTGAAAGATTTAAGGCAGAAGTTGCAAAAGGCATTAAAGCCACCCAGAGAATCACATGTCCTTCTGAATAAAGAACATTTCAACAGAATGAGGAGAGGGACTTCACGTTCAGCACAACACAGCCCAAGCTGGACAAGAAGTTCATCTAATGGAATTTTCTCCCTGGCCCAAGTTCCCTGTTTCAGCCAACACTTTTCTCAACTGCAAGGACCTGATTTTCCAGGCAGCCTCTTTCACTACACTGGCAGTTTTCTAGGTGCTGCTGTGTGAAGGCATAAAGCACAATCCCTTGATGCTTAAACAGCTGATACATGAGCACAAGCAAGTTGAGCTACACCCAGAAGTAACTGCAGGTGCAGAAACTAAGCAGGCAACTGCAGAAAACTGCAGGCACAGGGGAATCTGTTTCTACAAATCTAACTTCTCCAAATCCCAGTTTACTGCTATTATTCTGTGGAACATTTTTGAGAAGAACAGCAGGGATTATATGTCCTTAACTAAACAAGTGTTTGGAGAACAATGAGCAAGCACCAAACCCCTTCGACAGATGGGGAAAAGCTGAGTTGCAGGGAACTGACTGGCTTTCTGTCCTATGGCCAAGCTGAGCCAAAATACAGGGCTCTCATTCTCAAATCTGGAAAAATGACATCCAGACACATGCCTCAGTCACAAATACATCCACCAGCACACAAAAATCTACCACTGACACGTTTTCACTGTGATCCTGACTGTAATCCCCTGGCTGAAAAGAATTTCTTGAGGATTCCTGCAGTCATACAAAACAAATACTTTTGTGCACTCTTCACTTCACATTATTTTGACGTAAATTCTGGACCAATAGTCCTTTTCTGTGTGTCTCCAAGTTCCTTGTTTGCTGGCAGGGTGTTTGCAGTGCTGCTATCACTCAGAGATCTCCCAGAAGCTGCACATACGTAACAGAAGCACGTGGGGGTAGGCAGAAAGGGTAATTCTGTGACTCAAGCTATTTCATTTATGCCAATTACCCAATGCCAAATCACTCCACTACAGAAATATGCTGACAGTGATTGGTGCTCAGGTAACCAATGTATGTGGAATGAGCAACAGTATTTAAAACATGCTGAATGACTTAGTCACCCAGAATTAGAAAGCGAGGGAACTGGAGGCTGATTTTCTTCTATTAAGAAGGTCAGGTGTGGATCACGGAGAGGGTGACAGGCAAAACAATCACCTGCCAGCCCTGGAATGAGGATGTAAGGAGTGCTGGTTACTCCTGCAGAATGACAAGTTTGCAAATCCACCGGATGATCCTCAACTTTGAAATACCTTCATAAAAAGGACACATAAAAAGGTTTGAGCTCACCAGCCAGGGTCACTCCCAGGGAATACACTGGATGAGAACTTCCTTCAAGTAATGCTGTTATAGGACTCCTCTTACAACCCCTGAATAAAGCAGGAAAACCATACAAAGGTTTCCTATTGTGGTGAAGAGTGGCTTGGTCCCACCAGCACCACTGACTGAGAGTCCCTGTTCAATGAAATCATCTGCAACAAGTAACATGTTCATTCTTCTCCCCCAGTTCCTCCTTGGATCCTCCCCTCCTGTTCTTACCCCAGGCTTACAAACTTCAAACATCAGTTTAATACTTAATACTTTAATACTTAAACTATGTTCTCTGAAGCACCAATTTCCAAAGTCAAGAGATTCTTACTTCAGCTGGCAATAGAGGCAGTCTTATAAAAGCACAACCTAGATAAAGGTACAGATGGGATTGTCCTCCTGAGATGATGAAAATGTTTTCCTGTTGACAATTAGGAAAAAATTCTAAAGTGTAAAATAATGTTAGGGAATTATTTATAAACAGCTGTACATTGTGCCTGGTTTTAGAGCACAATATCTAGGATTAAAGAGCTAATCCCTCATCTTACCCAGGTGAAGGAGCCCTTCTGGATCTCTGGCTAGCACGCAACCTACTGGAACCTATACAACAAAAAGATGCAGTAATTTGTAACAGTGAGCTAGAACCCACAATCTTCTAGCTCCACTCAGTCAGCCAAAACAAGCTTTTAACATCTCTGAAGAGGGGCAGCTGGGTAGCTCCCCCAGAAAAAAAAAAAAAAGTCATTTCAGAGAGAGAGAGGCCTAAACTTTTCATTTTTCATAGAAGAAGCAACAGTACAACCCACAACACGATGCCATGATTCTTATGCTGCTACTCATTTGGAGCACAGAAGTCCCAGGAACCAAACTGGTCCCTAAACCACTGTGTGTGCACTATAGACAAGTGTTATTTCATGTATGTGAACCCCAGACACATCTCTGAGTGTGTCAGAACATAAGAACCAACACAAGCAGATGGGAAAGTCAGGTAATACCCAGGCAGAGGGGAGCAGTGTTCTCCTCAGTGCTAGAAGGGACCTTCTGCCATTTCCTTGGCACCACATTCCTATCCCCCAAGTGTTTTTTCCTCTCTCCCACCCCAGGTTTTTCAGCAGTTTAGTGAAACAAAAAGATCTGACATCAGTCAAATTCTGCTCTAAATTATCGTTGCTTAAAAACAGCTGAGATTTTGAACTTCATTTCACTGTTCCCCAAGCAGAAATGGATGTTTTAAAGCAGATTTTTCCTTTCTACATGACTTTGGAGCATTTCTGTAATTTGCTCATCTGTGCAGGAAAACAGAAAACATCTCAGAGATATTTCAGCACCTGAGCTTATTCTATTGCTGGGTAAGCCTAGCAACCTCTGTACTTCAGTGTCTTTCTAGGGGTCTGTGCTTTACAACTCAAGTTTTTGGAAACAAAGAGCTTTCAGGCAAACAATTTATGTGTTTAATTTTGGCTAGCAGTCATGGCAGAGATGTTTGCACCTCCATGGGAGCTGCTGTCATCTCCTTGTTTGTAGAGATGCAACGGTTTTCTTTGGATGGCTGGATGGCAGAAATAGCTCTCCTCATCCACCTCTGCTTCAGAGGCAATGTCCATCACATCTGCTGGACTTGGACAGCCAAGTTTTCCTTGGACATGGACAGCCAAGTTTTCTTTGGACATGGACAGCCAACTTTTCCTTAGACATGGACAAATAGTTTTTCTCCAACCACAAAGAGGTTGATGAGACACAAGCCAGGGGAGATGCCAGTACACAACAAACCATCAACATATGAAAGGAGTGAAAGAGACTCAGAACCACCACAGTCTTCCTGAGAACTTCAGGAGATGTCACCATCAGAAAATATTGCACAGGGAAAGGACTCCTACATGCAGATGTGAAGTGGGAAAGTCAATGGATCTGCTCCCTTCTTCCCATCTCTTAAGTCTCTGGAAGGAAACACACGTCCTGGTTCTGCTGCTAAGTCTTTAGTATTGTCATTTGAAGATTAACAAATCCAAACAAAAAAACCCCAACAACTCACTCCAAAACAGACCTGAGTTTTGGCAGAGGTACAAATCCTTATTCCTCAGGGAATGCACTGATCACTGACAGGAATGTGCTGCCTACCAACTTCTACACTTCTTCAACTCTCAGCAAACCACAGGCAACAGCAGCTAGAGATCGTGGGCTTAGATCTTCCACGATTTTAGTCTGGAAAAAGATTTTGTTATTTGATTTAAATATTTATAATATGCCAAATAATAGCTCCTGTATTTTCTCAACAAAGTATGAATGGGCTAATATTCACATTTTCACACTGCCTTTAACTCTCAATCTCATGCATACATAAATGTTTGATGGCCTAGGACATGTGATTAGCTTTAATCATGTTTGGACAAACCTCCTAATTATACATTTATCCTAGTTGTAGAGACCATTGAGTGAGTAATACATGTTTTAATAGGTCTAATTACAGCTTTAAATTCTTTCTCTTTTTTTTTTTTTTTTTTTTTAATTAGTTAACAAAAGGAATTAAGCCACAGTTCTTTGAAAGATTAGCTGTCAGTGATAAACCTATAATCTACCAAATATGTGTACAAATGTGAACCACCAGCTTTAGTCTCTAAAGAATCATATGATCCTTAAGCTTTGGTTATTAAGGATTTGCATGAGTGTGGAGTCACTTGTAAGGGTCTCACAAAACATCTGAATCCAGGCTCCTTTAGATTAGGGACACACAGCTTGAGGAGACCACACAGATACAGCCAACCTACTATAAACTACTAGTTAGGATGCTCAGTCCCAGTAGCCATGTTTTGATCTGATGTTGCTGCTCTAAAAGGCTCTTGCACCCTTTATTTATAAATTATTATTATTATTTATTATTATTAATTTAACCTCCTACAGTGTCTACATTTAGCTGCTGTAGGGCTCAGCACCACGAAATTCCATATTTGAAAATTTGCCATATTTTCCTTCTTTTATTAAATAAACATTATGCAGAAAAAGAAAAGAAAAGAAGACACAGAATCAGGGTTTGCATCCTTGGAAAGAAGATGTGCATAAGGCAAATCATCCCTGCCACCAGGCAGCTAGGATTGCAGCCACTCAAAGCCTAAAACACATGCATGTGGAATGATAATAAGATAAGGAGAAAGCATTGGGATGGACTGAATTTCCCTCAATTTCTGGACAAAACTCAGTTCAATTGTAGTGCAGTTGCAGTGTTCCTATAGTTGGCAGGGTCCTGCACTGACAACACCCAGGGGGCACCACAGCAGTCACAAGTGATCAGCTACATCAGCTGGAGAGAGAGAAATCTGCTATTTATATATCAGCTGAGCAAAGTAAAACCCACAGGGCTCAGATGCAGATTCCAGGCTGCACAACCCTGGTCCCTTCTGACCCTCCTGTGCCAGCAGCTGTCTTGCCTGTCCTCAATCTTCTGGCCAGGCAAACCCCCACACTTCCTTTTGCACTCCCAGGACTTTTCCCAAGCCTTATCAGCACTTTGTAGGGATCTAAGTGGTTAAAGAGGACAAACCCCACCCTTCACCACAGGTATGCAAAGCTGTCCCATGAACCAGGCTGCAACCCAAGGCAGGAACATGCTCCTGACTATCAAGATTGTGACTCAGAGCCTTGGCTCCTGGAAACTCCCAGGGCAAACTCCAGCTCCCCAGCTGAGCCATGGAATGACACCACCAAGCCAGGTGACAGGTTTACTTAAACACCAAACACCCCATCTCTCTCAGCCCTTCCAGCAATGATGGGGTCACCTTTAAGAAGCTGAAAGTTTCCAAGGCAAACAGGGACACTATTGTGAAAGACAAGATGACACTAAGTGGTGATGTTGATGTTTTCAATTCCATTCTGCTTCTGGACGAACCACAAAAGCTACAGCGGGACAGAGAAGCCTAAATAAATCTTCCACCCTCTCTGCACCCCTAAAGCTTTACAGATTTGGAATACACATAACCAAGGCACCTGGCTTCCATTTGTGGATCCAAGTCCTGGGTCCACACACCCTCTAAGAATGCTGTGTCAGGTCTATGGATCACAAAGGAGTATCAAACAGGAATGATTCTAACCCTCCTCTAATAAAAAAAGAAATATTGTCAAGATCTAGAGAGAGGTTGTATATTTAGTAGTGGTGAATTGTCCACTGCCAATTCTGAAGAACATATCTCCCTGTCAAGTTCAGGCCAGACTTCTAAATAATTGAATATTCATGCCAAATTCTGGCCATTTGATGTCTTGCTGTCTGTGGTATCTTTGTGCAAGAAGAAAGGAAGATTAATATCTACCTTTATTTACAAATTATCTTAAAGTAATCCCTCATGGGCATTGCCAGCAGAGAGACCCAAACACAAAACAACCTGGGGGCAAAACTCTTCGTTCTGATGCTTTGTTGGCTGGTACTTTTCTCCCCCATTAATAGGCTGGGTAAGCCTTGTTTTCAGGATTTCCTACAACCAAAAGGAGTTGATTACATTTCATCTCTGGGTGATAGCAACTAGCAGGATACATGGTTGGTTGATGTTGACATGCTGATTGTATTGACTGGTTGACAGGTTGATGAGTTCCCAACTCTGCTGCAATGCTGTGAACTATCAGTATTTTATCTGTTTTCAGTAGAGATACAAGTGCACTCCCCTTCTCACCTCCAACAAGATGTTCTCCCCTCATCAGACATGAGCCTTGGTGGCCGGCTGGCCTGGGGGACATTCACTGCAGTTTCTGGGCCTTTTGCCACCTGGCCCACTGGACAGAAGTGATTTGGTTTAGACTCCTTTTTTCTTCCCTCATTGTGTGTGTTATCACTTACCCATAACCACTTTTCACTTCCCATCTCTTTCCAATCTCAAATCCCTTCATGTGGCTGCTGCACACATTTCCTGTAACTTCTGTCACCACTGGATTCTCTTCAGGTTCTACAGTTTCCTCCCTTTGAGTTGAACTCTTGATGTCAAATGAATCTTTCATCACCATTTTCAAACTTCTCTCCTTTCCATGCACATCAGAGAACAAGAGAATAGCTGGGACTGGAAGGGGCCTCTGGATATACCCTGATCCATGCTCCCTGCTCCAAGTGGGACCAACCCCAACAGGCTGGTCAAGGTCACATCCAGTTCAGTTTTTAATATCTCCAAGGATGAAGAAGCCACAACCTTGTTGGACAACCCACTCCACTGTTGGACCATTCTCACAGTAAAACTGATTTTTTCTTGAATTTCCTGTGTTTTAGTTTGTGTCCACTAAACTCATCTGGTCACTGGGTACCACTGAGAAGAGTCTGGCTTTACCCTGACTGCCTTCTCTCAGGTATTTCTACATGTCAAAGCAACACTACAAGCTCTCTAGTGATAAAAGCACAGTTTTAGAGTGAAGATTCCACTTCAGCAAAGGTAAATTATTCAAAATCTCAGTTAAATCCACAGGGCAGACATAATCTCATTTACTGTGTCTCTGTTGCATTCAACTTCAACCACTTTTCTTCACTCTTTTCCTCTTAAGCCTGGTTGTGCATGGCAAGTAAACAACTCTAAATATTTAGTGTTCAGTGAAGAAGCTTCTCTTACCCAAAGCTCTTTCCCTGCCAGGAAGGTCACTAACACTGGAGTGAAAAGCCTCGGGCCTCCTTTCAATTACTCACACATTTGGTCAACACATTCCCATCAGTTTTATTCACACCTCCTTATTATAAGCTGGCTAGAGGTTATAAGCACATTACAGATGAGACCACCTACACCACAACAGCAAGCTACTGAGTTACTGAAACCTTAGTACACTTGATTTTTTCTCCAGGGTCAATATATAAACCCTTTGCAACTAGGATGGACTGATACCATAGCTTCTAAAGCAGGTCTCATTCTTCTACACTATGTCAAACACTTCCAACTCATTTGGATGCAAAGTGTCCTGTCTATTCTCAGCTCCAAGCACCTCACCTTTGAACAATTCCCTTCTGGGAAAATTTGGCTGCTATTCAGATCCTAACAATGAGGAGAAGAGAGACTACAGCAAGCAGAAAAAGCACAAAATACATATTTAAATACAGAAATGAAGCAAAGTCCACTCACCTTTCCTTTGATTGTCTCTAGTATTTGTTAATGGCTTTAGCTCTCCCAGGTGTTCTGTTCAGGCATACTTAACAGAATGTAGAAAGTTTTATTTGGAAATGCACTTGAGATTCTGGCTGATTAAAGTGTCCTTAATTTATAAGCTTTACATTATTACTTAATACTTAAAAATAACCAGGAAAGACTGTCAGATATTCCCTTCTCACTCATTACACCCTTCAATCAGCAACTAAAGTGTTTATCAACTGGATACCTACAGGCAGACTCTAAACCTGAAGCACCTAATTAAGCACACTGGGGAAAAACAAAAGCAAAACCACCCTGGAAGCAGCAACTCCCACAGCACTTCTCAGAGTCTGCAGGGATCTGCTGCATGCTGCAACAGCTGGAAAAACCAGGGCCAAGCTTTTCTCAGCTCCTTGCAGATTTGGGGATATGAAATTCCTTTCTGGCATCCAAATTGCAGTGTCTGAAATCCATATTTGCCATCATTGCCCTCCCTTCAAACCCGTGGCAACCCTGGAAGGCTCCCCTATTACTTTTCAGTCATTTGGGGGAGCACCAAAAAAGAAAAAGAAAGGAAAAAAAAATGAAAAAGAGTAGGTCCAGTTCTCCATCCAATTAGGTAATGGAATTACAAGACACTGGGTGATGAAGCAGGGTCTTGACAGTAGCCTCAGAGAAGACAAAGCAGCATTTCAGCTTAGTAATTGAAGGGCTTTCCATTGGACTGACCTGCCTGTGGTACAAATAGTACATGACAGCCAAGTGGTGGGATTGATGTTTTTCTCAATTTAGCATCTTGGTCATTAATAGTGCATTAATGACAAGAGTCTGGGCTGTAATTGGAAGGAATATAACAGATTAGCTTGCTTATTCACCAGAACACCAGCCAGCAGAGTGCTACTTATAAAACAGACCTTAAAGAAAAAGGTTGATGCTTTCAAATAAATCCTAGGGCTCATAAAGAGCCCCATGTTACCAGTGCTGCTTGAACATTGAGTTAAAACACTTCTCATCCCAGTGGCTCTGGTGTAAGACACAGAGAAGCCCCCTAGCATTTCACAAAGCTAAAAGAGTGGTCATTTATCCATGTTACAAACCCATTACATGCAGCTGGGCAGGAATGTATCTTCCCAAACTCTTCCCCTGAGAATCATAATAGTCCTGGGTGGGAAGCAAACTGTTGCTTTTTGTTCCAGATCTGTCAGGTGGGACACACTTAGCAGTGCCTGCAACAAATACCTGGCATCAGGCAGTGTCACCATACCCTTCCTGAGCCCTGCAAAGGCAAAAAATAATCACAAAACCAAGGGATGGGGAGATCTACAACAGATTTTTGCAGCTGTGGAAACGATGAGAAGCTCTTGACACAAGTTTCCACATCCCAGTAGCTGGAATATGACCTGGCACACATGAAACTAAGGAATATTCTCAGGCAGTAAGTAACAAGCTGGCATGTTCCAGGCACAGATGAGTCACAAGTGAAGCCTGAATCCAAGCAATCCAGCTATAAACACAGATACCAGAACACTGAGTTCCAGGTGCACAACTCTAACAACACCTCCACCTCCAGTGATGACTGGAGAGGCACAAGAGACCTGACTGCATCCACACAGTGCCTTGGCTCAAACACCCTTTGGTTTGGACCAAGTCTTCAACTGGGATGTACCCAAATCCAACAGACAGGTCCTTAGAGAGCACAACCCCATCATTTCTCAGCACCATCAGACACCCAGGTGGGTGTTTTGCTCTAGCTGTATGTATTTTCAAGGGCAGAACAAGTTTTGAGACTCCATAAAAGACACATTTTAATAGAATGCCTCAGGTTTAAATGAAATTACCACAAAGTGATAGTCCCAGCATCTGTTGGTTCTGCTGATTCTTGGCATATTCCATTTTGCATATGCTAAAAATTTTTAAGCGTGCCAGCTTAAAAAAAAAAAAAAATCCCATCCAAATCCCACCAAACTCTGATTAATTTTTTTTTCCTCCCACTTTGTTTTCACACTTCTCTGGTTCGCTGCCTCAATCAAGCTCCAAGCACTGTGAGGAAGGATGCCCTTGCAGAATGCACCAATTCCTCAAACCTACCAACTTCTCCATGATTTCCTTTGAAGAGTTGCTAAATGCTAGATGAAATGTTATTAATTGGCAGGATTTTGTCATGCTAGAGCTTCATTCCATTCTCAACAAGCCATCCTATCTGACAAAATGACAATCCTACTTAATTATATTAAATGCATCTTCATGTTTTGTCATTATCTTCTCATGAGATTAAGTCAATCATGTTTTGCAGACATGATCAGCACCATTCCCAGGGATTTCCAGCTCAAAATCTATTACAGGAGTTTGAGATTAGTACTCTAAGTCAACCTTATCTGAATTGCAAATGCAGTGTTTTGTGCAGCAAGTGAACTTTATGCATTTAAAAGAAATGTCAACACTTCAAAAGACTAATTTAGCACCCGGTGCTTTAAGCTGTTTCCCATCTTCACACTATTTGCACTTTCCTCAGAACACAATGGTCCTTTTTACAGCCTTTCTGCATGGCCCCAGGCTGTGGGCAGCACTGAAGGAGCAGTTCCACTTCCTACAGGATGCCTGATGATGCTTTTGTATCAGCAGAAAGCCAAGAGCTCAACCAAAGAAAGGCCCAAATCCCTACCTTTGCATCTGAACACAAGCCAAAGAGGCTGAATCCCACTTTCCCTCTCCTGCATCCTGGTTTTCAGTTCAATATGCACAACTTAAAAGAACCAAGGTCCTTCTAATTCAAAGCTTAGGTTTGTTTCCAGGCCTTCTAATAATGAGCTTGGTTAAATGAGTGGTTTTCCTCTTCTGTGACCAAACTCTCCTGAACATTGATGCTTCCTTCCAAACCACAAGAACTCAAGCTGTAAGATCCCTTCTTTACATCCATGCTACATGCCCCTGTGCTCAGCTCTGGTGAGGCGACACCTCGAGTCCTGTGTCCAGTTCTGGGCCCCTCAGCTCAGGAAGGAGATTGAGGTGCTGGAGCAGGTCCAGAGAAGAGCAAGGAGGCTGTGAAGGGATCCAGCAGAATTCCTGTGAGGAAGGGCTGAGGGAGCTGGGGGTGTTGAGGCTGGAGAAGAGGAGGCTCAGGGGAGACCTCATCACTCTCTACAACTCCCTGAAAGGAGGTTGGAGCCAGGGGGGGGTTGGGCTCTTTTCCCAGGCAACTCTCAGCAAGACAAGAGGGCAGGGTCTCAAGTTGTGCCAGGGGAGGTTTAGGTTGGAGATGAGAAAGAATTTCTTTATGGAGAGGGTGATCAGGCATTGGAATGGGCTGCCCAGGGAAGTAGTGGATTCTCCGTGTCTGGAGCTATTTCCAAAGAGCCTGGATGTGGCACTGAGTGCCATGGGCTGGGAACCACGGGGGGAGTGGATCAAGGGTTGGACTTGATGATCTCTGAGATCCCTTCCAACCCAGCCAATTCTATGGTTCTATGATTCTATGATTCTACACAAATGCCAGCTTACATCCCTAAACAAACAGCATTTTTCCAGTCCCCTATTTGAACACTTCAGAGAAACAAGAAGGGAGAGGTTCTACCCCACCAAGGAGGCATTATCTTCATACAGTTATCTGGGAAGTTTATTTTCAAAGGAACAGGACCACATGGTCCCATCCAGACACCAAGCCAGACCTCCCCACTACAGAGCACTGCATGGCCAATGCCTTCTGCTCCTCAGGCCACAAGAACTTCTGCAAGAAGCAACTGATGCAGAATTTTCTAATTCCTTACTCTAAATTTTAACATCTGCTTGGAAATTTAATTGCAGCCCTACTAGTTTTTTGTTTTTTTTTTTTAATACTTCTTTTTCTCCCCTTCAGCTGGTTCAGTCCATCTCTTTTATGGACAATTTTCTTTTTCTTCTATTCCTGGGATGTTTGAATGTGGCTGAGTTTAAGATGCTGTAACAATTATTTATAAAGCATAATGCATCAGCATTACAGAGACTTCCAATCAGACAGGACTGAAGCAGGAAGCCATCCTTTTTGTGTGCCATCAGCATGCTCTGGGGTTAGGTCTCTGCTGCAGTATGAGGAGCAGAATACACATTTTAATTGCCAGCATAAGAAAGAACGCTGCCCAGACACACACAGCCTGGCAATGGAATAAATCTGCCTTCTTTCCTCTGCCTTCTCTTCAAATCATTGACCCAGGTGAGATTTCCTGCTCAGGCAGAACAAAAGCAGGACAGGCAGGATGAGAGTCATGGCCACTGAACTTTTCTACTCTTCATCCCAGAGGCTGTAAATTCAGGTTTCTGCATAAAAATGGGACAAAGCTGTAAAGGTTTTTGGCTTGTCAAGATCCTTCCTGCTGGCACCACTGTCCCCAGCTGTTGCCTTTAAGCATTTTCATGATCTGATGAAAGAGCATCCAATGTAAGCATATTGATTTTAAAAAGATGTAGTGTCTGACTCAATTCCCACAAAGACACACAAAAGGTTCCCACAGACTTCCCAAGCAGGAGCTGAATCAGAACCACAATCACAGCCTGATAATGATTGCAACATCTTCCAGTAACCCAGCTAACCAACAGCTTTCTAAAAAAAAAAAAAAAGAAAAAAAGGGGGTAGGCAGTGATAGGGAGCCCTCCTTGAGACCCACTGCAAATTAAAATTAACCCTTGAGCTTATTTCTTGATACTCTCCCAAGCACAAACCTCTGGTCCCCTGCTGCAGAAACTGCCTGAGCTCTGAGGAGCAGTTAGAATCATAGAATCATAGAATCCTAGGGGTTGGAAGGGACCTCGAAAGATCATCTAGTCCAACCCCCCCTGCCAGAGCAGGGCCACCTAGAGTACATCGCGCAGGAACGTGTCCAAGCGGGTTTTGAATGTCTCCAGTGAAGGAGACTCCACAACCTCCCTGGGCAGCCTGTTCCAGGGCTCTGTCACCCTTACAGTAAAAAAATTTTTCCGGATATTCAACTTGAACCTCCTATGCTCCAATTTACACCCATTACCCCTTGTCCTATCACTGGTAATCACTGAGAAAAGCCTAACTCCATCTCCCTGACACTCGCTCCTTACATATTTGAAAACATTGATGAGGTCACCCCTCAGTCTCCTTTTCTCCAAACTAAAGAGACCCAGCTCCCTCAGCCTTTCCTCATAAGGGAGATGTTCCACTCCCTTAATCATCTTCGTAGCTCTGCGCTGGACTCTTTCAAGCACTTCCCTGTCCTTCTTGAACTGAGGGGCCCAGAACTGGACACAATACTCCAGGTGCGGCCTCACCAATGCAGAATAGAGGGGGAGGAGAACCTCTCTTGACCTACTAACCACACCCTTCCTAATGCACCCCAGGATGCCATTGGCCTTCTTGGCCACAAGGGCACATTGCTGGCTCATGGTCATCCTCTTGTCTACCAGGACCCCCAGGTCTCTTTCACCTACACTGCTCTCCAGCAGGTCAGCCCCCAACCTATACTGGGACATCGTGTTGTTCTTCCCCAAATGCAAAACCCTACACTTCCCCTTGTTGAACTTCATCATGTTTCTCTCTGCCCAACTCTCTAGCCTGTCTAAGTCTCTCTGAATGGCAGCACGGCCTTCCGGTGTGTCTGACATTTCAGTGCAAATCTCCACCCTCAATTTAATGACCTGGCAAGAGAAGCCTCTGCAGCAGCCTGCATCAGTTCAGGTGAGTTATGACACCCAGCAACAGAAACTGCTCTTCTTCTTGCAGTGTTTGACTCGGATGGTTTCAGACTGATTAATGCGCACTTAGGCACCTAGCAGCATGAGATTAGGGTGATTTGAGAAATTTGAATGGGATTAGTTGGCTGGCTGGTTCTGCCTGGGGAAGGTGGGACCTGGGGGTAACCTTGATTGGGGTCCTGGAGGGGAAAGTAGAACTGATCCTGTTCCAGAGAGGAAAAGCTGGTGGAGATATTCCTTGTGCACCTTCAAGGTAATTTTCTCATCACATGAACATGCTTTCTGAGGGAGCTTTGGAACCACAGTCTGTCTCTCTCCTGGAAGCCAACATCAGCTGTGTTTGCTTTACAGATATAGAGAGGTAGATACTGGAAGGAAAAAAAAAACCAACACTAGGAGCAGAAAATACAACACTTCAGTTTCTGATAACATCTATGAAAAGCTTCCTCCTCTCATAGATTGGCTTTTTGGGGGCTGATAGTCTGAGAATACCCTAGATTGGTTTTCATTTCTAGTTTCCCTTGGAAGGGGGGAAGGTAGAAAGGACCAAGGTAGGAACAGAATATAAGGCAGCTACAAGACAAACACAGTAACTCTGCACTCCATTTCAGCAACCATTTCATCTCCCATCTCTTCTGTCCTAGGTCAGCAAAATACAAGGAAACAATGAGGAGCCAAGGTTCAAGAGTTCAGATCATTACACTGTGCAAAGAGTAGATCCTGCTCTTATGTGGAAACAGTCTCTGGTATTTGGTATCAGTTGTGCTGAAGATGCTGGCAGGCTTGCCCAGAATACCTTAAGACCAGAGCAACAGAGTATTCTTTACTGCAGTACACTCCACATAATTCCTATTTTTCAAAAAAAAGGCAAGGCAGTACAAGTGATCAGAGTGCTGTGACTAGCACTGGGAAGGAGCAGGAGGTGCTTTTTTTGCTGGAGTCAAATAAATGGCTCCTTTCACTTCCCATAGAAACTCTCATACTTCTTTGTCCAGGGAGCAGGGATTTTGTTACATCTTGATCTAGTCCTAGAGCTGGCAAGTCAAAGAGCCACAAAAAACACAGAGGGAGTTTCTCACAGCAGAATTGCAACAGGGACCTGACAATTCCTACTTCCCAAGAGCTTTGGGGATCTCATCCCTGACTCCAGCAGCCACATAGATGTAGGTCCACAGATCCAGGTGTGGGATCCTCTCTTCTGATGGGCAATATCGACACCAGCAGACTGCAGTGAAAGCAAACCTTCTGCACAGCTGAGAGGGGCAGCAGGGGTAAAGGGAGCTCTGGGAATTATTTTCAAACCATCTCCTTCCAGCCATAGGGGAGAGGGAATGAAAGGCAGAATCAAGCCTGTAAAGGATTTCACTCTGCAGTGTAAATGGAGATGGAAAGCCTTATCCTTTGCTTCTCTTCTGGGACTTCAGAGCCACCAACTCCAGCACAGCATCCTCCCTCATCCAGCACCTCCTGATGCTCAGCCCCTCAGCACAGCAGCTCCCTGCTGGTGAGAAGCTCCCTGATTCCTGGGGAGAAGATGGGATGCACAGACTGTCTTGTCTTAGTTCAACAGAGACAAGGAATAAGTTACAGCTAGCAGGGAGGGGAGCAGGGCACTACTCCAGCATTACACACAGGGCCATCCCAGTAGCACTTAGTGACTGGAGGGCTACCTGACTCTAGTGTATTACCCACCCAAACCTCTTCCTCCCTGACAAGAGGCTCTACAGGGGACTACATTTTCCCTGAGCAGCCTAGCAAAAGGGCAAGCATGCAGAAATCCAAACGTCAATAGTATGGGCTCATCTGCAGGGCTCCAGTAGCACATCAAAGGCTGACAAAATGCACCAGAGCCAACTACCAGCCCCTGTCCATGAACAGCCCCTGTTGGTCCCAGCACTGGTTTCTCCAGCATCCACAAAAACTGTCAGGAATTGCAGGTGAGGGAAGAAACTGAATGGATGTGCAGTTTGGGAGAATCTAATTTGCCTTCTCTCCACAAGAGAGTTCTACTTAAAGAGAAAAGGATGGAACAGCAGGATAGAAACATGCCAGCAATTCATGGTGACTTCAAAGATAACACTCAGCACATACAAAGTGATGGCTTGGGGCTTTCAGTTTTGTTTGTTTCTGTTTTTCAAACTGTGGATTTATTTTACACAATGGAAGCAAAGGAACAGGAGCTGTATGTTTTATAATACAACTTCTGCCAGAGCAAGGAAGACTAAAGGCTTTTATTTTTATGCTGCACTGAATCATCATGTGTAGGGGAGCAGGGTTGGTTTATGTTTACATTTTTAAAAATTAACCCAGCTAACCATTTGGTACCATACTGCACATAATTTGTTGTTTCTTTTTTAGTACTCCTTGAAAGACAAGCTTTGGAAATAAATACACATCTGGCATGTCTGAAAGACAGGACGTTAGCAAGTACTAACTGCAACCCACAGTGGACTATTTTCTTCTTTCAGAGACAAATCAAAAGGAGAGGAAAAGAAAAAAAAAAACCACTTGTAGAAATACCTACCCAGATCAACTTGCAGTGGGAGCAGAGGTTTCATCATGTCACTTGTATCAACATTTCAAAAGGAATATTTCCCAAGAATGGGTGGATTCAAAAGCACGTTCCTGGTTTAGAGTGTTAATTCTTTGCTTTTCCATTTCCTAACTTTCTGCCATCTGCAGCTCTGATGGCTCCCAGCAAACCCACATTGCCACAGCCTGGTCTGCCTGATTATTAGGTACACTTGGTCTCCCAGCCTCCTGGAGCCAAACTACTTAGCAGAACACTTTGCTCATCTGTAAAATGCCATCCCTTTTACACAGAACATGCTTTATTCAAGATATTTCCATAAGCAATAGCAGCATTTTGCAAGGCAGGGAGAACACACTGCAACTTTCCACCTCCAGACTCTCTCTTGCTCTAAGAAACTGCTGTCTGCCCACTGATCTCTCAGAAGTTTGTGCTCAGAGGGGTAGGAAGGGTTGCACCAAAAGCAAGGTTTTAGCTATAAAAAAATTCTGGCCAAATCAGTCAGCTGAAAAAATGACTGTTCCAAGGAATAGATGTGGATACCCAAGCAGCCAGAAACAAACTCTCAGCTCATGGCCTGATTGCTCCTGCTAACCAAAGTTGCTTCCCATGAAACTGGAAGAGAGAAATGGTGCAGTTGGGACCACAGGATGCCACCACCAGTGACATCCTGGCCTCTAAACCAACTGAGCATCATCAGCCACAACCTAAGCAAGCAGGCACTACACTCATCAAAATGCTACCCAGAGAACAAAGTAGTTACTGAGTAAAGCAGAGGCTGCAGAGACAGACAGACAGACAGACTTTTTGTGCAGCTGGAAATGCATCTTTTTGAAAAAAGTCCTTGGTGTCTGTGTGCTTCCTGCATTTCTCTGTGCTGCAGAGCAGCTCACGAATTCTTTGCTGATTTATTCCAGAGCATGAATCAACAACCAGAAAGTCTTTCTCCAAATGCTTGCCAAGACCCAAAAAACAACACAAGAAAGGGTTTTGCTAGGGAAAGAATCAAAATTTGTGTGCCTGCAGGTGGAGAGCTGATTAAAAGGCAGAAAGGGAGGGAATTTCTAAGCAGGTGTTTGTACTTATGAAATACAAAATTTGAGTTCATTTAGAGATATGTCAAATATGTACCAACTTTAGATAATTTCATATTAGTGAACAAGTTTACTAATGATCTTTTCATGCAACTTTTACTTTAGGAAGAGCTAGACCATAGATATAGTAGAGGAGGACTAATTTCTTACTTTTTTATAGAGAAATTGTGCACTAATACAAATTACCAGATCCCATTATTTGGCAGAATAAAAACTGACCTCTTTGGTATCATCTCAGCCTTGTTGCTTTTGATGATTTTATTAGTTAATAATAATTTAGCTATTTTTGTCCACAAAACCAGCTATCTTTACCTCTGGCATGGTGTTTATTTGGGTTTGTTATTTTGATTTTTTTGAAATGTAGTTTAACACCTCATGAATAGCAACCAACATTTGAGTATCTAGTTGTGCTGTTTCTACTTTGTCATGCATGGAACTCATGCACTGTTGTTTTCTGTAACTATCATAGAATCATAGAATAGGCTGGGTTGGAAGGGACCTCAGAGATCATCGAGTCCAACCCTTGATCAACTACCGCCACAGTCACTAGACTATGGCACCTCCTATATTCTTTGGAACTATTCTTAAATTTTGGTCTGATTTCCTTTTTTCCTCGTGAGAGTATTATTTAGCTATTTAGTAGCTACCAGCAGATGAGAGATGTATTCATCATCTATTTGACAGTCATTATGCCATGTTAAAAGCCAAAAGATATTTGGTAATAAGCAACTAAGGATGCTGCAATAAGTGGTTACAACCCTTAATGCAGTGCTCTCTAGCAACTACATGTCTGCATGGCACATACAGCTAATTCCCTGTTTTATCTGCCAGTTTTAACCCAAAAACCATGAAATATCCTTTAGATAGCATCTTAAATGAACTGTGTCATCGTGCTCCAATCCTTTTTTCCAGATGAAAATCCATCTCTCTGAGGTTGTTCCTGATTCCATGGCCTTTTCTTGCCACATGGGTACTTCTTGATTGAACACTTTGAGCACAGGACAGATAAGAATGAACATGTCCTTTTCTCTATGCTTGCTTGCAAAATAACTTACAAATAATCTAGATGTTCAGTCAAAATATAGCATTTTAATAGTTTTCCTTTAGGTGTCCAAATTGCAGCCAGGAATTGGTAGTGCCCCCCCCCCCCCCCACTGAAAACCTTTACGGATCAGGTTTGTACAACTTTCAGAATCTGCCTTTACAAATCCCAGTGCCAGCTCTGTTCCTGCTTCTGCCTTTGTGAAGCTCCCTCTTGCCATTAACACTCCAAAAGTCAACTCTGTGGCTGTGCACTCTATTTAATTACACAGCAGTAGCCTGCATGAGGCACAAGACACTCCAAATTTGAAGCAAGGCAATTCCTGGAGACAGAGTTGGCTATTTCTGCTGAATAGCTGTTGTTTCTTGCTAGTTCAGTATTTTTGTTGTCACCACATAAAGGAGTTTTCTGCACACTGTTTCAGTGGGCTCAACCTGTGCCAATTTTTTCCTTCTAAGCTTTGTGTTTTCACATTGACTGAGATGTATTTATCTACTTACAGTAGTCTTGCTACCTCTTTTCTTTGTGCCAACAAAGAGCTTTTGATATTTCAGCTCCTAACCTTCCTCCTCCCCAGCAAACACACATTCTGTCTTGAAAGAAAGAAAAATGTTGAGAGAAGAGCTAGTGTTACACTCCTCAAATGAATCCTAGATGACAAAGATCAGGGCAAATGCCTTGTTAGTCACTGCAAAAAAACAAAAAAAAGCTGCATCAGCTCTCCTCTCTCTCATTAGTACTTGAGGAATTTACCTTGCTCAAAGTGGCATGTCTTCCCAATTAGAGATCAAGCCTCCAAAAAGGATACCAAAGAGGTAGGGATGCTATGGGGAGTTGGGATAATTCTTATGATCTTCTTTAACTGCTGCAGCCCCTGGATAAAGCACATCCATCCATACAGCAGCTGCAGAATTTTCCATAATCTCCTGGAGTCCGCAACACAAGCAGAGCATGAAACCTCTAGCTTAAAAGATAGGTTTCCCAATAGAGCTGAGGATTGCAGTAAAATCAGGACAGGGGATTTTTCTCAGCATCAGGGTGGGTTTTGTGCAGGTAATTTAGGTCCAGAATTAGTACTGATACAAATCCAGGAGGAATTAACATAGGTCTATTTTGATCTTGTCTTTCTTGTGACTTCCAAAACACGGGGGTTTGGATTCAAAACATATTCCATGGATATAAATATGGAATATTTATAAACATTATTCTCTCCATTTTTGGATAAAAACATGCCACTTCCATTCTGAGCCCCTGTATATTGGTGACCATATCTTAATCTCTAAAATACTTCAGATAACAAGCCCCAAATCCTTAAACTGAAAATCAGCTCTGAAAACAGAAATTACATCAATCCAACCCCAATGTTTTACAACCACAGGTCTAGATTATTGCAGAGAGAGCAATGAGAACCTGAGCATCAATCTGTGTCCCAGACATGAGAAGTGTTTATTAGCAGGTTGTTCTTCCTTCATAAAATGCTTCCCCTCTTTGGGCTCTGATCACAGCTCCTTCTGCAGAACGTTACAAAAGTAAATTTAAACCAAAACAAAACCAAGACTAAAAAAAGGAAAAAGAAATAAAAAAGAAGAAAAAAAGCAAAACACCCTCTTCATTTTAGATGGGAGATGCTCTTTTTCTGGAAAGGGTGTTTCCAGGCCAGTTATAAAGCAGAACAATTTACTGAGTTCAAGGCTTCTACATTTGGCCATACCCATTTTTCTTTAGCAATGCAGCAACAGTCAATCCCAGAGGAAAGCCAGCCAGCTGTGTGACTGCCACTGCCCACCCACTTCAGGTGGAAATTCTCTTTTATTAGAAACTGCAGAGCATGTGTGTGGGCAGAAGGGAGCAGGGAGGGGAGGTTTAGTTCCTGGTTGTCATTCTTTAGGTGTGACCACAAAGCTGCAATCTCTGGAACGCAGCTGGACAGAAAGGATGAGGAGTGTCCCTGCTTCCCTTGGGGAAATCACTCTGGTGATGCCAGGAGCTGTGATTTGTCTCTACAGGAGTGCTGCAACCTGCAGCAATTAAACCTCCTCTCTAATATGATGTAAACAAGAGAATATTTTTTCCCCCAGAAGCTGCCAGATCTTTGTTTCCTCCAAGAGCCTCTGACAGGCAAGAAAATTAATGCAATAAAGTGGGGTCCTGTGGCTGTCCTGAAAGCAGGTGAGGGATACTGTGCATAGCCTGACAAAATTAGGTGAGCCTGACAACTCCATCAGCAGTTCCCCAGACATATCCATCAACCAGTGTTAAAGGAGCTGAAATGATGGCTAATCTCTTGTGCCATCCCAGGAAACAAAGCACATGTGTAAAACCACTGCTGGATGCATTTTCTCATTCCACATCCCACGAGCAGACTTCCCAACAAACACTCAATGCCTTCTGTTACTTACCAGAAGACAAAAGAACCACTTAATAGACATGGATTATGTTTTTTTTCCCCCCCCGAATCTATTTTAAAGCTTTTTAAAGTTTCTTTAGGATCTCCCTCAAAACAAAACCCTTATGTCAACAGAAACTCTTGCTCAGATATGCTTCACCTGCTATTTATGAGTGGGCATGACCAAATGACAGCTTTCAGAGTTGAGAAAACAGTCACACAGCTCCCACTTCACCCCCAGAAGGTCAGATAATGCAATATGCTCCCTGCCAAATACACACCAGAGGGATAGGATCCCCTTGAGCACACAGGGGAGTTTTTTAGGAAGGTATTAGATACTGCCCATCTTTTCAGGACACCCTGCAGGGTACCTTTGCAACTGTCTTACCTTTTCAGTGATGAAGGAGCTTGAAAAAGTGACACCTGACCAAAAGAAGATCCCACAGCTGAGAATGATCTTTCTGTTGAAACGGTCACCAAGATAACCAAAGATGGGTGCTGCAACCATGAAACTGCAGATGAAAACTGCAAAGGATAGAGAAAGGAAACAAATATTTAATAAACATCAGGCCAGTAACAAGCCAAATCCCCTAGAGAGCAGTTCCATTTAATTAGCCATTCTGCAGCCCTCCCTGATGTACAAAGTTGTGCAGCCTGATGGGCTTTCAGAACTCAGTGTTT
Source organism: Calypte anna (assembly GCF_003957555.1). NCBI lineage: Eukaryota > Metazoa > Chordata > Aves > Apodiformes > Trochilidae > Calypte > Calypte anna. Next base: position 199,515 of record NC_044264.1, read on the forward strand.
CCTCAACCAAAGCAGTTTTTCATTTCCAGAGAAACTTCAGAACTTGTCTGACATCTGCAAGCACCAGCCCCTCACAATCTGCTGTGAGCTCAGGTGGGCAAAACCAGAACAGAATCAGTAAAGAGCTTCTGCCTAAGTGTCACTGAGAAGGTGAAGTGAAGGTTGGAAGGAGTTTCAAACAAACAGAAATCAAGCCAAGGCCTCCTTGTTGATTCCTGCAGCAGGGACCAGAGAGGAACAGGCCACAGAAACTGAAGTTCTTTCATCCTTCCTAGCAGTCTTTTAAGGCAACCACGAAAGGCTGAGGAAAAACAGCACTACTGTCATCCCATTGGCACCAATCCTGCTGGAAGACAGAAAGCTCCTCATTAGATGCTTTCACCAGCACTGATCTTGTACTTAAACCCAGCACTGAGAAACAACTTCACTAAAAGAAAGAGTTTTAACCTACAAAGCCCTAAGAGGTAGACATCTGAAAGACTCCAAGTTCACCTTTCCCCTTTGCTTCCCCCCCCACCAGAAAATCCAAAGCATTAATCCAAGACCTTCTGTCATGTAGGGCTGAGCCTGCCCTCTGAAAAATCTCAACTTCAGAGCTCACTCCAGCCTGGCTCAAAACAATCTGTGCACTGACACTACTGAAAACACCTGAAATCAGGCACTCCCACCATATTGCTGCTTAATTTGGAATTTAAGCAGAAACTGGCAGGTTTTAAGCTGATTTACACCTGGCTTTTGTCTGTCCACATCAGAGATTTGGCTAGGAACAAGTCCTGTGCTGCAGTAGGGCCTTTTTCACTTTGACTGGGTTCAACAAAGCCAGGAGGATCCAGGTGGGACACTGGAATACCTGGAGATCTCCCTTTAGTCAGAGGTCTGATTCTCATGATGATTGAGCAGTTCCTGAAAGGCAGAAGGAGGTTTTGGAATTGCCTAAGCCCAGCTGTCTGCTTTTTGTTGTATAAAAGAGAGTGGGGGGAACAGAAAAATGGGGGGGGGGGAAAGGAAGAGCAGTGGACACACACCCCTTTGGTTGGAATGTGGGTGTAAAATTAAAGTGGTTAAGACCTAAACTAAGAATTTTCATGGCTGATGATATATGAGAGCTCAAAAATGGGCAGAATGCTGAGCTATGAAATTATCTTAAATGTCTCTTAGTTTTTAATCTATTAAGATGTCAAAGCTGCCTTATAAATAATGCATCCCATTTGCATCTGTATTTTGTGAGCCCTATGACTGCCTCGTGTGTATCTGTTTTGCACAGGGATGTTTGAAAGGAATTACAGATTTCCTCTTTTCACTCTTCCAGAAAAATAAGTGGAGACAATAAAGAAATGTTAGGACATGAAAAGAAACACCTGCAGCATAGATTGCTCAGAGCAATGGTGCTGTAAGGCTGGCACATAAATCCTCTCCAGAGACAGAGGGCTCAATCCCTGCATCTCTCCCCAAACTCTTGTGCTCTACCAGACCTGGAGTAACTCAGAAATCTCTGCTCTGCAAGGGTACATCTGCACTGGCCCCAAGCCAGCAAGGCACTTAAGCACATGCTTGTATTAAGCACTTCAGAGTCATCAATTCCATGATTAAGAGCTTTCCTGAATTAACACTCAAGTGCTTGGGTACCTCATCAAGCTGGTGTGGCAACCTGGCCATGGGGCTGTGTGACTCTTGGAAACAAGAAGCAAAAAATGACTCTGCCTTGTCCAGAAGTGCTCATTGCAATCTGACCTTCACCTTGGAAGGACACTGAAATTTCTTCAGCTCAGAATCAAGCTATGCTGCCATTTGTACAAGAGGAAAAGCTATGAAAGCTAAAAAGGCTTCCAAGAGAAAATCAGAAACATCCAAGTCAGCATCCCACCATGTCAAATACTGAATAAACTGATTCATTCAACTTGGAGCCATGGAGGGTGTGATGAAAACTTCACATTAATCAGGGGGATTATTAACTTCAGTGACCTCTGGATCATAAATGCAAAGCCTAATTCAGGAAACTGGGCAAAAGCATGCAAAAAGCACAAGCCTCCTCTTTCCAATAAAATAAAGCAAAAAAAAAAGACTATCCAATGACTTCCCAACAACATGCATCCTGCTGTTGCTCAAATCCCTTTGGAGAATTTATTTTTGGAAGATTCAGAGCTGAGCTATGAGCTTTGTCACTGGTAAGCAGCTGGCTTGACAGCTCCACAAGGTGTAAACCAAAAGGACAAGAGAACCTAATAAATAATAATAGGTAATGGAACACAGCTGTCATAATAATAAATGCAATTTAAATCAGAATATTTACAACCCAAATATGCATCAGAGCACTGAGTGACTCAAATAAACACAGAATATGATAGCTGGGTGGTCTGTCAAAACAATCTGTCTCTAGCAGGCATTCCCCATGAATCAATTTTTGCAATTACTCCTGCAAATGACAGCCAAGAGCCCTGCACAACAGCCTGGCTTGGCAGAGTAAGAGGTGAATGAATGGAGGGCACATTCCCAGGTGAGGTGGAAACCTGGGTTACTCAAGACCAGGAGGTTCTGGGACAGCTGAACACCATGAAGGAGAGATCTCCAGAAGACAGAAACCTGGCAGCACATTCAGCTGGAGAGTGGGCAGCAGAAACAGGATTAATTTGTAGATAAATAGCCTCAGCATAAGGCAGAGGGATGAATTCTTGCATCTTTTGCCAGCCTCTTCCTTTCCAGCTCTTCTCCCTTCTCCCACAGCATTTCCTGTTCCTTGCACCCACCCATTCCCCAGTTAATAACCAAGTGACACCGCAGGAGCTGCACAAATCTTTTCTATCAGGTGGGGCTGTGACAGAAGCAGGCATTTCATTTGCCTCTTTCCAGTCAACAACTCCCTCTCCCCATAAAGCCATCCCAGAACATTACCACCTCTTGAAGAGATCTACAGTGCACAAGCCAGGGCAGAGTTGGACCCTAGAATTTGGGATGCCCAAGTGTAAAGGTGGTGATGACACTGGGAGCAGCTGTGGGCAGAGACAGCTGTGTCAGTCAGCACTGGGTTCTGTACAGAGAATTTCTCTTGGTAAATCATCTCCAAGAGAAGTGGCTGAGTCCCAGCACTGGGTGGAACTGGGATGCATTTCTGCAGAAGTAAATCATGTGAGCATGTGAGCAAAGGATGAAGAAACAGAAACCTAATAATTGCCACTCCAGGAGGGAGGTTCTTTTTAAGTACAGGTACTTGCAAAAGGAGATCACATTTGTCTTTAGAGCTCCTTTTGTGGCTTAGCTGCTGAGATGCCAGCTGTGGTGAGAATGCCAGCTGTGGTGAGAATGCAGAAAGAGTACAATTGCCCAAACAGGATGGCTGGGTGTCTATTTCTGCCTCTTAATGCCTGACCCACCCTGTCCAGGTGCACAAGCACCTTCCCAGCCAGCACTGCTCAGCTGACAGAACGACAAAAATGTGCAGTGTAAAAAAAAAAAATAAAAAAATTTACAAAAATCTTACACTTCCCACCCAAACACAGAGAAGGAAAGCATCCTCCCTAGCCTCTATTCCACTGGAGCTTTCAGGGTTCCTGGGCAGGCAGCTCCCATCCAGCCCACGTCTTCCCCTCTCAAGAGCTGTCTGTGCAACCAGTGGAAAGGGAAACCCTCAGAGAGTGGAAACAGAGGTGAAGGGAGAGGGAAAAGCTGTAAACTTTATATTTAACAGTCACAAAAAGCTCCTGCCTACTGGAACTAGACTTCACTGCTCTTATTTTTCTCTTCTTTCCCTGCAAACACAAATTTACCAGCTTGACTCCACAACTGAAATGACTCTGACCCATCAGCTTTCCACTCCTTGATTCCAAAGGCTCTGCTGCCTCTGTCTCACTTGCTTTTTTCTGATGGGGACTGATCAACCCTTTGTGGCTCAGAGAGGGGTTTCTCCTGCCAGTGGGATGTAACCAAGAGGGAAGAGGGGCCTTGACAGAGGCACATGCAGGGCCTGCCTTTCTTCAGGTACTGGAAGGTTGAGAGGATCACAGGCACCTCTCCAACAAAAGATCTTTCTTTTCTGACTGATCACACAGGGTTGATTTTTTCCTACTAGGAAGAATGCTAGAAAGGTTCAGGTAAAAATAGCTTGCTTTCTCTGGGCAGGGATGCTTAACAAGGAAAAAAATGAGTGGCTATCTCCAAGGTCTGAGTCAGCATGAAATCATACACACACATCTCATGGATGCTGACCATGGGTTTGGCCTCTGCCTCAAGGGCTCCAGCACACAACTCTGTGCTCTGAGCTTCTCAGCATCCCTCCCAACAACAAATCTCCTAACAGTGAGAACACCTTAACACTTAGCTCGCTCTGGATAGGGTAGTTCAGGGGGATGTGCAAGAGCAATCCTGCTCTTTCTTCATGAGACACTGCCCTGCTGGGATTCATTCCAGCCAGTTCTTCTCCAGGGATTTTTCATAGAATCATAGAATCATAGAATTGGCTGGGTTGGAAGGGACCTCAGAGATCATCGAGTCCAACCCTTTTACCACCGTTGCGGTTGCTAGACTATGGCACTGAGTGCCACATCCAGTCTCTTTTTAAATATCTCCAGGGATGGAGAATCCACTACTTCCTTTGGGCAGCCCATTCCAATGCCGGATCACTCTCTCCGTAAAGAAATTCTTTCTAATATCTAACCTAAATTTCCCCTGGCACAACTTAAGACCCTGCCCTCTTGTCTTGTTGAAAGTCGTCTGGCAAAAGAGACCAACGTCCACCCGGTTACAACCTCCTTTCAGGTAGCTGTAGACAGTGATGAGGTCTCCCCTGAGCCTGCTCTTCTCCAGGCTGAACAGCCCCAGCTCTCTCAGCCTCTCCTCATAGGGTCTGTGCTCGAGTCCCTTCACCAGCCTGGTTGCCCTCCTTTGGACCTGCTCCAGGACCTCAATATCCTTCCTGAACTGGGGGGCCCAGAACTGGACACAGTACTCGAGGTGTGGCCTCACCAGTGCTGAGTATAGGGGCAGAATCACTTCCCTGGACCTGCTGGCCACGCTGTTCCTGAGCCAGCCCAGGATGCCATTGGCTTTCTTGGCCACCTGGGCACACTGCTGGCTCAGGTTCAGCTTCCTGTCAATCCAGACTCCCAGGTCCCTTTCTGTCTGGCTGCTCTCCAGCCACTCTGTCCCCAGCCTGTAGCGCTGCATGGGGTTGTTGTGGCCAAAGTGCAGGACCCGGCACTTGGCCTTCTTGAACCTCATCCCATTGGAATCAGCCCAACTCTCCAGTCTGTCCAGGTCCCTCTGCAGAGCCCTCCTGCCTTCCAGCTGATTGACACTTCCCCCCAGCTTAGTGTCGTCTGCGAATTTGCTGATGATGGACTCAATCCCCTCATCTAGATCATCAATGAAGATATTGAACAGAACCGAGCCCAACACTGATCCCTGGGGGACACCACTAGTGACCGGCTGCCAACTGGATCAGCCCCATTCAGCACCACTCTCTGGGCCCGGCCCTCCAGCCAGTTCCTAACCCAGCACAGGGTGCTCCTGTCCAAGCCATGGGCTGATAGTTTTTTCAGGAGGATGCTGTGGGAGACAGTGTCAAAGGCCTTGCTGAAGTCCAGGTAGACCACATCCACAGCCTTCCCCTCATCCACCAGTCGGGTCACCTGATCATAAAAGATCAGCTTGGTCAGACAGGACCTGCCCTTCCTAAACCCGTGCTGGCTGGGTCTGATCCCTTGCTCATCCTGCAGGTGCTGTGTGATTGCACTGAGGATGATCTGTTCCATGACCCTGCCAAGCACTTTTTGGCTAGGAATATATGTTTCTCAAGCTGCTAACAGGACCAGCTGCCATCTCCATGCAATGGGGAATTAAAGCCCAAGAGCCCCTCTGTTTCAAAGCCCTCTTTTTGCCATCCCTCTTTTCTTATTTTCATTTTCATTAAAGTTTTATACCACAGTACAACTCCTCAGTGCATACACAACACATTTAATCCCACTGAGTCTTAGGACAATTCAGAACAGAAGTCAAACATCATTAATTTCTACTTCAGGCTTAAGGAAACTGAGACACATGAAAGTGTGACCTGGCCAAGGTGAGTGACAGAAATCAGGAGACCATGCAGGTCTTTGAGCTTTGGCACTGGACCACATCTATGCTAAAGGTGGTTTTGAATCACAATTAAAAGGGATTTTTTTTTTCTTACAGCACCATACAAGCCAAGCATGATAAAGATCCTTTCATGCTGCTTCCCACTGAACCTGATCATTCAGCCACAGCCTGGGGATGTGACCAAGGGAGAAGTGATACCTGACTACAGGGCAACCTGGGACATCCTTTGATGGAGGAGGAATCTCCCAGCACAATGGCTTGGACAAGATACCACCCCTCCAACCATCATTATCACAAACTCTCCTATAAATCCACTGTTACATCCCTCTCCCTATGGACTTTGTTTTACTTGAATTTCTAATTCAACAGCCAACAGATGGCTCATGTTGCTGCATTTTGCCAAGTGGAGAGCACAGGATCACTGCCTTGCAGGCTATCACACAGACTCAAGGTTCCTGATAAGTGTAAGGAACCTGGAAACAAACCATGAGTTCCTTACACCATACAAAGCTGGCATATCCTGACAGCATGAAACACAGGAGTCTCGACTAGAAAAAAAAAAACAAAAACAAAAGCAGCTCCAGAACACACCAAATCAACTGGACTTAAGTATACAAATGTTTAGTGGCCTGAAATGTTCTCCCAGAACACATCACAGTCCAAGGTGAAAATAGAGAATTTCATAAATGTCTCCTTCTTGTCTGTTTGTGTCCTCAGCAGCTTCATGAGGACAAAAGCAGTGTTTGAAAAGGTGTGTACCTAATTCCTCATGATGATTGCTTTTCTCTAGCCTGGCTCTGCTAGGCAGGACCCTCTAGATTGCCCTTGCCTCATGGCAATGATTCATCAGGATTCAAGCCCCAATCTTGTCATCTCCATAGGGAGCATGGGGCACAACGAGGTGCCAGGTTTTTTCCTAAGAGCAAACTGATAACAAAATATAAACAACATGTTTAGGATGAGGACATAGGCCCCCAGCTGACATACACATTTACATTGAGCAGGAAGCTGCTGTACCATACCACTCCATTTCAATTGCAGTGACAGGGTCAGAACTCAGTTACAAAAACACAAAGACAGACAGGGCTTGAACACAGCTCTCCTGGCAAGCTCCTGATGGACTCAATACCACACAAGATGCAGCTCTGGGAAGAATTCAGAATTCCACCCCTTTTCCTCACTGCAGAAACCACAATTTTCCAAGGGTTAGCCCTTATATTCCCAGCAAAGGGTATCCTAAAAGCTTGCTTTGCTCCCTTTAGCCAACAAGGAGAGGATTCAGGGGGGATTGTTGGGAAATCCACTCCTTGGAAACAGAAAAGCAGAGAAGAATAGCCAGAAAAACAGTCCAACAACACACTAATACCACCTGAGCTCTGGGAGGAACTGTCTTGGGCAAAGAGCAACCACTGTGGTGAAATCTAAGAAACTGCTGTCAGAGCTGCCACATACAGTCCATCAGTGATCCATTCAGCATGAGGATGTGACACTCCAGAGGTGAGGGACATTTTGCATCCCTATTCCACCTCGGTTCCAAATGCCTGCACCACAGCTACAAGAAACTGCTCTTGCTGAAGTGAAGCCTGAAAAGGGAAACAACCCTTACACATGAGCACTGCTGCCTCCTGATGACAAGGATTGGAGTCCAAAGGCCATGGCAGCTACTTTCCAGGAGCTCCTTGGGCACTGGGTACTGCTCATCACCAGGAGAAAGAGAGACCCAGAAATGATCAGGTCCAAGCACTGCAGAGAACACCAGCCCTGCTGGAACAGGTACTGCCTCCCATATAAATGGAAATGAAAGCCAAATAATGTTTCCAGCCTACTTTCTTCAGACTTAAGGCAGGACAAAACTGGTCCCTCTATGGTCCATGAATCCCAGCACTCCCTAAAGAGTAGCAGTGATGCTCCTCTCACTGAGGCCTCACAAATATTGCTCTAACATTTCAAAGTCTGCAACCAGCTTTGGTTTCCTCATTCAGGCAGCTGTAAAGACAAGGAAAAAAGATCCAAAACAGCACTCCAATTTTTCACTTCTTCAAAACTCCTTTCCAGTATTATGTCACCTGAAGCTGCATTTAAAGATTCAGCTGTCTTGCTTATTGCTACAGCAGTGAAGTAGAAAGATATTCACAGTTATTTAACAACCATTTTCCACATCCACTGAGGTACAATTCTATCATGCTGTACTTCTAAATTTTTTATCTAAGTGTACAGTGGAAAAGCACATTTTACTGTGCTGCTCAACCTCTCTGGATGTCCAGCAAATTTAGCTGAAGCAGGAGCTAACTTGCTCCTCCATTAAATTTTGCAAACAGGCAACATATTAAAAAAAAAAAAAAGAGGAAAAACCCAAACTTCCGCTTTTCACTTTGGAAATTACAGTGATTACATTATCACTGCTTTAAAGGGATTTGGGCAACCTGAACATCAATGAAGCAGTTATTTTGTTCCTAGAGATCTGCTTTGGGATGGAGTGCTGCAGGCAGCAACCCAAACAATTCCACACAGAGCTTCCAGTCCACTGCTTCCCTGCTGCCCAAACTGCTGCTTGCCTGACCCTGCAGGGAACTGGATCTGGGAAACCAGCAGCCAGACAGCCCTGATGAGCATTTTTAGCAGTGAAATAAATGCTGGATTTGCTAGCAGAATGTCCTCTCTGGTTGCACAATGTGGGATTAAAATTTATAGATCAAAACATCTGAGGAGGAGCAAACACCACCTCTTGCCATCAGTTCAAAACGTTCTTCCCACCTGGGTCAGTTCCACAACCTGGTTCATAACAGGGGGAAAAGAAGAGCCAGGAAGAGGAAGCTGAGGCAGAGTTTTCTTTCCATGGCAGAGCCATAAAAAAGTCATGAAAATTATTGTCTGAGGCAGCTTTTGATTGCTGACAGCATCGAATCAAAAACCAAAGGTTCATCATTTTATTCTAATTCCCTTCCCCTACCTGAGATCTTTCTTTTGAGGTTTCTTTTGAGGTTTCTTTCAAGCCAGAAAATGATCTTGTCTGTCAGTTTTTAAACTCTGCTTTTGCATTTCTTACTGTTTGGAAAGGAATTATTAAAGAAGTCAAGGCCACTTTTGGTTTAGAGCCACTTCCAGGCTTCTGCAAAATGTTTTTCATGTGGTTTGATTCAGATTCCTGACCCAAGTGGATGGAAGGACTCCCACTTGACTCAGTGGGCATCAGAGCTGAGCTTTCTGGTTAGACATAACTGCTTCCCAATCCCTGATGGCAGCATTTTAGTGCTTGTAAGTTTACAGCATCTCTGTAACATAAAGGGTTATTACTGGGAAAAAATACAGAGAGCATCAAAAAAATTGTGAAAAGGTCAAAACAGATCCTTTTAGAGTAAAACATGAAACACACTGGACAAGGAACAACTGATGTGGGATATACAATAGATCTAACAACAGGAGTAGCACAGAAAAGGGGAAAACTGAATCACCTCCTCCCTTTGAAGACTGACCAGGTGGCATCAAATCAGACTGGCAGCTGCAAAATTCAAAGTAAAGGAGGTCTTTAATGTACAAAACACTGGGATTTTATCACAGGAGCTCAGAGCTCAGGTTATTTCAAAACAGGATTGGACAAAACCCTAGAAGACTACTAACTGAAAGGCTGTTAAAGATAACTTCTCTTGTTTAGCAAGTCCTCAGCTCTTAGTTGATAGCATGTACCAGGGAACTATCACCAACAGCTTGTCTTATTCTTTTATTTTTTTCCCCCATATTTGTTCTAATGATCACAACCAAAAAGACCTCTGGTCTGGATTGATACAACCATTCTTTTGGCATTCTGAAAAAAATTTAAGGATTAGAAAGACAAAAATGCATCTGCATCATTTCTTGCTTAGGTAATGGCTTCTTAACACGTTATTGAGCTGCACCTAAAATTACTTCCAAAGGATGGAATGTCATTCACATTATTTCCAAAACCATAAGTGGCTTTGATCCTGCACATGCACAGTCACAGAGTATCCCACAGGATCACAAAATCTTCAGGGTTGGAAGGGAACTCGAGAAATCATCGAGTCCAATCCTCCTGCCAGGGTAGGATCACCCAAATGTAATGAAATAAAGTAATGAAGCAGCCAGACAGTGACCAGCAGCTCTGTCCCCTTGCAGTTTCCTCTCCATTTCAGTTAAGTGGCTCAGGCTTTTTGAGAACTTTGCTGGTTAAGAGTGGAGTGACAGGGGACATGGTCCCTCCCTGGCTGCAGGCTGGGAGCTGACCCAGTGTGTGACACGGGTCAGTTGGGCATTGTGCAATCAGTTGTAGGGAAACTTCATTAACTTAGCTAGCCAATTAGGATGGATTTGTCTCCATCTGGTCAATCCTGAATTAGACATGAGATCCCAGAGGTAGAGAGACTTGTCAATAGCTTTGCAGCTCTGCAACAAGATTGGTTTTGCCTCAACAGGGCTAAAATACATCGAAAAGAATCTTAGCTGCTGTCACAGAAAGAGCCAGTGATCACCCCCAGTGCCCATGAAATCTGCATCTGAAGGAAGAGTAGTCTTGCTTTCCCCTTTTCCTGCAGTTTTCCAGGACATCCTGCATACATGCCAAGCATCTAAGAGCTTCCATCACAAAAAAAATCTCCAACAGGGAGATCCTAATGCTCTCATTACACAGAATCACAGAATCACAGAATCACAGAGTCCTAGGGGTTGGAAGGGACCTCAAAAGATCATCTAGTCCAACCCCCCCTGCCAGAGCAGGGCCATTAGGATGAAGCATCTATACCCAGGGTTAGAAAAAGGTGTCTTTAGAAAAACATTTAAATAACCACATACCCAAAGGACCATCATTTTATTCTATTCCCTTCCCCTGCCTGAGATCTTTCTTTTAAGTCCAGGTTTCTTTTTAGAAGATCTTCATTAAGATGATCTTAAAAGAAGATCTTCCTTTTAAGATGAGATCTCTTAAAAGAGCTTGTTTGACTGGTGCCAGTACTGGAGCTTGTATGGCCACCTGGAGAGCAAAATCAGGGGACTGAAAACTAACCTGGTATCTTTTCTGGCAGGTTCCCTGGTCTCTGGCACAGCAGTGAAAGTGCAAAGAGAAGGACAGAAGCAATCCTATTTCCTTAAGGAAGGAACAGTTACATCCAACTTTACCCACAAAGCCTTTTCCACCAGAGTGTGCACTTAAACACATCAAGAAATGACAGCTTAAAGCTGATAATGCAGAATAATCTAAGTCCCTTGATCCCTGAAATCTGCAGTGAGTACCATGAATTAGTTAACAAGCAATAAAATACTTTAAATCTGTTCTTCTCTTAATGGTGATCACAAATGGTGTCTGGTAGCAAGAGAAATAATGTCCCTTGTTTCAAATTGGAGGGGGAAAGACTGTTCTCATGCTAAAATGATGTTTAGCATCCTTCTTTACAACAGCACCACAAAAGCCTGCATCCTACCTCAACTAACATTTTAATTTCAAATCATTAGCTAGTGTGCCAGAGGAGTTATTCTGCCTCAAAGAGAAATCAATCTGGAAAGCCACTTCCTGCAGCAATGAGAGCAGAGAGAGGAGATGCTTTGTAAGTACAGTCTATTACTAATACATTCTCTGCTACAAGTAATTCACCAACAGCAGCAGCTTCCTAAGAAAAACTATGCAATAGGAAGTGCTTCCCCTTCTCTTTTTAGGGTGCAATCAAGAGCTTCTTTTGCCTAGAAGCTTGCTAAAAGAAATGCTCATCTGACATTCTTATGTCAGACTTCTGTCTGACTCCCATCAGACCTCAGGTTTGTTTTTAAAAGGAGCTTCACAAATAGACATCTGTTCTGCAGCAGGAACACTGTGCTCACCTCTCCCTTCAGCTCCTAAAAGCTGCATTTACAGAGCAGGAGAAACCCTGCAGTGACCAAAGCCAGATTTCATCAAGATGCTGTGCTAACAGCAAGGGCAGAGGATGGCAAACAGCTACAGCTCCATCTCAGGGCAAGGGATGTGGGGAAGGCTGATCCTGGCTTTGCTTGGAGTCCTGGCCACAAAGAAAGCCTCAGCCACTGTCTTCCACCAGGCCCACAAGCTCCAGGGGTTTTTGCAGCTGTCAATCCTGTGGGATGGTAGGAAAAGCAATATCAAAGCCTTGCAAATCCACAGGGCTCTCTGCTTTGGGAATGGGGACAGACACACAGAGAGAGTTCTTTGCTGGCATTCTCCCCAGGCAGCCAGTGGGACTGATTGATTTCTTTTTAATTATTTCAATTCTTCAGGGGGCTGTTGGACCATCTACAGTGGGCTTGGCAAAACATATGCTCCTTCTTTTTAAGGGAAAATGGCCATACCTTCATTTTAATTATGCAATTGCCACTGACAGCCTCGTGGCAAACTCCTTTAACACCACTCTTCTGCAAAATTGATCCCTTACCAATTCTAGCCACACATCTGCAAGTGTGCTCCAGGAAAAGGGCATCTTTTCAAAGCAATAAACCCTCAATATCTAAGAAAATTATCAATCTGAAGGGAAAAAATGCTGATCCATCTCTATATATTGTAGTCAACTTCCTTCACAGAGGTCATCTCAGATCTTTCTAAATTTCTAAGCAGAAATTTTCATGCTGGGCTTACACTACTTACCCCTGGATATCTGGAGGAAGACAAACATGGGTCAGATTAAACTGAATTTTAAGGGATGGAAATGTATTCCTTCTTATCATCAGAACTTCAAGAGGACATCTGAAATATCTGTTTTTTATTCACTTACTCTTAAGATGCAGGCAGCCCCAAGAAGGGGCATTGCTCTTAAAACCCTGCCATCCAACCTAATGCTAATTAATTCTTTTTTTTTTTTTTTTAGAAATAGAAATCACTTTGGCATGGGAATATTCTAAAGTTCACAGAAGTGGATATCAAAGCAATTGTGGTGGGGGGGGGTTCTGGTTTTTGTTTGATGCTAATTCAGCAGCCTGGGATTGTCTTGTTTTCATCAAGGTTTTTCCTCCAACTTTTCCCCTCCTATATGCTCAATATAGCCACCTTCAGGAGGAGTTATGGAGCAAGCACACAAATTTCTTAACACTGCCCACCAAACCTGGACTTGTAAAAAGCTGCTTGCTGGTCACAGAGGGAATTCCAGCATTTTGTCTTGCTCAGTTGCCTGCTTATTTCTGAGTTGCCTGTAAAATACAATAGTGTCTCATGCAATGACAGCTCTTTATAGATATATAATCCACACCCCATCCGGGACTGGACCAAAACTCCACTAATTTTACAGAGGATATTTGTATAATGCTGAGTTTCAGTTCAAAGCATCAACACAGAAGGATAGAGAAGCATCTCTTGATGGAACCTCACAACTTCCCCCTCACAGCAGTGTCCATCTTTCTGCCTAAGGCTTTGGCAGCCAATAAATTGTAAATCCCCCAATAAAAGATCTTTCCTGTAACCTGAGGACACCACTTAATAGGAACACGAGAACAATGGCAGCAGATCAGAAACCCATGTAGTCTTGCATCCTGTCTGTGACATTGACAGCAATCAGATCCTTGCAAGGAAAGGACACAGAATTCCTACACAGGCACCTGAATTACTCACCGCCCTCCCAAGAATTATCATTTCTCATCCATGGAACAAGCTGGGCTTTTAAATTCTGGCCCTGACAACACTTCTTGCAGCATTTATTTCCACAGCATTCCCTGATAAGTTTGTGGAGTGCTTTCCAGCAAACAGCCCTGTAGTGATGGTTTCTGTATTATGAGGAAAACAAGAAAACCACACACCCTGCCTTTTCAAGACATTAATTATTCTATGTGCCTTTACATTCTCCATCCTCCCCCCCTTATTTTTAAGGATGATAGTAATAATAACACAGACCAGCTTTATTAGTAATAATAATACAGATTAACTTTAAAACTACTGTGGTAAGAAGGAAGTGAAGGAAGGACATGCATGTGGAGACAAAATACGAGTAGGAGCAGGGCTGGCTGGCCAAACTGGACCAGACATCAGGAGTGTAAATGCACTTGCTGTCTAGTTTCATTATGAGTCACAAATTCTCTAAAAGGCAAGGAAGGAGCCATTTGTGTTCTCACTTACCCTGTGCCCTGAACTAATTTGTATTTGTTTTATTACCCCAGTCATTACACTTGCTCAGTCACAGACACTCTTGTGTGTTCAGACAAAAACAACTCACCAGCAGCTGCAAGGGCATGGCAATAAAATGCTGAACCACTGGCCAAGTCTGGTAAACAGAGGGGGTCAGGGAGGAGTCTGGATGTGCCAGACAGCAAGATCTACCTTTGGCAGGAGACTCTCAGCAGTTACCACCCTGCTTTCTCTTATGTTAAATGTATCAGGAAACTCCACCTACCCTTCTTTTAGGAACTGGCATCTGAACAAGAGACAGGCTGCCCAGACAACCCCCAAGCCCCAGCCTTCTAACAAGATCCACCAGTGAGCCAGAGGAGCCAGGAACATGAGCTTAGGACATCCAGAATTCCCTCAGTTCCCACAGCCCTGAGTGTCCTGCACAAGGGACACTCCCCACTTTGGAGGGAGTCTCAGCAGCAGCAGTGACCCCAGCAGAGGACAAGGACCAGAAGTACTTCCTACATCATATCTGATCCTACAGATCATGTACAGATCCATTTTCAGCACTTGAACAACTCTGCCAGGCTACAGAGCCACAGGTTTTACCCACCCACTCTTTCAAATTCCTGCCCCACTTCATTAGGCTTTTGTACCACAAAATAACTACAACAAAACATCACCAGGGGCTGCAATTTGCAGTTCCAGATCTACTGTCAGACAAGAGACAAGGCTGAACAAAGAGCAGACCCCACATAAACACCCACAGTGACAAGTAGGCTTCATCCTGGGATGAAGAGGGATGAAGGAAGTATGGAAGGAAGGTTCTCCCCTGGCTGGAAGTGGCCAGTGCTACTTGCCAGGAATCATTCACTGATTTAATTTTGCTGGCAAGGCTCAGAAATGCTCTTGCTGTGATAAATGGCAATTTAGACACAGAGCAAGTGGTTCAGAGTGGCTGGGTGGCCTTCCAAAAGGGATAAATTCATTTAAGGAAATTGTTGAAATACTGACATATCCCAGTGTTTAGCTTGCCATGGTTTGTAAAAGGAAAAGGCTCATCACTGCCCTGGGGAAGGAATCAGGTCTCTGCCTGTCTTACAGTTGTTATTTCTAAATCAATCACCCAGATGAATTTCCAGAGTGCCATCCCTCACTTGCACAAACACTTTAATACCAAGTTGAGCTGCAGCTCAACTTTGAGCTTTGTAATTCATCTGGCATCAGTGCCTAAACCAACATGACCTAAAAGATCTCTGGGTTAACAGGAGTTTTGATAACCACAGTGCACAACTGACCTCTCTTTTAAATAATTCCTCTTTTAGATTTCTTCTGCCCAGCATCTTGCATGTAGAAGGATTACTGGTGAAAAATAACATCCTGAAATGAAGACTGCAATGTGCAAGGCTTGCAAATGCAGGGCCTTCATGCATCATCAATTCCATTAATGGAAAAAAAGAAAGACAATATTTGGTGAATCCAGGGATGGCTGAAGTCATTAAAAAGCCCATTTCAGTCAAGCCTAAGAATGTAGAAGGTGAGACTGTGACCATGTAAAGTTGGTTTGTGTGCAGCACTCATTCCATCCCCTCCCCTAGAGACTGCCCCAGCTCCAATGTCCCAAGGGGACAACTCAGCTTTGTCCTGTACAGCCAAAAACAACTTAGGAGAAAAGTTGTCATGGCATTGCCAGCAGTCCTGTTGGCTGCTGAGCAGACAAAAGTCCAGCTTCTGGACTACCAATCCCTAAAGAACAAGTTCAGTGCAAAAAAGAAAAACTAATCTGTCTTTAATACACAAGGCAAACATTTTCTTAGCTCAATGTGTCAGGTACTGGGTTGTCCAAGTCACTGGAAGGCAGAATGTTAGCAGCTGGTAGGAATATCTCACTGGGGAGCTCTTAGTGAAAATTCAGCATCCATTGTGTAAGATCCTGTTTATTACCTTTGATGCCATAAAACATCCTCAATGAGAACAAGGGCAACTTTGGAAAACTTGCTTTTCAGGAAAATATGTTCTCTCCCTCATTTTTTTTCCAGAGATATTTTCTTTTAGTGTTTTCTCTTTGTCTTGCCACCCTACCCCCTGATATAACACATCACATTTTATAAAAAAACACCAAAAAAACAACCTTCAGACAGATTTGACATCAGCAAAAGCTGATGACAGTTTCAGCATCATGAGCTACAGCAACACAGCAGTTCCTTGGATTTCTACATCCCAGCAGCACTCCTGTGGAGCCCTGCTTGGTGGGCATCCAGGGGACAGAGCAAGATGTCCATTTCCAAACAAAAAGGGGGAGGGGAAGAAGAAGATGGGACCAAAGCAGTAAAAATGATGAGACATTTTAATCTTCCTGTTCTCTAATTTTACCTTCAATGTGATAAAAGAGGTGGATTTATTCAGTCAAACATTTGCATGGTTCTCTCCATAATAATTCTTTATGTCAGCTCTTCTGAACTAATAGCTATTTTTAGCATCAGGTTTCTAAAGAATACTCAGCTCAGTCACTAATTTTGAGCTTGCAATTTACCCTGGAAGCATTTTTGCTGCTGCAATTTGTGCCACAACTCCTTTGATTTGCAGGCAGGGTTACTAAGTTAAGCATTTATGTATCCTAAACCACACCTGTAAAATGGAAGGCTGCTTTTAAAAGTAGACCATGTGCTTAAAATTGAACTCAGCTCAATGACACATGGATCTCTGAAGCACCCTGCACATTCCAGAGAGAAAAAAAAAAAAAAAAAATCCCCTTCCTTTTCTGTGTGTGTGTGGCAAAGTTATTCTTTAACTCACCCCATCTTTCTTCCATGACTCATTGTAGTCACTGATGAAATAGTAGCTCTCTTTGTCAGGCTCTGTCAATGGTTTCTAGTGCTCAAAAGGTGTGGCCATGGGGCACTCAGGCACTTTTATTGTTATTTATATTGCCAGGTAGATTGGACAAAACCACAGGATGCTGAATAGAGAAGCATGAAGATGACAAGCTAACACCATCAATTGCTGTGGTGGCCAAGCCACTCACATCCCAGGGGGTGTAGAGGAAGGATAAAACCAATAATTGTGATTAAAGCAGAGCTAAAAGCAAAGATTTCAGAGGATATTTCAAACATCCTTGAAGGAAAACAAAACAAACTTTCCAAAAGACACCAGATAGACAAATCCTACTCTGAAATTCTCAGTCAGCCCATACTCTTCCCAAGGTCAGCTTTAACCCTATCAGGCTCAGAGGGTAGGTGATGTCCTTGCCTTTAAAAAATGATGATCTAGAGAAGAAAGGGAACCAGGAAATGACCCAGAGAAGAGAGCACCTTGGTCAGTGCTCTCAGCAGAAGTGGAAAAAGAAATCAAAGCTCAAACTGCTTTACCTGTATAGCCTCCCTAATTCACTTCCAAGGCTACTGCAATAGTAATTTATTATAACCATACATTTAAAACCAGTGAGGACCCAAAGAAGCAAGTTAAAGCTACTAGAACTACCTATTTCTTTAAGACAGCTCTTTGAAGGAAAGGTGTCTTACCATTAGTGTTCCCAGTTCAACTCTGCTGCCCTGCAACAGGACAGAGCTGCCACATCTCCAGTGCAGCTCATCTAAAGAGAGCAAGAAGAATGATGGAGCAGGGGGATACATAAAATAAACCTTGCTTCTGCAAACATCAGTGGGTAGAAAGTGTGGGAGGAAGAAATGGTTGCAAATGCCTAAATTTTTAATTAGGAGTAACTTGATGGATAACTGAGTGGGGGAATAAAAGAGGTGAGAGCTGACCTTTCCCTGGAAACATCCTTTCCACTGAAAAGTAAAGCATTTGCAGCACCAAAGTCCTAAGTCACTCTCAGTCATTTGACTAAAACTTGAAAACTGGAGAGAGTTTTCAGCCAAAAATGTTTATGCACATTCACATTTAGTTTTGAGAACTTAGAACTGGGATAAGCAATGAGCTTATAATAAAGTAATATTTCCCTTCCAAAAATAAGGTTCCCTGCCAATACCTAAGCAGTAACTTGGTCTTTGCTTTATCATCTTATATCAGCATAAAGAAAAACCCCTGGAATATGTGCATGTACTGGGGACAAGGGGAGCACATCAGGAGATTTATTTTTCATTAGTTTAACAATACAGCCTTCATGCAGTTCAGAGTTACTTGTGTTAATTGGAATCTAGTTCTGCAGGCTGGTTACCCTACCAAATACCATGAGGAATGTTCCCTTTTTACGTAACCTATTCCCTGGAATTCATTTTCCAAGCCAGCTGTATGTGTCTCCAAATGAGTCACACTCCTCCTCAAGCATGTGTAGGTCCATCCATGGGAATGACTGCAAC
This sequence comes from Calypte anna, assembly GCF_003957555.1. Classification (NCBI taxonomy): domain Eukaryota; kingdom Metazoa; phylum Chordata; class Aves; order Apodiformes; family Trochilidae; genus Calypte; species Calypte anna. The sequence continues at coordinate 217,953 of NC_044264.1, forward strand.
CTGTGCTGAACTGGAGTTGCTCTGCCTGGAAAAACATCACCTTTTCCAGCAGCTTCTAACAGTTGAAGGCTGTGGTTCCCAAACCTGTGTTTTCCCAAGGTAACAGCAAGTTCTTTGCAGTCAGCCACACAGCAGTATGACTTTTATAGAGGTCTGAGGATAACTCGCTGTAGAAGTTTGATTGTAAGGATGCAGAGTGGTCTGGTACACAGCCCCAAAATTTTGAGAAGCACTGGTTTGGCTGAAAAGCCACCTGGAACTCAAAAGGACATCAGAGAAGCAAAATGATCACACAGATGGGCCTAGGAGCCCAGCATTTCCACCACTACAAAAAAAACTGAGGACTTAGAGTACTTACTTGCATTTCTAAGTGACCCTGCCCTGGTTTTGGTCCTGCTCTGGCAGGGGGGTTGGACTTGATCTTCAGAGGTCCCTTCCAACCCCTGACATCCTGTGACTGGGATACAGAATCTACTGGATGCCTGCAGCATGACAACAGCACTGCTCTTGCTGCATTGCAAGATGAAACTTTCAGTGTTCCAGAGCTCCTTCACACTCTCAGAGCTGTATGGTTTGGACCATGTTCTACCCCACTGTCCTCCTCCCCTCAGCCAGGTTTTGCATTCTTAAATTCTTAAATCCAGGTGATTTCAGTGGCAATCTGAGGCTCTCAATGCAAGGACAAGGTAGAGCTCTCTGCCAGAAGGAGATCCTGTGTAAAATCTTTTTTTAGTCCTCCATACCTGATTTTCAATCATTTTTACCCCAATTTCTCCATCCCTCTGTAGCATGACACTGATCTGGGGATTAAACAGCTTCTGTAGGACAACTCCAGTTTGTATGGTTTATCCACATGATCTCTCATTACCAAGTCAACCACCTCCTCCATCAGCAATGCTTCCAGCTCCACCATATCAACCTGGAAGTCATCAAGAGGGCACAGACCAAGCCTGACCTCTCTATCCCCTGATGGCAGAGCCCTGTATGAATATGGCTGCTTACAGCTCTCCCAACCCAGTATGTTGCCCTGCAGAACTGTAGGTTTTGTTCTCTAAGAAAATGAAAGCTCTTCAGGTGTGGGAGGCAAGAGAAAAAACAAAATAATCTTAAAATAATTCTTGTGAGGGAACACTTATGGCTGCCCTGGGATGAAGCACATAAAATATACACAACATATTATTAAAGTTAGGTCTATTTTCTCACTCACAGTTTATAGAAGACCCTGATCCAGCTTCCTTTAAAGTCAAGGAAAAAAGTCTTTCCCTCTGGACTAATGCTTACCTTTAAATTGGGCCCAAGATGTATCAACAGCAACTGTATGCACAGACCCAGATCAGGGGACAGAGAAGGAATACATCCTGATTTAGAACATACACAAACAATCCTCTGGTCACCATAATTGAAAATTAAACTTAGAGACTCAGGGAAAAGCAAGAATTAAAGCTAAGCTTGCATTCCACTTAGTACCAAAAACTTTCAGTGTCACTGCAGAGCAGGAGGAGGGGAAGTAAAACTATTTGTGAGGTACGGAATGGGAGCACACAACTCTCTTCCAGCAACTGATGGCCATTAGATTCCAAAAAATGGCATTAAAATAGCTGTTAACAGAAGTCAAATGTTAAATCTCCCTCTGTCAAAATTCCAAAGATGGTGTTAATGAAAAAGAAAACAGGACTAACCCTTCCGGAGTACTTGTGCATGAAACACAACATGGTGGAGATGCCTGCTACATGAGACTGCTTAGCTGGTATGCTGAGGAGGTTGTTTAAAAGCATTACAAAATACCAACAAAATCCCATCTTCCATTATAAAGAGCCTGAATGAACCTCTGAGGTTTGAGGAACATGTGTAGGGGGAGATGGGAAGGCTATCTTAAAAATTGTTAGGACTTGGGATGGAATGAATAATTACTGCTCTAAAATCCATGGGAAATCTCTTCCCTCATAATCGTAATAAATTACAGAAGTGAACACAACCTTAGCAAGAGGTGTTTGAACTCCAGCCTAAGGGAAAAGAGGCCAATATCTACTTACAGAACAGACAGGCCACAGGCAGCAAAAGCCCAAATTCCTCACCCAACAACCAGTCCAAGTACCTGTCCTGTCTGAAGGGCCAGTGGTGAGGACAAACCTTCCCTTCAGCAAAGCAGGAAGATAGCAACATGAATTATTGTGCAGTGTAAGTGGCCATGCAGTATCATAAAATCAAGATATTAATGAAGACAAGCCAGTCTGGAGAGTTTCCCTGTCCTAGTAGCCTGCACCCACTTGCTGACATGTACAATAAAAAGATGAAGTGCAACACTAGCTCAAGCATTTCCCTCCTATCAGCAGGAGGCAAGGTTACCTTCCCCTCCCTTCCCTGCTCCTTCCCCACCACCAAAGATTATTTACTTTCCAATCTGGGGCTGCCCAGGGATAGTACACACTCTTAACAGCATTTTTATAGTTTGCTCCTTGATGTACAAGGGACTGAGCTAGGGCACAATCCCATTTTCCTATAACCAGCTCATTGATTCAAGAAAAGACTTGAGTTTTTGATTTCAGAGGGATTTCCAAACAGGCTTAAATGCTTTTGTGAATCACAGCCTCAAATTGCTGTGACTTCTTAGAATATCAACACTATTCTAGCACACAGGGAAAAAGGATTGTTGGAATTTGTAAAGGACTTATATGCAGGCAATAATCAGGCTCTGGACTATCTCATCTCATTCTTAAAGTAAAATCTTGCCCTTGTCACAACATTCATTCAGGTACACTGAGTGCAGAGCTCTGCTTTTTCAGCTTCATTGCTTAAACTGGAGTTGTCCTACAGAAGCTGTTTAATCCCCACATCAGTGTCAGGCTACAGAGGGATGGAGAAGTTGGGGTAAAAATGATTGAAAATCAGGTATGGAGGACTAAAAAAAAAGTGCTGGTATGCGTTAGAGGAACTCCTTCTGGCAGAGAGCTCTACCTTGTCCTGGCACTGAGAGCCTCAGATTGCCACTGAAATCACCTGGATTTAAGAATTTAAGAATGCAAAACCTGGCTGAGGGGAGGAGGACAGTGGGGCATGACATGCTCTGGGCAGGACATGGTGGTCCAAACCATTTGCAGTCAGGAATAAAGAAGAGCAGCTACGAAGCAGTTCTGTCTTGGTCACCAATACCAGGACCCTGGGAGGTGCTCTGGTGTAAAAAATCATTCACTTAAAAGGAAAGCCCATGAATTGTAAATAGAAAACAAGAAAGTGTTCAGTACATGAGCTCCTCTGTTCTAGCAAGAAGAAAAGTTAAGCAGGTGCAGGACGGAGAGAAAGATGAAGGTTTGGTTCAGTCATGCATAGCACAGATGAGGAATGAGACTGTATGCAGGTAGAAGTAGATGGTAGAAAAGAGAAATGCAGCACCTGCAACTCATGTGATAAAGACATATTCAAGGTTAGCATCTTCTCCAGAGGCAGTGGTGCCTGTGTGGAATAAATAAAAAAGGGGAGAGCTGTACATGCTGTCATCATAAGCCAATGACAAGGAGATGGGAGACAAAGAGAGTTGAAAAAAACACCCTTCAATTTAGCAAGTCTGATTTATCCCATTATTGAACTCTACTTAAAGTCCCCTACATGCTTCCCATACTTATAGCTTGGTTGATACAATCCCAGCACTGCTAACATATTTGCAAGGGTGCATTCTACTGCAAGGTCAGCTCAAGAGGCAGAACTCAGGCAGGTAAAGGTTTCCCCATTTCAAATGGACATTGGTTCTAGTTGGACTTGACCCATACAGGAAAAAATGGACTCAAAGAAAGACTTGAGGAAGTACCTGGCATTGCAAGGCTGCCTGGAAACCCAGGGGCTGAAAGGCATTTGGGAGAATTCCCATCTCTCTCTGGAGATGGAGAGACAAGAGCAGAGACAAGTTGCTTCAGAGCCCCAGTTATCTGTGATTATTCACCTTTAATGAGTCCTTACAGATCTCTTGCTTCCTTACAGTTCCTTGGTTCTGACCTTATGGCAGAAGATTTTTGTCACCAGAGTTTCCTCTAGTGGCATCCCCATGCTGCTTCTGAAGCCAGACTCCTCTCCCTCTGCATCTCAATGCAATCCCTCCACCTGATGCCTCACAGTTTCCACTTGCAGAAGTCCCCACTGGTTTCTCTCCCTCTCCCTGAGCTGCCTAGGCCAGAAAATGAAGGTGCCCCTTACCCAGGACCAGCTCTCTGGGTCTAAGCACTAGCCTGGTTGAATGCTGTGTGGTCAGGAACTGGACCTCAGGTCTCATTCTGGCTCTGCTTCAGCCCCACCGTGTGACTTTGGGCAGGTCAGTTCTCCCATCTGGCTTTCTTGGGTCCCCTACCTGGAGAAAAACGTCCACTTCATTATCCCTCCCTGCAGAAAACATTCTGAGATCTACAGAAGACAAACTGTATTGAGAGCCAGGCTCCTGTGTGCTAAACAGACATTGGCAAGAGACAAAAGCAGAATAAATCCAAGGGCAACGGAAGCAGACAGAGTAATGAGAGCAAAAATTTGAAGAAGGGGGAAAAAAATCTACTGAAACCCAAGAATAGAGCACTGGGGCATGGTTCTAAGTGTCTACACGGCTAGGGAACACTGCTCCAGAGCAGCTGAAAAAATCCAGCTGTCCAACATCTCAGTCTTGGTGTTTGTTGTCTGGAGTTTTGGGAAACCCACAATGCTGCTCCAACCCAGCTTCACACATGGGAAAGACTTTTTTTGGTGTGGCTTATAAATGTACTGACTGACTGGACAGCTCAAGTAGGCAAGGAGATGCTCCATCACCTTTGGAGGTCAGGCAGGATTATCATTCCTCTGGCTGGGAAAAGCAACCAGTAAGAAATGAAAAGCAGAAGAAACTTTGGATGCAGACCTGCAGTGAACTTAACTAATATTTATAGAACTGTATCTGTAGGACTTTAAAGAGGAAGATCAGCACAGAATTACTGCATCATCAAGAAACAACTGAAGCTCTGGAATCAACATGGTGTTATCCCTGTTTCTCTACAATGCTACTGAGCAGCAATCCATCTGTCAGTGTGTCCTTTGCTGTCACAGGATCCCTGCTCCAGAGACTGTCACGTTCTGCTTCATTCCATTATGGATGAGGCTGGAGTATCCCTGTGAATTTTTGCTGCCCATGGAGTTACAGTGCCACTCTAACCAGTTTTCATTGTATCTCTTAGACAAAGAGCAGCTGGTATCTTGGGATTAATATAAAAGAAGGCAAAAATTCAAATGCTGGCCTCACAATTCCTAAGGAAACAGTCACCTTTGCTTTCCAGAGAGCAACAGAAGCTGCAAGTGTATGAATTGGCTTTTGAATGTTTGGAGTGAGCTTGGGTTATGGGTTATGTATGAATGCAGGGTCATACATTGCCTTTAGTGTATTTCTTTTCCTCTTGCTGCTTTAGTTTTCAGTACCAACTCTTCCTAAAACACTGTGTGCAGCCTTGTTTCCGAGTTAGAGAATTTTCTTTATTATTTTTTAAAGCCTGTTTGACGAGTGATATAAACTGCCAGTGAGTACTACACTTCACTCCCCCTCATTAACATTGTAAATTGATTTAGAACTCATTTAGATGCAGGATTAACAATGTGAGGACTAATCCAGTCTTTATTCAGAGGACATATTCAGGATGAGCAGTCTTTCATCTCACATCACTCAGTCAGCAGGACCCTCCCTTGGGAATATGATGATATTTCTGATATCTTTGCTTGCAAAGGAACCATTCAAGGTTAAGACAGAGGTCTGGGAGATATTAGTCCTGGTCCCAGCTCTTCAACCAGCATCTCTGCAACCTTCGGCTTCTTTACACTCTGCATCCATTTTTCCCAATTAGCACATTTAGAGAGATCAGGCTTAGAGAACAGGCAAAAGATTAAGAGCAGTGTTTATGGTGGTTTAGGGCAGCATCTTTTATTTCATCAGGGTTAAGGGTACACGGGCCATGGGCAAGCTGCCAACACAGAAACTTATTAAGCTGAAGTAATACATTCAGTAAGTTTTCAGTTATGTGCCCCTACTCTCACTTATGTGAAAGTGAGGGTATTTTAGTTTGTGAGCACTCTTTGCCTCTGATGGCACTGTGATGCCATCATTATCTATATCTATCTCTATATCTATAACATCATTATCTAGATTGCAGGGGCAATGTCAAGCCCTCAGTTTTCAGGTCAGCAAAAAATAAAAACAAAAAGAGAGAAAATGATGGTTTTCTTAAAGCAATAGTTAGTAGTTAAAAAAACTCTTGACACGCTCAGCACAAAGCTTGCAATATCTCAGAGATGCTGATTCAGATTCCCTGGATGTTTGCTAAAAAAAATAAATAACACCTCCTGCAATTAACAAATTAAATGTCCTGTTGGAGCTTAGCTCTTACTTGCTGTCAGTAAATCATCTGCAGAAGGATTTCATCCACTGAGGGGAAAGAAGATTAAATATATGCTTTGACAAGTGACTTTTTCCACCAGAATTTTTTCTTGAAGGCACTTAGTGTCTAACGATACATTGAGGACCTGTTCAACTGAGTACAATAAATAAATACAAATAATTGCTGTAGGAAAGAGCCTGAGACTGACACTCTGGGCATAGCTGACTGATGCTTCTTACAATCAGTAACACTTGTAAAGCTCAGGCCTCCTGTTCTGGATGTGTGCTGCACACATCAGCTGAGCTGAACTCTTCTGTCCCACAAGGACAGCATTTTTACAGCCCTAGTACAAAGTGTTATTAATTGCTTGTATTCCCACATTACCAAGAAGCTGCAACCACAGCTGAGGGCCCTGTGGTGGCACAGGTTGCAGAAAATCAAAAGGAGGAGATGCAATGTGGTTCACACCCTTTGAAATCAAAGGCAAGCTGATGGAGCTCCCATCTCATCCCCCAGTGTGATGATAAAGAATGAATGATTTGGTACTTTAGTGTTTTCATGTACAAGCTCCTGACAGGCATTTGGTATCTTCTGTGACAGCATAAGGAAAAAAAAAATGTTCCTGGCATACTATTTCTAATTCTAGTTGAATTCTCGTTTTTTCAGAAATACAGTTGTACCAGTGTGGCTCCCTCAGAGAGATGACAGTGACAAGACAACCGCAGATCTCTGAGTCCAACTAATAATGCAGTAGGAAGTTTCCAAACTAGACTGTTTATTTCCTTAAAATACTGCATTTGCTCTCTGGCTACTCCTTTCAACTCCCAGAGCTGAAGATCTCCACATGAGACTGCTACTCCATGTCACCAAATCCAACCTGTTGACCAAAACATTCCTTTGAACCACCTCAGGACTAAAGGCCAGAAAAGCTGGGTTGTCCTGGGGTTGCCCAGCTCTGTCTGCAGATACAAGACTAAAATATCTGCCACATCTAAAGGACATGACAATTGCAATCATTCTTTTTCCTTAAATACACAGAGAGAAAAGTCTGAAGCTATCAGCACCAAAATCATAGGGATATTGTTAATCCATGAGGTACCATGAATGCAGTGATTATTAAGCCTTTCCTGCAGTTTTCATCCTTAGGTACTTATCTTGATGAGTTTTACGTTTCCCTGCCACACTCTACTCCCCAGTACACTGACTGCACACAGTGCATTCAGCAGATTCTCTCCAGAGCACAAAGGGCATCATACATCACACCTATTACCAACCTACAGAGAGTTAAGAGAAGTAAGAACAACAAGATCCTGCTGTTGGTTTATCATGAGTTTTCTGATCTAGGGAAAGCAGCAATCTCTTATTTCAATTTAGTTGTAAATAATGTCACTAGGTTTGTTTACTTTTGGCCCATTCTGCACCCAACTCACACACACCATGATCTCCTGTCCACCAGCAAACCCAAACAAAAAAAAAACCAACCCTCCTCATGTTCACTCATCTTCCTAGTAAGAGTGTATTTCACAGCTAATGTGTCCAAGGGCCATAAGTGAAGAAATCTGAAAGCCTTGTGAAAAGAAAAAGGTTACACAAAGCCCAGCAAGAAAACAAATACTCTTACCTGTCTGTAATAAGCCAGCCCCACTGTCTTTGACTCCAAAGTGCTGCTGGATGTCTAGTAACACACCTGCAAGGAAAACAGAGAGAAGAAATTCAGTGCCTTCAGCCTTTGAAAAGCATACAACTCAAACCTCCCATGCAGTATCACCAAACATTCAAATTCCAGGAGTTTAGAAACAAATCTCCTAGCATCTACACATCAGCTTCTTCTCTACAGCCACACACAACAGTTCTGGGCTGCTGCAATAACAGCAAAGTTTGGGAGCTAGAACATCATGCAAAGACTTTGGGAATTCAATTCCCATGCCTCTGAAACTGTTATTTCCTTGCTTCCTCAGTAAGATCAGTGGTTTCTTTTTGTTTTCTGCAAGATCCCTTCCTTCTGTAATTTTCTAGAAATGCAGGGAAACTCATTCTGTGCCTTAGGTGCTTCAAATGGTTGAACAAGAGAGACAAACTAAATCCAGGACAAGTTTTAACAAATCTCTGTTGGGAGGAGATATGACACAGTGATAGGAGCAATGATGGAAGTTTTCATATTTAATTGGTTTGGGGGAGGGAGCATCTCACTTCCCAAAAGAAATATAGAAAAGAAATTTCACATCAGGAAAGGTGAGTAAGTGACCAAATGTTTAGTTTTAAAGCAATTACAAGCAGAACCAAACCCAATTTTCTCTGTGTTCTCTTAACTCTTCAATTAACAGGTTTTGTAGTCTTTACATATTCATCTAGATTTAGCACCAAAGTATCAAAGATAGAAATACATGTAATGCCAGGTGCAGAGGAACAGATGTGGCTTTGTAACCACCAGGGAAAAGCCACAGGAACTTTTATGGCTCCTCTTGGGTGCCACACACACTTGCCATGGTGTGGATGGGGCAGTTGTATCAGACATAGATCCATAAACCTGAACAAACTGCACCCTGAGTTCTTGGGTCTCAAACAGAGACCCTGAGACTCTGAGATCTGGGACTTCCTTTTTCTTTTTTTATGTCTCCTGTCTTCCCCAAAAGTGAGGATAATACAAGTTGCTTTTTTTTAAAACCAAGAAACACCATTCTCCAACTACACTGACCCTCTATAAAAGTTCACCTCCAGCTCAAAATTTGACCCTAAGCTTTCAGCAGAGTGGTTCTGCTCATCACTGCAGGTCACAAGAATCAGCCAGGCCCCAGCCTGAACTCATTCACCACAAGTATCTCAGGTTTTGGGACTGTCAGGACCACACTGAATGACAAGCACAGAGATAAAAGATCCAGAGATAACTATTCCCAGAAGACATCTGACACAACGCCAAGAAAACACATAAATTAAAGCTACTAAAGGGGAAAAAAAGATCCAGAGAAGGAAGGGGGAAAAAAAAGAAAGCTCATTTGTCATATTTCATATTACTTGTACATCACCATTTACCCAGGGCACTATTCAGAGTGGCTTTAGCCCAGCAACTTCTGCCCAGTAACATTACTTCAACCTTTTACAACAATCTTCCCTCCATTTCTCTTCATCAGAATATTTAGCCCTGAGGGGAGGAGGCTTGGGGTGGAGAAGGGTGTAAATCCTACCAACAGGTACCAATACCTGATAGGAGAGTGGATAAAGAAGACCAGGCTCTTCACACTGATGCCTGGTGAACAGAGGCAAAGGGCACAAGCTGAAATCCAAGAAATTCCAATTAAATGTAAGGAAAAAAAGCTTTTTACTGTGAGGGTAACACTGGAACAGATTGTCCAGAGAGACTGTGGGTTTCCCATCCCTGGAGATATTCAAAACCCAAAAGAACACAGACCTGAGATTGATTTTTGCAGGAGCCTTGGGTGAGATGACCTCCAGAAGTGGCTTCAATTATTCTGTGAATCTGTAATTTTCTCAAGTATTTAGTGCCTGATTTCATCAAATATTTAGTGCATTCTGCTGGCCTATCCTGTGCAGCATTGTTGGCTACTATAATTCCAACAAGAATGGCTACTTAGCTCCCTCTTGGATAGCAGATTTACCTCCACTTTCAGGGTGGCCTGGCATTTCTTGGCTGTCCTTCCCTCATTTGCTCCATTAATAACTGAGATTTCATTATCTAGATGATACCTAACAAAATAGATGAACAAAAATAAATTTTGCATTTGCCAAGGAAACCCCCGGGAGCTTAAATGACTTCCATGCTCCCCTTGGTGTCCCACCCTTTCTGCAGACTTCTCAGGTGGTGTTTTCATAGTAGAAGCCCCTAGGCAGGTTTCATAGCTTCTAAACTAAGTGATGCACAAGGGGCAAGTTACAGAGTCTCAACTGAGCAAGAAGCAAACAGGCACAACCACAGGCACCAAAGAGACTGATCCAGTGATGGAAAAAGGGAAAGAAAGAGCTGCATCCTTGCCTTCCTTAAACTGCCTGAGGAAGCAGATCCTTTGAGCAGCCAGGTTGGAATAGATGATCTCCACAGGTCCCTTCCAGTCTCAAGTCCTCTGGGATTTTCCTCCACCACCCTGCAAGGTGCCTGCCCTGCCTGCAGCAACATATCCCCAGCCATGCCAGGGCACCAAGCATCACAAGGAGCAGGGATGCAATGGAAAACACAGCCACAAAGAGAAGGGGATTTGGGATTTGCATCAGAAACCAGAAGAGCAAGTGGAAAGGATTATAATAGTGGCCACACAGCAGAGCAGAGGAGGTCTTCCAGTTCATTGCAAAAAAAATTATCCTGTCCAGTGCCAATGGCTTTACAGTTCCATGGGGCTTTTTTCCACAAGAGGTCAGAATGTGTTTTTAGAAGCTTGAACAATGGTAGCCACAAATGAAATGCATTTAGGACACTGAAGGGCAGTTGGATTAAGCCTACAACTTTGTTCTGGTGGTGGAGAGAAAAGGAGGTTCTGTGGGTAGGCAATGCAACAGGACAACACAGCCCCACAATTATCAGTCCTGTGTCAGCTTGGAAGAAGGTCTCAGATGATTAAGAGAGATCTGCATGTCTAATTGGCATGAATTTCCTACTCCAAGTCTATTTTATATTCTCTTTGGACTACAAGTGTTTTGAAATGGGATTTAGAGCATTAAATTAGAGGCAGAAGCAAGCAGATGATGCAACACATGTATGAAGTGGTAGGAGTTTCTCCCTGCTGTGGGAGCTCTCCTGCTCAGCATGCTCACATGGGAAGACACTCCTCCTCTCTTAAATCTGCTCAGCTCCCTTTCCATCTCACCATGACAATGACTCACCCCAAACTTTAATCAGATTTAGAGATACAATTAAGCAATGACAGGCCAAGGGAGAATCCAGGAAAATGATAGAGCTTTTGACTTTCTCTTCTGCTTCTAGACAATGGGAAAACAGAGATGGCTGGAGCCAAGCTCCAGACAATGATCATGTTGCTTGTGGAAATGTGCTCCCAGGTGTCTCCCAACACCTGATGCAATCCAAGATAGAGAAGGCACCCCACATGGCTGCCAAGGCCCTTTCTTGGATTCAAGTTCATCCCCATGTCCCAGGAGGATCTCAAACCAGCCATGGGCAGCTATCAGGCACCACTCTTCCTGAGAAAGTCCCTCAGAAGGGCTGTTGGCCCTTTGGGCTACCTCTGTGCTTACATGGCACACATCCCTGCTCTCACCTATCATTCCTTAAGCACATGGAGCTTAAGCAGACAGCAAACATGATGCCAACCTTCCCAAGCACCTCACCAGCTGAACCAGACACTGGATTCATGCTGATGTAGAGCTTGGGATTCAATGAGATGAAACCCAGGCAGCATTTAGCCAGGAGTGCTGATCAAGATGGGCACAGAGACAGGATTGACTGGGAAACCCAGACAGAGGAATGACAAGTTGCTGCAGCCCTATCTAGGTCACTTTACCAGGTCTCCTGTGTCTAACTACCTGACAAAGGCACTTCCCCGATTTTTGTGGGCACTGGGCATGAAGAGGACTTCTAAGAGCAATCTGAGGGATAAAGATTTGTCTTTGGGCATGAAGTGTTAGATAGGGAGGGAATGTCAAGAAAATGGGGCAGAGGAATGTGGCTGACCTCATTTACCTCCAGTGTCAGAGGGTTTCTAGGATCCAGCATACTCCTGCCTCCCATTCTTTAATGGCCATTTCACAAACAGTGAATATAAAAGTGCTGATTCTGAGGCTTTTGGAATGCAGGTCCACATTTAATGGCCTAAGTTATCTCTGCTTTAGGGAAAATGCCTTGAGAAAAGCAAATTTTTCTGGAAGTGTGTGATTCAGGCTCCCAAGAGGGAGGTAGGTGGTGCTGATGACACAAGAGGAAAGCCACTTGGTGCACTTTGCATTACTGACCTGAATTACTACAAAACAAAATCTGCAAGACTGGAAGGTACAGGGTAAAAAGGTGCTGTGAACAGGTCATCTTAGTACAGATGTTATGGTAACCATCATTTACAGACTTGTCCCTAGGAGAACCAGTGTGCAGAGTGCATTGGTTGTCCTTTATATTTAAAAGCAATGTAGGCTCTTCACCTAACCACTGCTGCCTGTAAATATTAATAGAGTCCCCACACTAAGAAAACAGTGTTCAGAAGCTAAGCCACACTGAAATCCCAATTTCAAAGCAGAAAGACATGAGAGCTTCCCAGGGAGAGCCCTCACCAAAACAGAGCACTACGATTTGATCCCAAGGCAGGTGCAAAGCCCAATGTTTGCCTGTGCACTAAGCACAGAGCTACAAAAACAAAGCCACAGGTTTTCAGCTCACCCTGCTCTGCACCAGAAATACCAATCCATGTTCTCTACACACTGGCACACATGGGCTATAACATGACTCCTTCCTTAAAAAGCACATGAGGTTTTTTTAAAGTATGTGTTCAAGGGGAGATATTATGGTTCTGGAAAGGGTTCAGCCCACAACTCTCCAGAGGATGTGAACTGGGCACTGCCCACAATCCTGGGTGCCCCCAGCACCCTCTCTCCTGCCCCATTGCAGCCTGGCTTGCACATCTCTTGGGGGAAGCCTCAAAGGAGGTAGAGGAGAACACAGTTTCACACTCTCCTGGCTCTCAAATGTCTCTGCTGACAGCTCTTTTTCCTTCACTAACTCTTGGGACCTACCTCTCCTCCTTATGAAGGCATTCTCCAGCCCAGGCTATGTTCCCTGGTTTTTCCAGGACCAGCTGCCCCAGGTGGAGGTAACTAAGCAGGGATAGCCAAGCCTTGGCCTCCTAGCCATGAAAGGCACAAGCCACCTTCCTACCACCAGGCTCTTCCTCATGCCTGCAGCCATATTCAACCTGCTTCAAATGATGCATTAAGGAGGCAGAGGAGTGGTGCACACACCTGTCTGTTCAGAGCCATATGAAATGATTAGGTGGAGAGAAGTTTATTCTGAGGTCTCTGTGATTATATCCTCCCTGCAACCTCAAGGTGTGACTGCAGCTCACACACAGCTCCCCAAGCTTCAAACAAGCAGCCTCTGGCTCAGCCACCCACTAGCTCTTCAACACCATCTTCCCTTTGGACCCTGTTTAAAAACTCAGCTGCAGCCAACCACCATGGTAGCCCTGCTGATATTTGTACCTCCAGATAAACTCCCACTGCTACAAGAGCTGCCAAGTCTTAAACTGTAAGTAGGGTTCACCACCTTCTCTGGGTTGCCAGGAAAGCTTTCCCTGTCCTACATGGAAAAAGCAGCTCTCTAGGATTGGTAGATGGGTGGGGAGATGGGGCTTGGAAGCACAGACAGGAGCTTCCTCAGGACATACACATGGACTTTCCTTTTGCAGAACTCATTTCCACTGCTGCATGACATGACACAACACGACACAGGAGTGAAAGAGGCTCTGGTTTTGAAATAGGGTTGTAGGATTAAAAAGCAAAACAAACCCAGCAACTAGGTAAATCAAAAGGAGGGTTTCCTAAGATCTGCTCACTCTGGCATGCAAGAAACTTGTGACCTAGAAAGCATTAAAAAGAAACTGCCAGCACCCACAGAGGCATGTTTGGAAAGGGGTTTCCCTGAGTAATAAAACAGAAGACAGTAAAGAGGGAAATCCAGCACAGCAACACAAGCCAGGGATCAGAATGAGACAGGATCTTGGTGCCCAGTGCTGCAATCACACACAGGCCACAAAACAGCTGCTTCAATATCTGTTAAAAAAACCAAAACCAAACTCAGAGTAGGTGACTTCAAAGCCTTCACAGACACTGAGAGCCTCCCACTCCCTGCACATGCAGAAAGGGGACAAGGTCCCAGATGACTGTGGCTGAAATGGGTGCAAACCTGCAAGGACACACTCCTGGAGCTGGGATACATCCCAGGACTTGCTGCTTGTCCTCAGCACCACCTGCAGTGTGATGGGTGCTGTGCCCCCTGCTAAGCACACTATTGCTTGGGAAACAAAAGAAAAAAAAAATAAACCTGTCTGGTTTGTAGTTGACATTCCTATTCTCAACCAAAACCAATATTATGCTTTGAGATTTGTAGCACCTGTCACACCCACTTTTTCCATTCAATATATTTATCATTATTATAATATCAGTGGGGAAGCGTCTGAGTTATTTGTTCATTCCCAAAGGCTATTGGCTTACCTGCACTGCATGGAACAAGTAATTAAGCATTAGGGAAAAAAAAAAAAAAAAAAAAGGGAATGCAATTAACCAAAGGCTTAGAAAAGAAAATATATTAAAAACCAAATTCTTCTCCCTCTCTGGCAGGGATAGTAATAAATGATGGCTCTTCTACCATAGCTCAGACTCCAGTGTAATGTGGTATGCTCAGTCTCAGTACAAAATTGCAAGAGTGGGAGGAGATAAAAAAAGATTATCAGGTGTGGAATTGATCAGCACAGGTCAGGGTGTCTAGGGAGGGCAGCACAGGACAGCTAGTCCTGCTCAGATTTTAAGAAGTAAATAAATAAATTTTAAAAAAATCAAACCAAAACAAATAGGAATTTGAATGCAGCCATGGCTGCCAAAAACTGGGTGCCTCACTGGCAAAACCACACCCTAATCAAATCCTTCATCTCCCTAATTACAGTGTAGGCCTGTTCCCAGGACTATGGCTGGGAAGGAAGCCCTTGTTGAATGGTGAACAAGGGATACTTGGCCAACATGAGCCCAAGAGCTTAAACACATTCCAAAACACAAATCAAGTTCCACTTATGATCCAGTGCAGCAACAACTCTCACCAAGAAAACTGCAAAATGCCAAGGGTCAGATCTGAGACTCTGCTCACAGTGCCACTTCTCACCCCCACCACACAGCTAGCTCCCTATGGATATAAAGAGATCCTTAACTTCCCCCCTGCCTCAGCCTATCTTCATCAGCCTTGCAATTCCCACAAGCCAAGGAAAGACTTCAATTAGAGAGAAATGCTGTGATTTGGCTAAAAGGACAGGCTAAGCTGACTTAGCATCTGAACCTGAAAACATACTTATTCATTGAAACTTGGGAAGATTTCTTCATGTGGAACTGTAAACCAACCAGAAGCTGTTATAGCTTTAAACAACTTCACTACTGGGGGTAGCAGCTAAAGTTGATGTAATTCACCTGAAAGACAGGAAGCATCAGCAGCTTTCAGACAGAAGTGCTCAGACCTTTCTCCCATCCCAGCATCTCTGGCTCAGGACTCAAAGCAAAAACTTTCCTTCCTTCCTTCTACTTTTTGACCTGACAAAAACCAAGCAACACACACTGTGCACTGCAACACCTCTGCCCCAGCACAGAGGGAAACAATTTTTACCAAGGGAAAAGGCCCCTGGTGTAACATGTCAGATCCAGTCAGCAGCCTCAACAGATTCCAGACCCTCAAAAACCAGGAATGTTCTTATTTCATTTATTGAAATCTCAGAAAATTCAAAGATTCTCTCCATTCAGACTCTCTTCATGCACTCTAAAGCAGGAAAAAGTGGGCCACCAAAAGCTCTGGTTGTCTTCTGGCTTTCTAATCATTACAGAAGCCCAACACTGAAACATATCTCAGAGGCTTTGTGTATGAACTAATTAAAATAAATAAAACCAGCACAGATAATGATAAAGCAAATCAAAGTGCATATGAATTCAACCAGTGACTCACCACTCCCTTATTTTCCTCATTGGAAAACTTGGCATATCACCACACCAGAGTGACAATGAGTCAGGAAACTGCCATAAGCCACAAATTGCAAGGAAATTAAAATAAGCATCTACAAAAAGCTCTTTTTGGAGAGATTTGGAAGATTTTTGCTGGCTTTGTGTGGATGTGGCTATGCTCTTCACAGCTCTGTTCTCAGGGTTTTCTGGCTGTACATAACCAACATAGGAAAGACTCCTTTACAGATTCTTCCAAAGACACTGCAGCTGTGATTGGGCTCTTGTTCTCAGAACCAACTCCACACCTTTCCTTTTACATCACCTTGCTTACATTTTAACTGAATTCATTGGAACTGTGCTGCCATATCCTTCTGAATGCTCCATACCTCATTAGCCTGATATTGCTGCTTTGGAACCAGCCAAAGGAGATGCAAATATTTTTACCAGTCTTAAACTGAGAGCTGATGGCAAGGCATGACATGAGGATAAGAGTTCTCCACCTAACTCAGTGCAAGTACAACCTCTGAGCTGGTCATGTTGTTGCCTGACTCACTGACACAGCCCATGAGAACTTGGACACTTTACCTTTCCACACAGCTTCCGGATTTCCAGGCCAGTTGGGAAGTGGAAGCCCCCCAAAAGCCTGTGCTAAGAGGTGTACCTGCCAGGCACAGGCAGCTGTGTCTCCAGGGCTGTCAGCACATCGTGTGTCACTGGAATAAAACTGGATTCAAAGGGTTAAACTAAAATAAAGAAGTTAATTAATTAGAGAGAAAGAAATGCAGCTTTCAAGGTCTGATGGAGCAAAGCCTCTGTGCCCTCTAACATCATGGACTCCAGGGAGAGAGGATTTTTTACCCAATCCCTCTTTTTATAGCCACACACACTTCTGTGAGACAGAAGAATGAGGTATGAGTGAGCAGCTAGGGTAATTAGTGCCTGATGATTTACAGCAGATGACAGCTAATTTCTCCAGTTATGAAGATTTCTATCAAATCTGTAGAAATATGCACTCAGATTGGACTCACTTCCAAGTGACTGCATCTCACTTCTCATTTGCATCTTGCTTCTGTTTAGCAATGCCTTGAAGCTATTCTGAAACATCACAAGCTGTCCAGGGCACACTAATATCATATATTTGTATGCAATCAGAAGGGGCTTTCAATTCCTTTTACCACAAAGAGCATTTTATAAAATGCAGGGGAAATTCCAGATGCAGAGGTCCCCTGTACAGGGGGACAGCAGAAGAAGAGCAGACAGGCAGGGGATGTCAGGCATATTCCAGGCAAGTTTCTGCTGTGCAGAACCATCAGATTCTCAGACCAAGCACAAGTCTGCTGGCATGGTCCTGGGCTAATAAAGACTTCTGGTAATCAAGGTCAGGTCAGCATGGAGCAAAACTCCAGCACTCATGCCAAGCTGCATGCTGATTTTAAAGTGACTCTGCAATGTTAGTTAATGGCCACTAAGCAAATCTCCCTCCTAGCTCCAGAGAAGATCATGAAGCTTTAAACACAAAAGCAGGGAAAGCTACAAGTGTCTGTAACAGATCCTCCAGAGATGAAAACCTACATAAAACTGTGATGCCAACTTGGTGCCCACTTCTGAGACAACAGGAAATCTGAAAAATACAAAAAAACCCCAACTCACCAAAGCTCTGCTATTTCAAGTAACAGATGAAAAAAAGTTTGGCTGCAGATAAAAATACCTACCCTAATGTCAGTAATCCCAAAATGGCTTTTACTGTTAAATATATGCTTTAAGTATCCCTGAGACATTGCCGAACTCTGCAAATAGGTTTATGAGGTTTATAAAGGAAGGAGGACAAAGCTACTCCAAGTCCACTGCTCCCTTTCATCCACCTGCTTTCTTTGCTCTCTCTAGAGCATCATAACCATCTGGATCTCCTCCTCCATCTCCTGATCTGAATCAATAAGATCAATAATTATTGATCTGAATCAATAAGACAATCTACAGAGCAGCTTCTCATACTCAGTGCATGTTCCCTTCTTCTTGCATTCACTTGGGGAACTCCAAGCACATAGATCTACACAAGAACCCTGCCACATAGTGAGTTAATAAATAAAGCATGATGTAAGTAAACCAAAGGTCCTGTTTAGAGGAGTTTTTTCCTTATCTTCTCATGACCTAAGGGACGTATTTTTTTGGCAGATGAGGCTTGCTGGGCTATTGCTACACACTGCCAACACAGGCTCCTGGAACCCTCTTTTGTTTTCCTCCATAGGTGTATAAAGCTGTCACCTCAAGTCTTCTCCTCACAGGAATTTTGACACCTGTGTGGGCATGGAAATGTCCTTCTGACACTGCCCAGCCCACTGCCTGCAAACACCTTCCCTGAGCACAGAGCAAGGGGCCTCTCATCTGCACCTCTCACCTCTCATTCTGGTCCTGGGGGAGCTAGGAAATGATCCATCAGTATGTGGTAGTTATTACAAGTTAGTGATGTTGGCTAGCTGAGCAGGTAAGTGGCTTTGTACAGTTAATTAATAAGGCACACAGGTATTCCAAGATCATCTGTGTAGGGAATGAGAGCTTGGGAAGGAACCTGGGGCTTACCCACAGCACTGTTAGAGAGAAAAAACCAAAACCAGCTTTGGAGTTATCACTGGAGGTATTTAAACCTATCAACCCAGCTTCTAAAATGTCACTTATTAAATAATATACTATGTTCTACAATAGCTCCATGGCTGATATAGCAGAAAATCTGTGTATAAAACCTTCCAGGGTTTCTCCTAGGGAAGAAGAGAGAGCACTAACACTCAGGGCTTCTCTGTCACTGGTGTGGCCACATAACAAGAGGATCCCAGGAAAACTTTAGAGCACAAACAGGGCTTGCCCTGGGATAGAGTGTTCTATTCTGGAGCAATTTCTGGAGCTTCAACACCTTCCACAGCAACATTTGGGATTTTGCC
Source organism: Calypte anna (assembly GCF_003957555.1). NCBI lineage: Eukaryota > Metazoa > Chordata > Aves > Apodiformes > Trochilidae > Calypte > Calypte anna. The sequence continues at coordinate 236,896 of NC_044264.1, forward strand.
TGGCTGCATTTCCACAGGACCTCAATGGGAAGGGCTGCTACAGTGATGCATGCTCCTCATGTCACACCCACGTTCCCAAAACCCAAATTCAGCCCTGGCTCAAGCCAAGGATGGCTCTGTTGCCAACCCTGACACTACCTCACTATTTAACCCTGGGTAAGTTCATAGAAATAGTTATTTGATCCTGCAGAATTTCAGAGTCTGCATTAGCCTAATGAAGATAATAACAATAATCATCTGTGTCACAGATACAGTAGGGCTTGGTTATTATGGTCTTGTGAAGTGCTCAGAAGAGCTCCAGATGAAAGGAGAATTAGGAGAAGGAAGATTAATTAAAAGACATGTGCACCCCAAATAAAAATAAAAAAAAAACCAAAACAGACAAGAACCATTTTTGTTGTTGTTATTAGGAGAGAGTCTCTCTGATTTAGGGCAGCTTTTATTTCTGTGTTGGTAAAGCAGACCCGTTTCAACCACTTTCCACGTTCAAACTTTATTTGTAGATTGTGGGAAGGTGATACAGGCTGCTGAGCCTCTGATATTGCAAACATAAAAGCCTTTGATCAAAAGTCTATCTCAAAGGCACTGGCACCTGGGATAGGACAAAGCTGACAGGCCAGCTCTGCTTTAACTGGTGAAAGGCAAAAAAACCCAAGGAACTGAAAATTTCCTGTGAAGGAAGGACTAGGATTGAAGAAAATGCAATATTTCCTGCAGGGAAACACTTCAGTAGTGAGAAATGTTACAGTGAAATTATGTTAAATCCCAATCAGGCAAACAGAAACATCTACTCTACGTTGCTTCTTATCTAGGAAGTATCCAGTGAATCCCAGTGCCAGGATAAGAAGGAACTTCAAGGATCACCTGGTCCAACCCTTCTAAAATTATTGTTCATGTGAGATGTCCCAGCACCCCAGTGAGCTGAAACTTAACATTTTCCAAAATGGGGGAATCCACCACTTCCCCTGGGAGACCATTCCAGTGTCCTCAGAGTGAAAATTTTTCCCCTTGTGTTCAACTGAAACCCCCCCAGGATGGGGATGGAACTTGTGCCCAGTGTCCCTTGTCTTGTCCATGGGACTCTTTATAAACAGGGAGTCTACAGCTTCTTTGTAGCCCCCCTTTAAGTACTGGAACATTGAATAAGTGCTTATCACTTAAGTCAGTATCATTGCCTGTTTTAAACATGGGCAAAGGGACACAGAGAGATGGATCTCAGGTGTAATTGGGCAGCACAGTCCAGAGACTCAAGATTTTTTCCCCCAAGTCTCAGCCTGGCCTTGTATCCAGGAGAGATGAACCCAAGTGCTTCCTGCAGCATGCTGGAGTGTTGGATGCCATGTCCCAGTTCAACACCACCCTGTGACAAAGACAGTTCTAACTTTATTCTCTGAATTTCAAAGTGATACCAAATTTCATGGACTACCCCCAGGGCATTCAGTAATGAATTTCTTAAAAAATAGATGAGTACAGGAACCTGGAGGGAAAAAAAAATATAATTATAATTGTACCTTCTTTCCAGGACAGAGAAAAACCTTCCCTTCACCTTGATTGGAAAGTTTTCTGGTTTTAAAAAAAGTAGGGTGCTACTGAACTCATTTCTCAAGAGTCATATTTTTAAGAAATTGCTGTCAGCAAGTCACCTACACTTTAATTTGTTATAATTAACAATGCAGTAGAAGAAATAAAGGACATAGCCTCCACTTTTTTCAGGAGTCACTGAAATACCGGCAGCTAAAGGAGGAGTTTGGGTTTCCCCCTTTACTATAAACAGTAAAAGGCTCTCATTTGCTAAGCCTCTGCTCATGAAATGTGCATTAATTCCTTAATGACAGGTGCACCTCACAGTAAGGACAACTAATGACAAGAACAAGAGTTAAGCACTGCTCATGGCTCATAGATGCCCACACCTTTTTTTACAAAAAAAAAAAAAGTCTTGGCAAGGTCCCATGTGCCAGTTCACAGCAAGTTATTAACAAAAAGCTATTTCCTAAAAGCAGAACTGATGATCCCTGTTTTCCTAAGATGCTCTGAGACAGCATTCTCCAAACTTTTTCAGAGGTGGCAAAAGTTCAAAATCTTTTGCTTTAGTGGTTTCTTCCCCATTTAATGCCCAGCTCGTGTTCATTTCCCAGGCTCCAGATTCCTATGAAACCTCTATTGTATCTTTGAGAATTTTTCCTTCTTCCGAGCATGGCAGAAATTGGTGAGTGGATTAAAACAGTAAGGGGTGAAGGGAATAAAGAATAACCTAGAGAGAGACTGCCTTACAACATACCCTCTGTTGGAAAGAGCTTGCTTCCTTCACAGTTCACATTTTCATTTACTGAGATTGGCAAAGTTCCTTATTTTGGTCATTGTGGTCACATTTTATTCCAGAGTGACTCCTGTTTCAGAACAGCCTTAGAGTTCTGACACCAACCATAGGGCCTTTTCCTTTCTCTACAGAAGCAAATCAGCAGCATCCCTCCACTGTCCCTATGAACTTTGAAATGTGTGCATTACACTATTTTATGTGCAATTCTAACCCTCAGTTCTGGTAATCAACATTGTCAGACCTTGAGGAAGACAAAACACTACAAAACTCTGGTGAAAAACAGACCTAGCACAACTCCTTGCAGTGATATTTAATAACCTGAAGTTTCAGAGCTGGCCAATAAAACATGATTTTGGGGATAAGCAGTCCCTCTAACTCCCATTTCTTATCTTCTGATGGTTTTATTTGTGAAGTGAAAAACTGTTACATCTTCAGAGATAAGATCAGACACAGGTGCCTCACATGAGGGACTAGCACTGAACTAAAGCAAACAGTATTTATCCTTCCCTCCCTATTCACACTCCTTTTGCACAGTAATACATAAAAAAACTGAAGAGATGGGTCAGGAATAAAATGCTTCACTGCTGAACTTGTACAGAACATAAAAAAAGTGAAGCTCCCTTTGAAGAAAGGGCCTGTGGGGCCCTGTGAACATGCTTTACTCACTGAAATGAGAAAAACTTAAAAATAAAAGACAACCCAATCCTCAATCTGAACAGTAACCCATGATCTTTGTCCTAGACTTCAGTCACTGGTATTAGAGGTACTTCGTTTAGGGCACATGTCAATCCTTTTGATCATTTGCTCTTGGTTTAGATGTTGAGCAGAAAATAAAGGATCTTAGCTCTACATCCAATAGAAAACTGCATAACAAACAGGGGATGAAATAAACAAACAAACAAACAAAAGCACTGCCAGTCTGATGCAAAAGGGAAATAAAGCCTCAGTGCTGCCTGATTACTGAAATTAGCTACACAAAAGTATTGGGAAGTGCCTGTGTGGTCAGGAAATTTAAAGCCAACGTGGATTCAGGAAGTACTGCAACCTCTGAGCACCAAAATCAAAAGTGATTCTCAGGCAAACAAAATCTCCCCATCAAGCATTCTGCTGTAGGGGGGCACAAACTGCATGTGGAGGGGAGGCTTTAAGTCCTGCCCAAGCATTCCATGCCCCAAAGCCTTTTTATTCCTTCTGCTCATGACACTGGCTGGAATGATGCTTGCCTGGGAGCACCCATGTGGTCTGCAAGGGATTTGCTGGGACACTGGGTCAGCACCTGCTGACCCTGCTTAATGCCAGTGCTGAACCCCAAGAAGTTTGGTCTGGCTGGAAGTACAGAACACAGCACAGCATGGATGTGTCACCAGTGAACATGTTTTAGCATATATGGATGGGAGATAAATGCACAAGGAGCTGACAAGATTGATGGGTGAGCTACTAGAGCACAAATAACTTTATTTTCAAACAGCCAAGATAGCAAGGATGCTTTCAAGTGAGTCCAACAGCCAGACATGAGTGCCAGGCAAAGAGCAGGAGATAGATCTGTGCAGGTCTGAACAGGCACCCCAGGTGTTCCCAGGAGACAGGCACTTTACCAAGGGAGCTGCAGCATTCCTTCCCAGCCTCACTGGAATGGTTTTCAGATAGGGTCCTAGCAGTCTTTCACTCTAAACTATTCCCAACAAGGTACTGGGGATGATGGAAATGAAAGCAAGAGAAAATTAATCTTTTCATTAATGTAGAAAGGTGCAATTCATGACTCACAGCAAGTCTGTATAAATAAATGGCATTGTTTAAATCCTACTTGTAATTATACTTGAAGCCAGAGACTTCCAAAGCTGCACTCAGAATATGGCATCCAATTGTCTGATTTATTGTTATTTTAAGCAGGTTCTTTATGCACAAATTCCCTTGGTAGATAATATCAGCTTAAGTGTTTTGCTAGAGTTAATTTTCATGTGATCATGACAGCAGCAACGAGAGGAAGGAAATCAAACAAAAATGAATTCCATCTATGTTAGACAACTTCTTCCTCTCCCTGGGGCTGGCAGAGAAGGATAAGTGCAGGACTGCACAGCTGTGCATTTGCTGTGCTCTGCCTGGTCTGACACTGAAGAGAAAGTGAAACTGAGGAAGGACCAAATCCAAGTGGTTTGGGAAAGGAAAGAAACCAGTAGGATTTCTTTACCTGCCATGCATTTCTTAGAAATATGGAAAACTGCTCTTTGTGCTCCTCCTGCTCACTACAGTAACAACCTGGCCATTACAATGGAAAAGGAACAAAAACTCCTAAGTAGATGACCTTGAAAGTCTTGTTCATCCTTCATCAGCCTCCTGCAGTCCCCAGCCACAGACTTAAAGTTCATAAGCATCAAAAAGATATAGAAAACCAGAAGCTGCTCAGGAGGAAATAATTTGTACTAATGTATATATAAATCTGGAACATCAATCTGCTTAGGTAATGAGCCTTATTAACACCTCATTTGAAATACCCCAGGCATGCTTAGAAGGCACCTGGTGATCCCCAAGGAAACTGATGGGGTTTTGAGGAAGTGTCATATAGCTGGTTGCTCTTGAAAAGCTGGACAGAGCAAAAAAAAAAAAAAACAAAAAACCAAAAAAACCACAAAAAAACCTAGAGAGGTGCTTATCAGAGATCTACTGCTTTTTAATACCTATCACAGTTACTGAAGTGTGGTATGAAATCTAAAACATAACCAACACATGCAACATTAGGAGCCTCCTAATATGTACCACTGCTAAACAGCAAGAAGGTTTATTGTCAACCATTTATTCATGACAGAAGTTGAACTGGAGTCACCATCTTTCTTTTTCTTGAGGCACTGTTTTAACCAAACAGAGGTCTATACATGGAAATATAATCAAGTCTTACAATGCTGTGTTTACCAGGACTGCTAAGATAATATATTTTTATTTTATTTATATATATATATAAAAAATAAAAAATATTTTTAAATAATTAATTTTTTTGGAAAAAAATTGTTCCCTAAATCAGTTTAATTTTTTTTTTACTGCTTCAAGAATATCTGGGCTTCTCTTATCCCAATTAAGAAACTTGCCTTTCACATCAACTCAAATGCCTGTGCAATGAATTTTATTTTGGTTTTTTCTCCTGCCCGTTTTTCTCCCACTTTGTGGGAGAAAACTCCATGCACACAAAAAACTGAACCTAAACAGAGGTTCCTAAAAGGAACTTTTTTTCTGCTCTGTTAAGAAACAAAATTACCCGTTGATTGCTAGATTACTTTAAGGTATCATTACTTTAAAATAAACCCTATCTGATCTTGAACTGACTTTGACTTTCTTAGCTGCCTTCCTACCAAGTATCTGTTACAGGCAAGACAATACAACTGGATCTCTGGCACAGAGTAATCTCGTGCAATTACTTTCAGATGACTTGGAAGTCCAGAGAACACTGTTAATTCATCTCCTTGTAGTTTTGGTCAAAGTGCTGTTCCCTATCTTCTGATGCTCTAAGGGTTCAGACACACAGACTGCAGACACCTAAGGACAATAGGCAGTGTTAGATGTCAGAAGATGCAGGTGCTAGAAATGACAAAAAGACATTTGTCAAATGCAGACCTACTCCATCCTCCTCCTACCTTCTCTTTTTGCATTAATTTCACAGTTTCATGTTTTTATTAGTGTCACTTTCTGGGGGAGTGAGAAGCAAGAAAAGATTCACACCACCCTGGGATGCTGCAAAAAAGAAAAAACTGCATAAAACATCTCTAGATGTCAGGATTCTGCTCTGTGCTGGAAGTATAATTCATCTCCATTCAGCTAAACTGTGCTATAGAGAAGTGAAGATAAAATGCAGAAATTGCTTCCAAAACAAAAACAGAAAAGTGTTTTCCTGGAGCCATCATCAGGTTTGCTTGTCAGATCAGATGCCTTTGTGTGTGTGTGTGTGTGTGTGTGTGTGTGTGTGTGTGTGCATGCTCCATTCAAATACAAAAAACAATTCTTGAAGAAAATTGCAAGCTCAGATACTTGCACCCTTCACATTTGCAGCTGGAGTGAGGTTTGTGCCATGGTGGAGAAAGAGCATCAACAAAACAGTCTAAACCTCATGGCAGTCAAGCTGCAAGAACTATTTAACCAAATATGCACAAGATTTTTCTACATACTCTCTAGTAAACTTGATGCTGATATCATGTTAAGTACTTATTGTTCCAGCAAGCCTGTGGGAAATGGCCCATTTCAGGGTACTGATTATGATCTTGGAAGTAGGACTGAAGGAAAGAGGTTAAATAAAGGGAGATGGAGTTATGAGAAGCTCTCTCCCCTCTTCAGCAAGGAAAGCAGAAGCTCCACTGCAGGCAAATCTTGGAGTCACCAGCAGATATTCATCTCCTTTTAGCTTCCCATCTGACAATAGCACACAGGAAGCCTTGTGCTCCAGCTTTTTAAAAAACACAGAAACAGTCCTAACTTTTTAAGTAGGATTTAAGAACTGCCATCTCCTCTTTCTTTACCATTGCAATATTTGGCACTGTCCTTAAAGCAGCTATTACTGCAGTTATTGAATTCTTTAAAAGTAAGCTCTTCAAAACCACACAGTTATGCACAAAATCCCTCAAACAGAAAAAAACCCAGCAGGCTCCAAACCCAGAATACAACAGTCACACCCAAAAAAGTACTTATTTCTAAATTTCAAGGTAAACTTGAAAGGTCTGCTCATTATTGTGGCCATAAATGTGGCAATTAATATCTCCAAGGCATAATACTCCACCAGACACCATCACCCTCCATTTAATTTTTACAATCAGTCATGATATTTTGAATACAAAAAGCTTGCTCAGATGTAATACAAAGACCAAGGCTTAATAGAGGGACAGGTGAAAGGAGAATATGTAAGAAAACAAGATATTTCTGTCCCTCTGGCAGGTATCCTGACCAACTCAGCACTCTCTTTTTCATGTAGCTGCTATGAAACAAACCCTGCTTCTCTAAAGCTAGAAGTAAATCAAATCCTCTGCTAACAAACTACTACTGTGACTATCTGGCTTGTTAAAAGCCTAACAATTTATCTGGAGTTCTACCCCCACAAAAATGTAATTGCTGATATCTAACCAGCATAACTTGGTAATTTGATGGCCTCATACTTGCCTTGCTTGCCCACCTGCTGCTGCTCCCTAAGCCACTTGTCCAAACAACCCCTTGTGTGGCCATGGCCACAGCAAAAGCAGCTGGAAGGGAAAGGGCAATCTGCTTTTCTGCTCTACTTTCCCCTCCCTGAAGAAAACAACAACCAATTTGCATTAGAAGCCAAAATCAACAACGTTACTGCCTGCCAATATTCAAGTAAGCCTTCAGAAATGACCAATTCCATGGTAGTTCAGCAGAAGCCATGTCCTAATGCTCACCTCCATTGCTCCAGATGGATACAGAGTGGCTCCTGAAATCCTTCCAATTGCATCAATTTCCTTGCCGAGTCTAACAGATAAAGCTCCAAATTAGACAATCAATTTCTGCCAGTGTCCTGGTACTTAAATGCCATCCATAATCTTTACTTAAATGCCCTTACCCTCTGCCTTTCACACTTCTCCTCACCCTCTCAGCATAAGGCAGGGAAAGCTTTGTGTTTCAATCCACACTCACATCAGCTGCAAATAGGAGGTGTGAAAGGAAATTAGGGAAGCCAAGTCGACTCATTCCCAAATTAAGTACCTGTTCATTTGCAGGAGGATGATACTTTGCCACACTGGAAGCTGCTTGCCAAGCAAGAGGCAGCTTGGGGAGCATCAGTGCTCTTCTAGCACCTTGAAAACAACAGGAGCAGATAGATGAAAAGTACCCCCTTGTTTCCCTGAGAAGCCATTTCAGGATCAATCTCTCCTAGTTGCTGTTCTCAGTTTCAAAACACAAGGTAGACCAGCAGCATCACCAGCATTATATTAATAATAAATGAGTAACTTACAGGACCACTCTGAGTATTGATTATTTGTGAAGAGTTTGCATACACCAGGCAGTCCTGGTGAGGAGGGAGCAGAGGTAGGGAGGCTGTGTTTTATTTTCCAAGAGCACACAGGACGGAACAGGAGCTGTCTGTGTTCCTCACAGGTTCCTGCTGAAGCTCCCTGACATGTCCAGGTCTCCTCCTTATCCTCTTTGCTGTCCTGCTGCCAGCACCACTTGTATGGATGCAGCAGGGTTAAAGAGCACAGGGACTACTGCAAAAAGAACCACTCTTGTAGACCTTAGGACACTGTGGGAATACCAACAGCAAGAATTTATGGCAATGTCCAACACCTAGCTGGAGCTCTCTTTTTCAATGTATCTTTTCTAACACAGGAAAAGGAAGCAGTGAAGACCTGATCTCAGTTGTAGTGTCTGAATCCTCTGACACTGCCCCATGTTCACTCCAAAATGAAGATACTCTTTTCCTTATAAACTCAACTTTGATCCAGATATTCAGATCATTGTCTTTCTGAAACTTAACCCAAAATAGACATTCATCCTCCACAAGCAAACATTTTTCTGCAAACTCACTGCTCACATTTTACAGCACATCTAAGAAAAATAACAGGTTGTGGCCTATCAACTGAAACATTTTGCTTAAATTGCACACTTTTCTTTCATAAAACTAGAGAATAATGTGGTTTGCCCTTCTCAACACACCAGGGCCTGCAGAGAAGTCCAACTGCTGCACCTCACCTGCAACCTGCCTACTACTTCAGCTCCACACTAAGCACAGAACCCTGATTAATTTGTTCAGAAGCAAAGACTGAGGTGCTCAGCATTATTGGCTGAAGGTTGCCAACAGCAGAGAGGTCCCTATTACAGATCAGGAAGGGCCAGTGGAGAAAGTGGTGCCTGAAGGAATGGCACAGGTGATCCATGTGATAAGCAGAGAGCTCCCTTCTCCCGATTCCTCATTTGCACAGCGGGCATCTCAGAGCCCTTAAATGCAATTCCTAACTGTAAATGGAATTAATACATAATTAGAGTACAACCAAAAAGCCCCCCCCCCAGGCATTTCCACAGATTTAAGCAGAATCCAGGGCTACTTCTCTAAGTATCAAAGCTCCACCTCCTTTTCAAGCTGAGCAGAGGAGTAAAAAAATCTCTGGAGCTTAAAGTGTCAGGACTGAGCTCCATCCCCAGGTTAGGCTACACAGCCCCTTGGAGACTGGAATATTTGGTAAATTGCATTTACTTGTCATGTCCTTTTACTCCAGAAGTCCATACTAAGGCAGTGAGAATAGTAACAGCTATAAAAACAGCAGAAGATGCCAAAAGGATTAAATTGATATAAAAAGCAAACAACAAAGAATGGTGTTTAATTTTTCAGGGCTCCTTAAAAGAAAAAAAAAAAACAAAACAGAACACCAAAACACAACAAAAAAAAAAAAGCCAAGATGAAACCCAAATGAAATTACAAAAACCAGATGAAAGTGCATCTCTTCTTTCATCTCAGCATTTCAAGTTTTCAGACTTTGTAATACATGGTATATTCTTTCAGTTTATGACATTGCAATTAAACATATGGCCTGAAATGAGGGGCTGGGTGCTAGCTGAAACTGCAAGCATGTAGCTAGTGATTTCAAACCAGCTAAAGGCTCACAGCAAGAGCTGACCCTTCCCAGAACTAAAGGGAAACCACACTATTTAGGAGATTCTTGGATTTCACACAGCAAACCTCTCAGAGTTCTTCCTAGAGTAGATCTTGATCTCACTTTTTGAAGTGTTCTAGAAGAAGACAGCCTGGTTCTCTACCACATCCTTCTGATGGGTGCTTACACCACTGCCAAAGAATAGAAATTTCTCTTTTCCAGCCCACAGGCAATCCAAGAGCTGCATCCCAGCACCCTGCTCACCACCACTGTTTTCTGAGGCCTTTCTACCACAGCAGAAGACAGAGCTGCTCAGCTGTCCCCGAGAGGCAAGCATCTCCACCTAGATTCTACTCAGACAGAAGTTTAAAACGTTCAAAATTCCAGCTCAGAAAGCTGCCAGCAGCCAACAGTTCTAAAGGGCAAAATTGCAGCATGCAGGAATTACAGATCTGCAGACAAACCAACAATTTGTGAGGAATTCAAGTCACCAGAAGCGACAAATTAGGACCACAATGCTAACAGAATTAGACAGAGTCTCCTTTTAACCTCAGCTCTATTTTTAAGGCCCTTTTTCTGTTTTTAAGGTTTTGTCTTTGTTGTGTTGTTAAAATTTCCATGGAATTGGGCTAAGAGCAACTGTTTAGGAACAAAGTTTGCCCCACAATTTGCTCTCATTACCTTAGGATGTGTGAAAATATGCCCCAGCCTGGTACAAGGAGGTTTCTCTCAGCAATTTAACAGTGAGAGTGTCACCCAGAACTCAGTAGCAACATGAAAAATTCCATAATCTTTACAAATATGCTGTCTGACAGAAGGCTGGCAGATGTGGGCTGTCCATACTTTGTAGAACACATTTTTTTTGAGGTTCCCTTTCCTTCTTCAGTCTTCTCTCCCACTGGGGACACTGTTAGAGTCAAAAGGGAGCTCTTTCCCCATGGGACTCTTGCTGGTCTACATGTCAGGAGACTGAACAAGAACCAAGTCCCCTCCACCAATGAGAATAAAATCACAAAACAGCCTCTATAAAACCTGTTCATTTTGATAATTACTCTAACAGCCCATCCAAGCATGACCTCTCAGCCCTGTCTCCAAAGGAGAAACCAAAATGAGAAGGAAACAGCTCATCTGCTGAACACAATGTTCGGAAGCACAAGGTGAACATTCCTCACCAAAGCAAGATGAATGTTCCCACTCCAGCACAAAGGCCTCATATTTCATATATTTTCCATTGTGTGAGCTTGCATGTACATAACTAGATTTAGCAATCACCACTAGGAGATATTTTACAGCTAAAGAGATTAATGCTTGGAACAGTGCCTTAGCAGAGGCAAGGAGGCAGGCTGCACCCTGCTGAGTTCCATCAATGTTCTCCAAGAGAGATCCCACCCTTCCCTGGGTACAGGTAACACCCACCTGTGAGCTGTGCAACACCCACCACCCAAATGAAAACACCACTTGAAAATGATGCACCATGAGGGGGCTGCAGCAACAAACCCTGAAGGAAACCACTGGTTGCCACTGGTTGCTGCTCTACTCTTAGCAGGGTTCTTTGAAAGCTCCACTTGGTCAGTGCTATTGCAATGATCTTCAGTGGCAGAAAGAGTTGATCCAAAGTCTGTGGGGAATCAATTCTGGGTTGAACTAAGTGAACAGTTTGAAGTGGAAGATATTTATGGCTTCATGGTGGAAGGAAATATCCTGAAGGTACCAATGGAGACTGTGGTTTCACATTCCCCACACTGGAAAAGCATTGCCTTGACTCCATGAAAAGCATGAGGGAAGAGCTTGTGCAGAGCAGGCTAGCCTGACAGCCCAGTGGCCATTCCATACTGGTGGGGCTGCTGCACCTCACTCCTCCCCAAAGTGCAGCTGCTCCTGCAGGTGTGTCTGGCACACAGGGTCCTGCATGAGGCAGAGGCAGCAGCTCTGCAGCCCAGAGAAGGCACAGTGCCCAGAAGATGTGAATAGAAAGAGGAGAGAGAGGCTTCACCAACCTCCAGTGGGTTTCAAATAGAAGCCAGCAGTGTTCCATAAGTGATGGCTACTGTCTTGAATGAGCCAGCACCCTTGCACAGTTACTGCTTGACACCAATTGCTGGTGATTTGGGTTGCTGCCTTTATACACTGAACAGAAAACTCCTAACACTGCCCTTTCTAGCTGTTGTTGTATGGACTGAAAGCACTCCTCAACTGCACCCTGTAAAAATAGAATGCAGAGTGTTTATGGACAAAGACAAGCTTCAGAGGACTGGCAAGGAATTAAGCGTCCTTAAAACTATTAGCTGAGATAGAAGAAACAGGGAACACTTCTCAGCACGGGCTGCTGGCACCCGAGGTCAGAGCAGCAGCCAGCAATGGCAGGTGCAAACGATGAAAGCTGGGTGCACATTCTAGAGGGACAGCTTTCTAACAGAGGAGCTCTTCTCCACTGGGGCCTGTGCCACCGTTTCATTTGATTGCACACAAGTGAGAGTATGGAGGAGGGAGGGGATGATAGAAAGAGAAAGACTGAGGACCCCCCCTAAGCACCCATCCTGGGCTCTAAGGATGCCCGCAGCTGCAGTGTCAGCAGCCAGGGCACTGCCCAGGGGTCTCCTGCAAAATTACAGGGGGATCAGAGAGCTGACATGGCATGATCCTTCAGGAGACAAAAAAGGACTTGCTTTCCCCTCAGCAAACCACATAGCAATTTTAACTGGAAAGACACTATCCCAGATTTAAAGGGAAACTAATCTGTTAAATCACAGAGGGCAGAGCAGGAGCTCTGTGTGAGCACACACCTTGAGCAGAACATCTGCAGGTGCTACACTCTTTCAGCTTACTACCAAAGTTTTTTACTATTTGATTTTAAGAGCTGCAAGAGACTCTTTTCTAACCATAACTTGTAACTTAAAAGTACCCAGAGCACAGTCTTGCTTTCCCCTACACCTGAAATCCTCTAGATGCACCCTAGGACTGTTTCTTTAAAAGACAGAACTCAGTCTCTACTACATTCTAGTTAAAAAAGGAAAAAACAAACAAACAACCAGAGTCTAGGATTGGGTCCTCCAGAATAAACCAAAGAACACCACTAAAGAAGAAAACTGCTCTCATTGAGATATTTAGGTATAATTTTATTTAAAACCTACCTTAAAATTGTCATGACACTACCTGCCAGAGTCTAAATTATACTTTCAAAATCACATGTATTAATACATCTGAAGTGTGTAATTATAAAGAAGCAGACATATTTTAGAAACACCATACTTTTAAACCTATTTTTTGAAATAGAACTTTCTGCATGACCATAAGATCTGTATTTTAGGCCTCCTGGCTTTACAGCTCAGTACTAGCAGAGGCAGCTGGAGTCCAAATGTTCAAATAGAACCTGCAAACTGATCTTCTGTATTAACTTAATTACATTGATTAAAAAAAAACCAAAACAAAACAAATCTTACTCCTGCAGAACAAAAGAAAAGCCTGAAAATGTTGTACAAGTCTTGGAGTGAATGAAACCAAACATTGTCAGGTTACAAAGGTCAGCAATTCCTAAATGATGATTAATTTATTTTCTTTTCACATAGAAGTAAGAAGGTATGGTATAATAAAGGTTGACTAAACATTTAAATGAAGGTTAAATCCTGATTCAGACTGTATTGCTTGTGCTTACTGATAGAAACTTCTATCCAGCCACTCCCATAACTTGAGTTTTTATTCAAGCATTAGTTCTACTGCTAATTTATTGTTGCTAAGTAAAGTGTCTTTCAGTAATGCAAGTAATATAAATGTACATTTGTGGGGCAAACACAAGCTTGCAATGATGCAGTCTGACATTCACACCATTGCATATTTTTGAACATGACTACAGAAGAATTACTAATTTTGAGTCACTTCCAAATGAGAAAAGAAGTTTAACAAGAACAATGAAATGCAGAGCAACAGTAATTTATGTCTCTCTTCTTCAACTGCTGTTGCAATCCGTCTCCATCCACAGTCCAGAAATTTAAGAATTTTGGCAGATTTGTAACACCTTCAAGTACACCCACCACACCTTGAGCAGCTGCCAAAAATGTGTCATCATATCACATGCACCTTAGCACACCTTTAAGGACAAGGTAACTTTAATTTTAACCCTCCTTGGAAAAGTGTTTTACCTTGTAAGAGCTTTACTGAATCATGACATGACACAAAGAACCTTTGTTTGCCTTCCATCCATCCCAACAACTTAAGACCAAAACTTGCTTCAGCAGTGAAAGCTCTACCCAATTTGATGGGTGCTAGAGCACATAAAATGCAGTGCACTTGCTTCCAAAACTGGTCACCCATCTAAGCTTACAAAACAACTGCAAGCAATATCCTTTTTATGATAAGCTGGAATTTCCCAACATGTAAGAGGTGCAAACTATGACTACCTAAAAAAAAACAAACAAACAAAAACATGTTTTACTTATGAAATAGTAAGTGACCCTAAATTTTTAGCAGGTCTACATAGGCCTTGCTATAATGAAACAGGCAGGAGAAGCAAAGTCATTAATTTTATTGCTTTTTGGATACTTCTCTTCAGTTCAAAGTACCCCCCAGAGCCAGCAGTACATGCTAGGGAAGCATTGCTAACTGCTCATCAGCATCCAGCACCTGTATACACATAAAAAGTAGATTAAATGAACACAGAGGTAAATTAAAAAGTTGGCAATTCCTTCAGCAGCTATAAAATGCTGTTGGGGAGAAAGGCAGGGAGGAAACAACTGAAGATAAAGTCACTGTGTGGAGTATTAATGGGTGAGTGCCCAACCTTTGGCTAGATTTAGCACCCAAGAACCTCACATTCTGACCAGTGACTGAAGGTTTTTCATTAGGGATTGGGTAATTGTTTAGTCTGCATGCAAGCACAAGATGAAGAAAACCACCAGGATTCTTCTCGTGTAGAAAAAGATAAAATTATCTCCCTTTCCTTAATACCAGTTGGGAATAACACATACTACACATACTTTTTAGCTCAGGAACCTCAGCACATTGTTGGTATAGTCAAAAATCAATGACCAGAAAGCAACACCTTAATATTTTCCATATCTTGTTATAGGAAAGTCATCATGAGGAAATCAGTGTTTGCCCTCCCAAGTACTATTCCTCATATACCTTGTTTGTTTTCTTTGAGTAACAAATTCTTTAAAAACTGCAAAGGGGAAAAAAAAAAAAAAGGTCTCATCTCCTAATCCTATCATATCACATTTCTTTTTGTCTCCCCCTTCTCTTTCCCATCAGCAAAGGAACTAACACAGCCAAGACAGAGCTGATCAGGAACTGTCGGATTTAATCAGAGCACTGGAGCCATCAGTCACTGGTGGCCCTTGGGTATTTTGTTTCCTGAATATATAAAAGATTGTCATCCTGAAAGTTAGTCAGCATTTCAGGCTGCTAGACGGAAATAACAAGACTATTAGAAATGTTTTAGCATTAGTATCAGCTGCAGCAGTGTTTGGGTACTAATAGCTTAACACACAAACACATGCAATGACCACACCATGAGCCACACTGGTGCATAAGAAATAATTTCTCCTTATTGCATAGTTTGTTTCCTAACTTACCCACTCAGCACTTATTAATAGTAATGCAACCCTATATTATTATTTAGAACTGACAGGATGCCTGGAACTGCACAAAATTAGTCCCTGCCCCAAAGTGCTCAAGCAGCCCTGATTCAGTGTCCCATAACCAACCTTTTGTATTCCAACCTGCTCAATTCCTACAGCCTGGACAGGAGAGTGACTCAGTCAGCTGTTGTCACATCAAATTATTTAACTTGTACTGCTTGAGACAGCCAAGGTGCAGTAGGTCTAGCTGGGATAAAAGAACAAACCTGTTGGAGAAAAATCACCCATCACTAAAGGCAACACGAAAATGAGAATCCAGTATCTTTTGAAAAAAAAATTTTTTTAGAAAAATCCTGTCATAACTTCACATTTTCAACTGAAAAGTCTCACTGCAAAGGTATGCAGCAAGAACACACAGTGTTAAACTTCCCATGCTGCATACCTGGTAGCAAAACCTGTGCTGAAGCAACTGTATAAGCCAGCATGAACTGAAGAAGTCCAAGGTCCATACAGGTACAACACAGGCAAAAATAATGAAATACACATCTGACAGGCAGAAAGATGTAAAAACTGCAAATCAACAGGGCAAGACACCCCCTCTTTCAGATCTGCACTGCTGTGTGGGTGTACTCTCCCAAAAGATCACTTCTCTGAAATGAGAATATGCAGAGAGAGCAGATCATCAGGTGGCAGGAGAGCCATTTGAATTAATACTCAGCTTTGGATAGGTTTCATTCAAGACCTGCAGGCTCCACACCAACAGAGACCTGTTGACTCTCTCAGTTCACCCACTCATTGTTCTCCATTTTGCCAAGAAAACAGAGATCATGTTCTAAGACAATAAGGACATGTTTCTAATACAAATCAAAAATAGGATTCTATGAAACAAATAATTAACTGTGTTCTGTTATTTACAGACTTGTTGGTAGAAGCCCAAAGGAGTAAGATGGATTACTGCAGTTTTGGTTCAAAGCAGCTTTAAAATAAATAAATAAATAAAAATCATCACATGCCAAGGCTGAAAAGATTTTCATTCCAGCACTTGGTTCTTTCACTCTGCAAGCCAAGCTCCAAGCTGCCCCTGCAGCATTTCTCTATATAAACCCTGATCTTTTCCCTCTGCTGTTCTGCTCAGCTGCTGGCCACCAGCAGATGCATAGAAAAGGTATTTAGAAAAGCATAGGAAAGGTATTTTTTAAAGTCTGTAGGAGATGATAGTGTTCACCATATTCACCAGCAACAGAACCCTGGTATATTCATACTGCCAAAGGCTGAATTTAGGTTTGGCAAGGCATAAAGCTGAGTTTTTCCTTCTGTATTTCTCCCCCTTCGGCTAAAATTGCTCTGTGATTTCAGTTATGGTAGAAGATCAACAGTTCTGGAGAAGAATGATTGATATTTATTCCCTCAAAAGCAGAAATACAGAATAGGTAGGAGCAGCCATTGCTCTCATGCTGTTCTTCATTGCTGCCTAGAAGGTTCAGCCTGACAAAACCCCCTGCCTTACTCTGGCATTTTATTTTTTGAGAGATAAGTTGGTGGTTCCTAGACACACCTTGTGTGGAGGCTTTCATGTAACACACTGCATCATCAAGAGTGGAAAAAGACCACCAGAGGCTCCTGAACTCAGTTCACCCAGGAGCCCTCCAAAGGAAACCTTCAGCCACTCCTGGCTGGCAAGAGGTCCAAAGGAATGACCTCAAAATTGAAGGGCTCTCCATCCCTTCATTCATGCAGGATCTCTCACGTTCTCACTTTCCCGGTTATTTATACTGCTGTAAAACCAGATGCATGGAAATTAGTGTTCCCTCCCTTTCATTTCCTTTCCCTGCAATCCTACAGAAATAGCAGGGTTACATAAAACAGAAACACCCACAAAATAACAATGAAAACAGATGTGTCAAAAAAAAAAAAAAAAAAAGAAAAAAGGTGTATGAAATGCCTCCTGTGCATGCCAATTCTAAGTAAAGCATTCATCCAGCCCATTAATAGTGTGGTGAACTATTTTAACAGGACCAAATCCAGAGGGAGGTTCTAGCAGGTAAGAGCTCAGAACTAAGGATTTGGTCTTAGGGGGCTTGTTGGGTTTTTTTGTTTGGTGTTTTTTTGGTTTGGTTTGTTTTTTTGTTATTATTTTGCCTATACCTGTCTCAGATTTGCTTCTTGACTTTCAGACCAGTTCATCAAAAATGGAATTTTCAAGAGAGGCCCATTCCAAGTTCTGTACCCAAACTTATTTGAAAAACACCACGAGTTGTTCACTTCACTTATATCTCTCTGGGCTCTGAGCCCAAGCACATTTTGCTCAACTCCCATTAAGTTCCATGGTGCCCTCAGGCACTTCACAGGTCCTTCCTAGAACCCTTTTTTTTTTCCTGGAACACTCATCACCCTACATCCACAGTGCCAATTGCCAGAAAATGCTCACAACCAGCAGAAGGCTGCTATCCTCCCTCCCTCATCCACTTCCAACATAAATCTTCATGCTTTCTCCTGTGATGCTCATCATGTTTACAAGTTACTGTCTGTAATCACTTGCTGAAAGCCATCACTGTCTTCCCTCAGATCCCTCCTCCCTCTTAGGCTATGCTGCCTACCAAACAAGTCATATCTGCTCATCTCCCAGGGCCCCTTATGCCAACCAAGACTGCCTCTTGTCTCCTTCAGACCCTCCCATCCATGCCTTGCAGCTCTGTTATCTCTTGATATACATGGATTATAAAGTACCTTGAGAGCACCTCCTGATTCAGTAGAAGCTGCACTGTAACATCACCTTTCAATCACAAGTTCCTCAGCACCTGAAAGCAACAGGGATTTAATTTCCAAGGGAAAGCTCCCAGCTTTTCACAACACCTACTGAACTTAGCAGCCCTCCCTGTTACCTAATGGGCAGCTTATTTGCTGCTGCTCTCCAGTCTAGCAGAAGCAATAAAGAATAAATGTACAATAAATAACAACAACTAAAAACCAAGTTGTCTGATGGAATTCAACTCTATTCCAGCTTGGCATGGTATTTGAAAAGTCCTGAAGGAATGTTTACAGAATTCCCACACTTCTCACCAGAGAAGCTTTTCCACATAGCTTCTGCTATTGACAGTCCCAGAGATCAAGGGACTCATAAGAGCATCACATTATTCCTAAAAACACACTCAACATTTATGAGGATCTTAAGTCCATGTAATAAAGGCCACATTCACTGACTGTGATGACTTGGATGCTTTGGGGATAAAATTAATCAATATGCATGAAAGAGAATCTTGGAGTCAAGGAAAATCTGCACATAATAACAAAGATAGTTGTTACTATCTGGCAAACCTACATCACAAGGAAGAAAAATACTATGATTAAACATAATAAGGCTTCACTTGAAATGTAAAATACTCTGGAAGAAAATCTGCCAACTCATGTAAGAACCAGCAGAGAGGAAGCAGCTGAGTGTGCAATAAAGCCCATCACACAGGGAAAACATGATATTAAGAACTAGATGCTGCTACACAGTTCTTGGTGCTGTGCTGCAGAGTGTCTCCCATGCCCTGCTTTTGAAGTGCATGGGGTTCAGTTCTAGCTCCTGCTCCCAGTGCAGGACTACTTGAATCCTGAACCCGTAACAGGTACCTATTCTCCAAGCCAAACATTGTCATCCCTTTGCAAATCCTCACCCATGTAAGCCAGTAGCACTGCTGGCTCAAGTAGGTTCTGTCAATATTATTTTCTAGTATTTCCCAACATTGCAGTCCTTCCACAGCTGGGTCCTAGGTTAAGATTAGCTCAACAAGAGACCAAAAGAAAAAAAAAATTAAGACTGTGCTGCCACTTAAAGGTTTCTGCCCTGAAACAATAAGCACTGTGCACAGTCTTGTAAGAAAGGGGATAAGGGGCTCTCTTTACTCCATTACATATGGGATCTCAGACTGCATGAAGATCATTCAAGTATGAAAGGTGCTATGAGGTAAATGTATTACTGTCACAAATAAGCTCTCAAGGAAAATAAAAAACACACACCAGTTTTGGCTTGCAGACTCTTGAATGTCACTTGGCTTAGTGCTGAACCTTTCCTAACCCTTCAGTTACAGCTTGTACTACATAGTTTTAAACTCGACTTTCAACTTTCAATAATCATTTGCATGTAGGTATCTTCAAAGAATGGTATTTGATTTACAACTACGTGTTGTAATGAGAGGCTAATTAACACAAATATGGTTATTAGCAAGTTACAGACATTTACAGGACAAAAACAGCAGACCCAAGTCCATGGCATACTGTGTCACAGAGAGAGAGAACCTCAAGGATGAACTAATACCAGCCAAGACTCTGCCACTAACTACATCACCACAGGCAAATCCCTGACACTCTACAACTCTGTTTCCCTCTCTGTAGTGGGATACTAAGTCTCGTTTACTTTGCTGGGTAGTTCTCCAGCTTAATTAAATCATTACCTTTAAATTAAAGGCACTACAGAAATGCCAGGAAGTAGAGACTGAATTAGAAGGTGGAGGTGACACCCTGATGAAGCAAGACTGTTTTCATCATCAACAGCAGGCATATAAAAGGTCATCCCTGGCATAATTGTGAAACCACATTCCAAACTTCTGAAGGCAAGATGACTTTTCCCAAAACTTCATTAAGGAGGAAGGTATTGCCCAGTACAGCATCACCACATGGCTGAAACACTCATGTTTTACAGGGAATCTACAACAATTTCATTACTGCTTGTTTTCCCCTTTCCTTATTCTTTGCTTTCCTGACAGCTGTAAAATATCACAGGTCTGCAAAGAATGCTTTTTCCACAGGCAACTGTTTCTGGAATGATCAAAAACCTATTAAAAAAATTGCAGAGGATCACTTCAAGTCACTGATATTCAGTATAGAGTATTAAATCTTTCCTGTGGAACAGACTTTTTTCTCTGGGACAGCTTCTCTCAAATATCATTGTTCTTTAACATCCCCCATATATACTGAAAATTTCCAACCCTGTGTAAACATACAGACATTATTGACAGAACCACTAGTGCTGCACAGGCTTTTTATTTCTTAAATATTGGAAGAAACTTAATCTTAAACCACAAGAAGCAGGCTGGTCCTCAGTGGAGGCCCAGTGTCATCATGTATTCCCAGAACTGTGACTTTCTGCCAGGTGTGCAGATGTCCATGTCTTGTATCTCAGAAACTCCAAATACCAGATGGCCAAATGCCACCCTGAACTCACTTAGTCTACTCTGAGAAGTCATTAAACCAGAACTAGGGGAACAGGGAGCTACTTCCTTCTTCCTTGCACCTGAAAAAAAGAACAACTCAACATACGCAGTCTTTGTATCCAGATCATCAACACCAAAACATGTCAGGTTTGCTATTTACTTTAGCAATGCAAAAGTTTTTGGTTTTTTGGGTTTTTTTACTTTTAGAACAAGCTGTACTATAGGAGATATCAGGTTAGAGGTTGCTTTCTACCCAGTAAGATCTCCATCTGTTGACTGGATACATGTTACCTAGTCCCTGTGTGGTTATGTTAGAAAATAGTGGAAGATACCCAGAGAACTGTTTGCACAATAGAGCTCCATATATTATCTTTTTTTTTTTCCTACTGACAAAATATACTAAATATATCCTTGTACATAATTATTAGATCAAAATGGCTGAAACCAAGTTTTCAAGTAAAATACTAGATGTAGTATTGCGCCCCCAAACTAGATTCTCTTTTTCCTTTTGCCTCTCAGTTGCCTACTAATCACTTTGGAGTCCATTGACCTGCTTTTGACTAAATTTGAAGCAGGAAGAAATCTCAAAGCTCCCAACACTTTCGTTTAAAAAAAAAAAGAAAAAAAAGAAGCCACCAAAATAATGAAAAATGGTTGGGTAGGAGACACTCTTACGAGACAAGAGAAAGGTTAATGACAAAGGTCAACTCCTATTTGACGTCAGAGAACCCACAGGAGGAATCACCCTAGAGACACAAATCCTCAGGAACCAGTTCCCATTGGTGTTGCTGCTCCTCTAACACTTGTTTCAAAAAGAGCTGGAACCAGAAATTAATTCCAGTTCTCACATCAGTAAACTGGCCTTAGGTGAATAGTAACTCCTGATACTACTTCCCTGCCATAACATGGCTAGTGTTAAACTCTTATTATGTTGCTGCAACAATTCATATTTGAAATGTTCTTTGAAGGTCTGAAGAGCTGTATGCACTAATTATTACCTGTCTTGAGACATGAGATGAATATTCAAAGTGTGAGCTTGATTCATATGCAAGTGAATGTCACATAAGCTTGTGGTATGCACTAAGACTCAAAACACAAAAGCAAAGACTGCTTTTAGAGAAGACATTATTACAAAGTCAGTTTTGAGCTTAAAACACATAATTTTTATTGCCACAACTCTTCTATTAGACCGGATTTAAATTAGTCCTTGTTTTGGATTTGCACTTTATAAAACACCAGTTTGAAAATAAATACCAATTGACAGATGACAAAATTTGATTCTGTCTCCAACGGGAAGTCTGATGTCTGAAATCTTAAACCTTTGATATCAAGCTGAAAGCTGAGTGCCACAGGGCAGTTACTGGGCACTGCAAAACCAGAGCTTATCCTAGAAGTACAGGCAATCACAGCCCTAGAACTGGCAACACTACATCAGTGCAAGCAGGCATTTTTATTCTCTGGTCAGCCACTTTCTAGCCTTCCCAGAAATGAAGATGCTTCTGCCTTCCTTTGCCAGAGCCTTCTGTTCTTGCAGCCAGAAAAAAAGCTGATGACAAAGATCTGGCTGAAAGCATTAAAGCAAATAGGTGAACCAGATTGTTTTTTTTCTTTTACAAAAAAATTCTAACTAAATAGACTGAAGGTGAATGAGGGGGGGGGATGGCTTCCTGAAAAAGAAACTTTCTACATGTTACCAGAAAACGATGCTTTGTGGTAAATCTCTTTACTAGCAAGATTCCTATTTGAGGGTGAGGGAGCAACCTAGGATTTCCTTCAGATATAAGAGAACAATATTTTATCTTCAAGCTTCCTCCTGTAATACACGGACTACCAACTAAGTACTCACTACTTCCTAAGATTAGTCTTTACATTTCCTGAAGGAAGAACCTCTGTCAAAAAATTATAATAAAAAGGCCACAACACTGTCAGATAAATTTTTGTTCTCATCCTCCCCCATCTCCCTTCCCTAGACAAAACAAAGCCAACCTAACTTATTCTGACAACAGTAACTAGATTTATGTCCCTTGCACTCTATTACTGCCCTAAAAACATATATTATTTTAATGTAGTATAAACAAATATCTGATTTGTTTAACCCCACATTGAGTCCTAGTGATTAAAACATGTATATGCATAGAGCAAAATTTACACATCCACAAACCCCTTTATAAGCTCTGAAGATCAAGATAAAATTATCAGTATTGCCAAACACAGAATATGTATTATATTTTAATTACATGAGACAGTTGAATACCAACAAGCCTACTTCATTTCTAATTAGAAAAAGTTCAGCAATCATCATTCTTCCCTACTGTAAACATCCTAACGCATATTTCTTTCAGAGTTAAGCTCCACAGCACCAGCAATCACCGAGGCACACAGTGCAGGTGAAACCCATCCGTCCGGGAACGGCTGATTTTCAAACCTTTTCCTCAGGAAAAAGAGAGATTCTCGGCAAAGTGCGATGCAGCTGCTTGGCTGCTCCTTCTGCTGCACCGCAGAAACTGCTGTCACCTACTCCCGAGTTCTGCAGAGGAGCAGGGACCCTCCTTGGCAGAGGGCTGAAGGACAAGCCCGGCTTTTCCAGGCTGCTGAGGAACAACAGCGAAGGTGATCGGCTCCCACCAAGGAACCATCATCCCCTCCGTTGGGTCACAGCGGGCTGAGGGCTCTGACAGCGGCTGCACCTGTCAGCCCGGGCAGGCACCGTGCCCCTGGGATCAATAACCCAATAACCCCGCTCCTTGAATCCCACACAACCCCTCAAACTCCCCTCCGCCTTTTGCCGGCATCGCTCCTTCCCGAAAACACCCCACAACCCCAAACATCTCCCCCGCCGCCGAGCCCGCCCAGCCAAACAAAGGACACCTCCTGCCATTTGCCATCAAATTCAGACAAACTCGAGAACAATACCGGAGGGTCCGCACAATGGGCGCACACACACACCCCCGATAACTCCAGACAACCGAACCCCGACAACCGGACCGCCCCAACCGGGCTGTGGGGGCTGAGGCGAGGGGAGAGGGGGAGCGAGGGGGGTCCAGGCTGCTTCCCGCCGCGGCGAGCCCCTCATGAGGGGAGGCCGGAGCGGAGGGGGAGGCCGGAGGAGCTGCCCTCACCTGCCACCGTGTACCGGTCCAGGTAGTTGAGCACGTTGCCCACGCTGAGGATGCCGGCGGCTGCCACCCGGGCCCGGCCGAGGTTCGGTGCCTTGTGGCGGGCGGTCGGTCTCTCAGGGTGCTTGCCGGCGGCCGGCGGGTTCATCCTGCCTGACAGGGTCTGCACCTCGCCCTCAGCGCCCCGGCCGCAGCAGCCCCGTTCGCCGTCTTCCTCCTCCTCTTCGTCACCGGCTCGAAGACGCCCGCCACAACCCGGGCTGCTACCGGAGGAGCCGTCGCTTTCTAGGCACATCATGGGATGCAGGAACCGGTCCGGAGTGACCGCCGCTCTCCCTCACCGCCGCATCCCGCGATCGCCACAGCCGCCCGCCCGCCCGCCGCCTCTGACAGCTCCCGGCGGGGCGGGGCGGGGTCCGCCTGGGGCTCCGCCCACCCCTCACAGCCTCCGCCCGCTTCCCGCCTCAGCGGCCGCGCGCACCCCGGCGCGTCCCGCCCAGCGGGTACGGGGTCTCCTCAGCCCGCCCCGGGCTCCCCTCAGGCGGCAGGGCGGCGGGTCTCAGTGGTTCGGTTCGGGTCCCTTTATGTGGGGTTTTATTGCTCTGCAGTGGTGCAGAAGACGGCGATTGGCGGAATGGTATAGTTAGCTGGAAAAAAAAATAAACCCAACAACCAAAGAAACCAAAAAAACCAAAAAATCCGCAACCCAAACCAGAGGGGTTGAGGTGATACCAATGCTGGCTCGTCCCCAAGAGCGAACTCCTCATGAGCCACGCACGCCCACCTTCTGTTCTGGTTTAATAACAAACTGTAAAAGAAGAAAAAGAAAAGCTCCTTGGCTACTTTCAACCTGCAGAAACTTCCAGAGCTGCCCAAGTGCCAGGGAAGTTGTGAAGCTGGAATCTGTGACCAACCTCACCCCCTTCCCACCAGGCCCCAGAGGATTTTCCTGTCGCACGCAAGGAGCAACGTGTGTCTTCAAAGGAAGTAAAATAAGTTCTCTCCCCTGGAAACAGTTTCTTCCCTCTCTCTGGCAAGTTTCACCTTTGAGCTAGGAACAGCCAAGAGAAATTTCATTTCAAAAGGAGGAATCTTCAAAGAGATAAAAGTATTCACAACCAGAGCGGCTCCAGCCTGTCGTACCTGTAGTAAAACTACAAAAGCTAGCTAGAACCAGAGAAATAAAATGCCTGCTACAGAGCTAATGTGCATCTGTACAACAAGAGTACGTTTCCATTTCAGATTTCTCTCAGGTTGAGAACCTATGAAACCAAATCATAATTAAAGCCTTTGTCTCCAGGATACACATTTAAACAAAACTCCTGTCACCTACCTCTGAGGAAAACGGAGCTGCTCAGGGAACAATGTGGTGTGTGTGTGCTCAGCATACCTGATTGTTGTCACACCCTTCTCACAAACTCACACGGGATGACACCAGGGCTGGATGATGCCAGTAATCTGGTGAGATACTGCAAAAGGAAGCCCCAGGATGCTGCAGGTGAAAAGGGCACTCTGGTGAGTCAGCTCCTGATTCCCTGCTCTTAGAGCAGCCCAGGAGAGGAGCAAGGACAGGCTCTGGTGACACACAACACTCCCAAATAGTGGTAAGTGACGTTTTTGTGTTGAGGATAGGTCTGTGAAGATGCCACAGAGCTAGTAACAGGAAAAACACTGCTTTAGTAACATAGTACTGTTCTGGTTGACTTGTCAAGTCTAGGGAAAAATTTTTTACTCTATAGCAGCATCTGTAGTTCAGGTATGAGTGACTATATGGTAAAGGTTATACTAAAGGTCTGTTGGTCAAACACAGAGCAATGCAGGACCAAGCTAAAGGGCCTTATAAGAGCACCCTTTATTTCTGACAAGGTGGGAAGCTTCAGCTTAGAGAAATCTATAGATACAGCCCAAAGGGGCATTGCTTGTGTAGCTAACTACATGGACATGCCCTTACAGCCAACCTCAACACCTTCAACTGTATGTGGTAACTCACTCAAGAGAGCAGATGCCGGTGCATCCATATCATGAGATTTATGTAAAGGAAAGCAGAGGGAACTGGAAAAAATGTGGTGGACTTTGCTTTACTGACAGGATGATTCATTTGACTGAACTGCTAAATCACTGCTTGCTACCTCTTAAGAACAGAGTGGATTCAGGTTAGAGACATTGCTGGGTTTGCAGTTATAGGTTGTTGAAAGGTGATTTGATTACAGTGTTGCAAGTTCTGTCATGGGGAGAAAACTGCCAGTTCTAAGAGCTCTAATCAAGTGGGAAAAGGCACAGCAAGAGGCAGAACAATGGTTGGGAGTTGGAGTTAGAAAAATCCTAATGAATCATCTGGTTCACATTTGTTACAGAGTGATTATCCTCTGAAACAAGATGCTAAAGATGGGGTTTATTCTCTATCCCCTTATGTCCTTTGATCCAGATTGATTGCCTTTCTGGAAAGTGCATTGTTGAACTCAAGTATGAGCTGTTGCACTCCATGCAGAGAGAAAACTGTCTGTAAGTTGATGATATAGGAGGTCAGGCTACAAGGGTTGAAGTCCTAACCTTGAAGATACAGGTTCTTGCACTTCTTCCCAAGCACACAACACCTGCACCAATTTCAGTCACCAGACTGATCTGAGCAGAGCCCCTAGGAAAGCACACTGCACCAACCTCATCTTGAAATGGTGACTGCAAACCAGTAGTGTTCTCATAGCCCTTGGATAAAGCTGGACAGCAGCTTCTTAGATACTGGTGATGCTGTGTTCTCTCTAAAACTAGGAAGTTCCTCACACTGGGAATACTCCCAAGAGGTGGGTAGCTCATCCTTCTGCTTCTTCCTGATTTTCCTGTCATCTCTGACCTAGAATGAGCTCTGAACAGTTTCTGTAGGTTCCAGCTTACAGATACTAGCAAAGGATAAGAGAATCAGCAGCCTTACCACAGAGAGGTAACATAGCCCTGGGCATGTCTCTAAAACACCTCAGCCCACACTACTGTCTTGGCCTCAAACACAGATATGGTGTCCAGATGAGACCAAACAAAACCCTGCACCAGGTCTTCACCATGCTCTGCTGAAAGCTGCTTGCAGAAAGTTCAACATGGGGAAAAACAAGTTTAGTCATTAGTAGCCCTGCTCTCTACCAGTGCAGTCAAACACAACTGATCCCTTCAGGGATTTTTATTTCTTCCTTACATTATTTTGTTAGTATTTTAAGAAGCTTGAAAACATTTATTTTATCCTAGTCTGCACTTCCTGATTTTTTCCCCAGAGTTCTAAGGATAGCCAGTGTGAGCAAAAGCACTTCTGTTTGACAACAGCCAGAATTTATCTTTGAGGAGACAAAACCACATTTGTCTTTCCATCTGTAGCCTGGCTTGCTTAGAATTGAGATTCCCTCTTCAGTTAATAAAAAATATGGGGAAAAAAAAAAATCACTTTTTGTACTTCCAAAAGTTACAATGATCTCTAATACACAACTATCAAAAGGACCAGGATCTCCTTGAAGTAACTTTTTGCCAAAATGTATACCAGTCCAGCCACCACTGCTGGCTAGTAACTAGTACCTGCTGACAATAGCCTAACATGTTAAACTGTAAATAATTATGACTCAAAAACAACTTTTGCTTTATCTGGTGCAAAATCAGGGCTCAAACCCAGGGGATGGGCACACACAGGCTGCCTCATTTAAGAAAAACAAAGCTTCACAGAACACAAAACTACAGGATCCCACACCCCAGATTTTAGATGATCCACATAGAAGCCTTGACCTGACCAAACTTTAAGAAAGGTCATCCCACTGGGTGGTCATTAGGGCTGTGAGAGCAAAGCTCAGGACAATGACAGCCCCAATGACAGCTCTCTAGCCCCAATCATTCTTGGACTGCAGCAGAAAGAATCACAACTGTGCAATTACACACCTACCTTCCCATTACCCCCACTCTTATTTTTTCTCCAGATACTTCTTAGCTGAATTATCCTGTAAGTAACCGTTGATATTACTCAACAGCCTTTACAATCTCATCCAGAGTGTGAGATGCTGTACAAGCAGGCTTTCCAAAGCAGCAAGAGGGGGATACACATTAGCAGATACCTCCATGTCTTTCAGCAGCTACTCTCTCAAAACCAGCCTCTTAATTTAGTGAGTTAAGGTGTGTGTTCAACACTCAGGGATGTGAATAACCCCCTGGTTATCATCCTTTTTCCTCCACACTCACACATCTCCCCACAGAGAGCCTTGGGCACTGGTGCACTGAAGCCTGTGCAGGGTACCATGTGCACAGAGCAACACAGCCAGACCACATCACCCTCTGACCAATTCCACTAAAGCAGAGAAGATATGAACGGTGTCCCGAGATGCACAGGAGTTTTAAAAGGCAAATTAGGCTTAATCTCAATGTTGAAAGCAAAGTGATGATTTAATTCCTTGAATTCAACTGAAACATGCTGGAGGCAGAGGCAGGGAATTGGAGGAAAAAAGCCATGCACAAAAGTTGGCATCCCAAGGCCCAGTGCCTTTCTAACCCTTGTGCTGTAGTGCTAGAAATGATAAATTGGATGCAGAAGCTATATTACTATTAAAACATTTATCTTTTGCAACAGTACAAGCAGCTGCTCTCACCCTCCCCTACAATCCTACATAAGTGCCTGAATATTTGTGAATTTTTCAGTTACATTTTTATAGTGTTCCAGCCTCCCTGCCTCTCATGCCAAGCAAAACTAAACAAAAACACACAGACCAACCCAAAGAACCAAAAAACAAAAAAACAAACAAAAAGAAAAAGCAGCCCCTCCAAACAACCCAGAAACTCCCTACTCTCCCCACACCCAACAAGAAAAAAACCCAAAAAACATAGTTAAACTCCAAGCCAAAAATCCACAGGCATAGCAGACTGCTCCAGAGGCAGTGGGTACAGCAGGCAGCCACCACCCCTGTCCCTGGCTACTTCCTAGCAAATGGTGTTGGATGTTGAGGACTGTTGTGATCCTTCTCCAAAAGTCCTGACCTTCATTCAGGGAAGTCTCAATGCTCCAAATAAATGGAGTTTGTGGTCTCGCCTCAGGTCCCAGTGGGGACTGCAATTACTAGAGAGTCTGCCACATTTTTGGCAAGTTTTATTCTGTGTTTGAATGAAGCATGTTGAGCCTGAACTACTGCCTCCTCCCACTAGAGGAGTCAGATTCTGCAGATGATAACATGCATATGAGTGTCCCACTTCTCAGAACAGCTGAATACTTGAGGTCTGATTAACTAGCAATTAAGTATCCAGTGTGGAATGGGTAGTTACAGAAATAGCATTCTTGCACTACCCCAGCATTTCAGGAAAGGATTGCCAGGTCTGTGTGGCAGCAGAGGAATCCCAAAACAATAAAGACAGAGCCAGCAGTTACCAATTTATAAACAGTTTCCTGGCATCTTGCAAAAGGGCTTAAGCCATGAGAAGGGGATCCTTAAAAAAAGCAACAGTAACAAAAATGGTTCCACTGTTTGGTTTTGCCCACATGAGGACAGAAAAAAGATGAGGTCACACAAAGTAGAACAGGCTGAAACTGTACAGCTCTAACTGCATGATTGTCTCAGTCAGGTTAACTCATTTGAAGACCAAATTTCCTCGAGCAACTTTGAGAAGTCCAGCTTCATATTAGCAAGTGTAATTAGGGCTGAGCATCCAATTATCCTAGACATTGTCCCCAAAATTACAATCCCAGTCTCATAATCTCATGTGGTTTATGTTAATACATCAGAGTCACTTGAACCTATAGTACTCCCAGCTTGAAACTATAGTACTTCAGCAGGCTGAAGCATTTGCAAAATAATATAGTTAAAACACCTATAGCCTTAGCACCTGAAGGACCCATCTGTGCTTTCAGATGAGGGGTTTATTTTATTTCACACTCAGTTATTTTTCTGCCTTTTCAGCATTTTCAGTGAAGCCAATTGGTTTATAATAGGATATTGGGGATGCACTTCTCTGGACCAACTGCAATTACATCCTTGGGCCAAATGGTTGCCTAGAATTACCTGGGATTTGACAACCAGGTACATAGGAGGGAAGGAACCAGCTGCTCTTCAGCAGTTTCAAGCTACAAAGTCCACACTGGTGACTGGTTCACTTGATCAAACAAAAGAGAGCACGCAGGGGTTGCTTCATTAGTGGCTTGCCCTGCCCAGCTTGTAAAGAGCCCAAGAGCAGTGGTCAAAGAGCAAATTCTACACTATTAGCATTAAATAAAAAAATTAAAAAGGCAAAGCCATTCTTCAAACCACTTCTTCGAGATTAGAAAGCTGAGCTACGTTTATATCCAAGGTAATGGTGGTTACAGGTGCTAGTAGTGAGATCTTGTGAAGGGATCACAGTCTGAATGTAGACAAGATCAGGGCATTTAAAAGCAAAGAGAAGAACATACAGATTACTTGAGATAATTCATTAAAAAGAAGAGAAAGAAGGAGGTTCTGAGTCCACTGCAGAGGTAAAGCAGGAGGGGGAGTAGAGGGTAGGTAGATTTGAAGTTAAGCTTCTCTTTTATGGAATGAAGAGCTAAGGGAGACAAGAATTCAGCAAGATAGATGCAGAGTAAAGGGACAAATACCTGCAATTCTGTATCAATTCCTGTTTCTTAGTTCAAGCAATCTTGTGCCCTAATCAGAGAAATTTCAAATTAGGCTTTTTTTCCAACAGGAAAGGGAAATAATCACATAGTTAATTGTTAGTTATGATTTGTGTAGGAGTGCTTACACACGGGTCATCTTTCTTGTATGCAAACAGAACATAGTCTGTGAGTGATTTCCAGACCATCACGAAGTGCTTGGGTCTGTTTCACAAAACAGAAATAATCATGATTCTAATTAGCCAAGAGGAAAGTTAAACAACTGATAACAATGTAGGGATCCACTCAGTTATTGAGGAGAAGCCTATGAAAACATATTACCATAGAAAGACAATTTTTGAAAGGACAAATTTTGATAAATTAGAAACTAGAAACAAATTGACAATGAAGCAAAAGGACACTGAACATTCTGTAAGCAATATTTCATTTTTAAGTCTACTTTAATGTAAGAGTAGTCTTGACAACATACTACCTCATCACCAGATAAAGGGTAGAGCTGTCAGCAACAGATTGGTGCTGCAGTCTGAAGCTACCAAGGCACAGACACATCTAAGAACTTCAGAGATTGTTAAGAGCAGGATGAGGGCTCTCTCCTGATCTGCTGACATGGGACATGCTGATAACTGTTCCACAGGGAGAACTTCCAGGAGCCTGGAAGGATGTTTGTGTTGTGCCAGTATTTAGAACATAAATGCCAGCCTGGCATCTCTCCAAGTAAAATAACGTAAAGGTTGAGGTGGGGCTCTATCAATAGAGAAACAGAGGGATCATATACTTAGTACAAAGGAACAAAAGTTTATTAGCAAGTAGAACTTGCCAGATTAATTTGATTTTTATTTTAATGGGATTATTAGTTTGCTTGCCTGCTGAAAGGATATGCAAGGTTGATGTAATGGACTTTTGCTCACTGAGTTTCTTGGTATCCTGTGATGTGCTGGTCAGGGCTACACAACAGTTCAGACTTACCATGACACAGGAACTTAATTAAGCCTGGCTATATAAGAACTGAGAAAATATAAGTGGGGATATGTAACTAAGCATAATTCTGAAGGAGTCTGTGAGGTACTTTAGTTCTGGTTGGTTTAATACATCATTAGTGACAAGGAAGAAAGCAATCAATGTTGCTTATATGGAATATAAGCAAAGCATATGGAATGCTATGCTCCATACTATAGCATTTAATAAATAAAGACAGCAGAGTTTATTGTTGGAATGATCTGGATTGCTCAGCAAGTTGTAATAACATGTTTTCCTGTCTAGCAACATAGACAATAGGTCTTAAAGGACAAAGGATTTTACTCTGGAAAGCAGTCACTTTCGAAAGAGCAGCAGTCTGACAGTGATACCTGTGAGTTCCCAGAGCAGTGCTGTAGGGAAAAGGACTACAAGCACTGCAGGAACCTGGGGTAGGAAGCAAGGGATATCACCTTTCAGCTGTGGTGTCACATCTACTTCTGACACAGCAAGAAGAGTTTTGTTGTCTACCTCTCAAGAATGCTGTTGATAAGCAGAAGAGCACTCAGGAAACAGCTGTAAAAGATGAAGGGGCTGGGAGTGATGTTTTACACCACCACGTTCAAGAAGCACAAATGGGTTCAGAGTTTTAGGCCAAGAGCTGATCTGCACAGGTTTTTGTGTATACAGACAGGAAAACCAATTCAATTTTTTGGAGTCATTTGTGTGACAAAACTCTAGCAGCTAGAGTGCAAAGCTACCTAGATACAAACCCCAAACAACATACATGTTTATTAATAATTAGCTGGACCAACTCAGCAGCAATTGTAGTAGTTCTGCTTTACCAAGATTTATTCAAGTCAAAATCAAGTATTCTGTAAACACCTGTGTACTTCTTTACAGAAGTCTACAGCTAGAATATGCAGGCTTTGCAATTAAATAGCCAGAAAAGGACCCATCTGCTCTGATAATCTATTTTTAAATATAGTCAAACTCAAATGTAAATACGCATATGCATATAAATCCATATATATACATTCACACACATCTATAAATAAGAAAAAAAAACTTAGGGCAAGCATCTCTGTTTGTTCAAATGCTTTTTTTTATTTCTAAGCAAACACAAAAGGGGGAAAAAAAGAAAGGCTTTAACTGAAGTGGCAACTGGTGCTCTTGAAGAGCCTGAATGACCACTGCTCTTATCACTTATGCAGTTTATGCTCCTTGCTGCAAAACATAATGAACCACAAATAATACATGGCAAGAGGGCAAGACTGGTATTTGCTAAATAACAGAATTACAAAGGCAGAACAAAGCTAGAGGGCATGTCTTAAGCGTTTAAGTCTCAGGAATCCAAGAAACTTCTTGGAACTACTGTTTTCAATTAGCTCTTAACCAGCTAATTCTTTCAGGAAACATACATCAGCATAGTTACAGCTCATTTGAGCTGCCAGAGCTGATCACCTCCAACTTCATCCTGAAATGCAACCTGCAGCTGCTCTTGCACCCAATTGAAGAAACCACACAAGCCAAGGAAAAAGGAACAAGGTAATGCTCTTCCTGCAAGTGTTCCTCTGGAAACTCTTGGCACTCTGCTGCTATCTGCCTGGACACCTACAAAGCACCAAATTCCAGCTACAGCTGAGAGAGTAAAGCCTCCAAATGTTCAGTTCTTGCCATATCCCAATTCACTAGGGAACACTTTGGTTGCAGACAGACCTCTCCCCCAGTATTTTTTATTTATTTTAAGAATACTGTAAGGTCTGCAACTTGCATCATTTCTTAAAATGACTCCAGCAGCAAGTTTCACACAGATGTATCCCATGCCTTATTTTATGAATTCCACACATTCATCAGTATCACTGTAAGGGACACTAAAAATGAAACCTCCTCCAAGTGAGGGCCGTGTCTTGCAGGAAAGGATCTGGTTGAATGCAACTGTAATTCAGGTTTTCCTGCCATTCATAAGCTACACAAACTGCTGCCAGCAGCTCCTTTAATTGAATTAGAGCCTGGCTGGAGAACCAGGGAACGTGTTTTCTGCTCTGAGGGGAAGAGAATGTAAAGGGAGAGGCTGGCACATGTTCTTTCATAATACATACATTAAACATTGATTCACTGACAGATCTGAAAGTGTTGAGCAAAATGTTTATTGGCCAGAAAGTTGCCCAGTTATCCCAAAAAGCAGAGGTGAGTGACAGTTGGTACAGATTGGCAGAAATAGCCAGACTGCACCTTAAGGTTTCTCCTAAAAAAAATCATTCAGTTTCCAGCCACTTAGAAAAAATTATCATATCCTGATGGCACCTGGTGATTCTTATGTCAACTCATTCAGTTAAATCTGCATTATCCTTTCCATAAACATGGGGCTGGAAAGGCCCTCCAGACTTCAGTTTTCTAAAATAAGTTTCTTCCCCCATGGCTCCAATTTGGAGACTTCAAAAGCCTTCCCAGCTCTCAGGATTATAAATTTTTATCTTGTTTCCAGACTAAGTTCATTCCTTGCCCAGTCATACCTATTTGCTCTTTGACTAAAGCTATCCTTTGGTTTAAATATTTTTCTCTTCCTGTTGTTTTCATTCCTGTAGTGCATTTGTAGATGGAATCTTGCCCCTCACAAGGCAGAGACTCTTCCCTTCTCTCATGAAATCAGTTCCCAGTATAAATGGGAAACAGGTAACATTTTCCTGCACTTCTTTCAGAGCTAAAGAAACTGATGCAAAACTCTAGGTAAGATTCCCTTCTTGCTTTTTACAGTACAATTGCATTTTTCCCATCTAGCTGGCCAGAGCCATCCTTTGCCTGGCCCTTACATCTATTGCTCCCCCTCATCTGACTGAGATGTGCTTTGATGCTGTGTACAGCAGTAACCCTTCTCAATCCTAGGTTCAGAATTGGGCATTTTGTATTGCTGCATTTTTTCCATTTCAATTCCACTGTGTTTTAAAATTCTCCATCAAAGCAATCCACTACAAATAGTGAATAATTCCACACATATTGTTAGGAATATCATTACTCACTATCCTCATCTCATTTCAGTGCTGCCTCTTCTCCTCCTATATGGTCCTATTCTCAAAGGACAGATTTGTTCAGACTTTCTGCTTCTATATTCCAGTTCTTTCAGTATGCTGAAGTGGGGAGTCCTGTACCCAGGGGAAATCCTGGCAATATTTGTACAACAGCTGACAAAAAAATTCCAGATCTTTTCCATATTCAAGTATTTTGGTTTCCCTAATCAGTTTTCCCTTTGAAACTGAAAATCTGAACTGCAAGCCTTCTTTTGCTTGCTCTTTCACTTAGTTTAAATAGAACCAATTTATGATCACCCAAGCTAGGATAATGTTTTTTAGCAACTTCTTTATCATATCCTTAACACTTGCGAGTGCCATATTTGAAATCATATCGTTTCTTGTTGATTCAGGCACATTTTGATGAGAAAAATCTCCCAGATATTATATCCAGGACTATCTGATCTTGCACTTAATAGTATTTGCTCTCCAGTCTATTATCTGGAAGGTGTGTCTTCATATGCTAGCTCCCAGTAATATGTCTCTCTTTAATAACAGTACAAAGATTTTATGGAGAAATGATTAAAAAAAGAAAAAAAAAAAAGAGAGAAGCCTTCTAGCACCAACCTGTTGGACCCTTTTACCCATGCTCTCCCTTCTGGATTCCTTACAGCCTGTACTGTCATTAGCACATGGCAGAAAGGGGAGCAGTTGTCATACTTAGAATTTTCTGGATATTGCAGGTGGATTTCAGAGAAGTAATTTATGCAACATCTGGATTGCAAGGAAGGTCGAAGACTTTGCAACACACCATAAAGTCAACCTTTTATGCTAGAAAAAAACAAAATAACACAGCTCCTGCCATTAGTTTTGTTTGCACGAGCATCAGACTGCACCACTGCCAGAAATCAGCAAGGAGATAATGGCTGCAAAAGCTTATTTTATTATCACTGTTGATCCCATCCACAAACCATTTCCTACCATTATGGAAAATAGGCTCAGTGATACCCTTGAATCTTCAGCTTTTGCTTATAAAAGCAAATCAAGGCCTTGGAAATATTACTGTTGAAAAAAAAAACAACAAAACCCTGCCAGATCTTCCTGAAGAAACCACAACTTGTTGAACTGCTGAAGTCCTTCACAACACTCAAGCCACAGCACTTCTGTCACCACAAAGCAGCTGGCCCTTGATACCACATCAATGTGTTGTAGGCTCTCTTTTGCATAAAAATATTTTTAGCATTTGGGTTTCCCTTAATTTTTGGTGGAGTGAACTCCCTGAGGAGTGGGTGGTGAAATACAATGAAGTTTCTCACATGTGAGCACCATGGGAATAGCCTTGCCCTCCTCCACATCCAGCCCATGGAGAAGCATGGCATAAAAATAACATAATTAACTGACTTCTTAAAAGGCAGCTTTCCTTCCTAGCACTTGGAAACATCCTCCTCCCACACAAACGTGGTAGAGTTCACTTAGAGCTTGTTGGGATCACAGAGGTTGGAGCAGATTTGCTTGTGTCAGTTATCACTGAGAAGGTGAGAAAAACAAGTTTGATAGGAGGCAAACCCTAGGCTGACTCCAAGCTATAGGAATGCCCTGCTCCATTGAACCAGCTCACCAGAGAGGTGTGGTTTTGGCACAGTATTGGGGAAAAATTGTACCAGATAAATAAGCAGAGTTCTTACACACTCCATTGCTGGCACTGAGGAGTGCTTACTCCATTGCTAATCTCCCTGAAGAGATGAGAAAGTAGGATTCAGTTTGGTGGAAATGGGGTAAAAAAAAAGGAGGCTGGCTGAAAGGATGCAACCTGTGCACACATAAGCCAGCAGAATGCATGCTTGTTCACAGTCAACCTAAAAGGAAAGCCCAGAACCTAATGGGCTCGTCTCCAGTCCATGCTCCCTACATCTTGGGATGCAACACTGCTTTAGTCAAGGCTTTTCACACCAACATCTTTTATTTTTCTGGTTCTTTTCTTATTTCCATGTGAGGGGAAAGGGAGGGCCTCCACAGAGGAGGGGGCCCAAGTCCTTTGCCTTTGGGTGCAGTGTGCTTCTCATGACACTACAGCTACACACTCTGCTCTGTAGGGAGATTTTGATCTCTTGGATCAAAATGCTGTGAGTCAAAGGCTGCAGCTTCCACAGTACTTGGTGCAAGGGCCAAGAATTTTAGAGCTGTAGATTTACATACGGGAGCACAGAAATACCCCAGAGTTTTTGTTAAACCATTTGAATATTAGATATTTGGTCAGAGAATTCATAGAAGAGTCTCCCAAAGTTTTGGGTGAAGCAGTAACCTCTGAGGCATTACCTATGGCAGCTTCTCTGGGGTCCTAACTGAGGAGTGCCACCACTTTGGCACAGCAGGGAAGGGGCAGCAGCCTGGCCCTTGGGTGTCTGTGGTAAAACAAGGCCAGGAGCCTGAACATTTCTGTCATTGTGGAACTTTTTCTCTCACTGAGCAATCTGGTAGCACTTCCAGTTTCTTGACATTGCTGTGTTGAGGCATCCATCTAATTTTCTATGCTCCCACAGTAACTGAGTTCATACTGCAAGCCTGGAAACAGAGTTAAGAGTCCACCAGCTCTGTGCTGCCCAGGATTAGTCTTCTCCCCCACCTCCCAGTATGCACATTCCCAAAAAAGTGCAAGAAACTTCTCCCATTTCCTGGTGGCAGCAGGAGCACTTTGCAAGTCTCTGATGGCAGGTGCAATAGGAACATTATTTACTATTCTATTTTCCTGGCCTCTTTCCTAGATCTTCCTTGGAGCAGATGGAGGATGAGCAGCACTTACACTGAAGCTGTGGCTGCAATCATGCACTCGTGCCTAATACTCCTCTGAGTAGCAACTACTTCTTTTGGTACTGTGTTCACTTCAGAAGTGTGTTTACCATTGGCACTACAACAGCCAGAGACCTTTGCTTACACAGCAGCCCAAAAGGTCCTGTTCACAAGTGCTCCTCTAGGCAGCTCAGATGGGGCTCATTGCTCCCAAGAGACCAGGAGTGAGAGTTACAGCAGAGGTGCAGTGATGAGGAAAAATGTCAAATATTTTCCTCCACCTCCAGGGTACAGGTCACAATCCTCTTACTACGAAGCAGGAAGTAAGGGGGGGAACAAAGCTTTGAGTATTATATAAACAAACAGCTTTGTGGAAAGAAGGAAATACTCTGTTTCTTGCAGAGTAGTGTGAGCAGCCAGATGCAGTAGAAATCCCAAATCCTCAGCACACGACTCACCCTAAAATGCCGTCTGGTACTTCCTCCCCCTTCATTGCACAGCCCCTAGCAGGCAGTGGGAGCTTGTGCCCTGTTCCTGAGCCAGAGATGCAATTTGCTCAGGGTGGGAGGTCAGCAGCAGGTACAGAACATGCCTGCATGGGGAAGTGCCCTGCATGGCTGTGCTCAACCAGGAGCACAAGTTAAGAGTTTCCTCTATCAGTCCCAGTTTCTTGCAAGGATATTTCTAGGTGGGAATCCCCTCTAAGGATAAACACCTATCTCAGCCTTGGAAAAGGCCAGTGGAAGTTCTGTTCATATCTGCTGCTTCCCTTCACCCTTGGCCTCCTTCCAGCCTTCAGGTGAAGAAGAAAGCTGACAACATGGCCTTCTGCAGGAAGGGGTAGGACAGCACCTTGCCCAGGCCCTGCATCCTCCTGGAACCTCCTTCCCGTGGCTGCTCCATCAGAGAGGAGGCAGCTCCATCTCCTGGTGGATGGCCCTCTGCCACCTTCAGATCACTTGTGGGCACGGCTGCATGAGGACCAAGTTTCCCAGTTCCCTGTCTTCCCCCCCGTGGAAGACTTTTGCTCTGGCAAGAGCAGACAGACTTCTTTGCGTACAACCAATGTGTTCCAGATGAAAATCATAAATAGAAAAAAAAAAAGTGAGACCATGTTGTAAATGTCTTTCATCTCTGTCTGACAGCCTTGACCCTGCAGGTCAAGGTCAGCAAACCAGCTGAGTTTGCAGATATTTCTAGGTGAAGGAAATGATTGGAGATAAGAGATATTGTGAGTTATCCACATTTCAGTCAGCCCTGGTGGATGGGGGGGTCCCATTCTTCTCCCAAATATGGTGAAAAACATTCACTGCTGCTTCCTGTGCATCAAGAACACACAAGGTGCAGTAGCAATCCCCAGGTGACAGATGGGTGACTTGCTAAAGGTCTCCCTGTAGGTCTGCCAAGGACTGAATGAAGACAAATGCCAGTAATATTCCTGTGCTTTCCCCAGGGAAAATTCTAAAAAACAAGGCTATCAAAATTCACCTAGATGATACAGGCATGGAAAAGAAAAAAACTTTCCCTACAAAATTCTATCCTTACCTCTTTTTTTTTTTTTTTTTTTTCCCAGAGAGGATCCTGTCCATTCCTCCCCTGACCTCTAGTGGTTTAGGCTATGTCCAAAGCAGATGCCAGGCTAAGCTGGAGCCAGAAGTGACTGTGCTGGTTCTGGCCCAGGAAAATGCAGTCTGTCTCTAGGAAAAGCAAGTGTACAAACAGAACCTGAGTCCTAACAGCCTCCAAATGACATTTGGAACTTGTAGAGTTTGAACTGCACAAGCCCTGGTTTGTTTTTACTATTTGTAAGGCTGAAAGCAAAGAAGGATTTTCAGAGATCATATTAAGCTTCCTTTAGCCCTTCCTAAGCTCAGGCATGTGCAGATTTCTAAGCAATAGCTCTGTTCCTCTTGCAGACTAAACAGGAGTGGGAAGATAACCACAAACCCAGGTGACATAGGGACATTGGAACTTTGGGCAGTCTCCTCAGAGAAATGCACCAGCACAGGAGTAATCAATGAAATCATGTGCCTGCAACCCAGGCAGTGATTGTCTATAAGGTATGCTTGGGTGGGTAAATGGATAAAACAATCATGCTTTAGGTTTGAGCTGCCTAGGGGAGGGTGTCATAAACACACAAAGTGCTGTTGGCTGCTCTGCTAAGTGTGTAGGACACTTGATGAAATCTGGATACTTTATGGTGAAGTAAGACTTGAAGCAGACCATGGCTGATATTCAGTTTCTTGAATGCAATAATGCACTGCTTGTAAAGGCAGCTACAGGGTCATGGGGCCTTAACTCTAATTGCTGTGATACAAGTATGGCTATGCCAGCAGCTACTAAAGGAACACAGACATTTCCAAAAGGAAAATTTGCCCCCATCTAATTGAATTTGCCATCATAATTTGGGCCAAAGCCTCACAAAGAAAGAAAAAAAATAATAAAAAAGAATAATAAAAAAGAAAGTAGCAGAAGTAACATATTCCCCCTCCTGTCTCTTCTTATACATTTGCCACTACAAACAGCCCAAACAGAGCCAAAAGCTCACCTATCCAGATACCTTAGAAACAGTCAAAATCTGCTTTTACCTGCATCATTCTCCTGTTGCATTGCTCTTCAGGACATTCAGGGAGTGACTACCACTGCTCTGTCAGAGATCCAATGCACACCTCACCCTATATGCTAAATAATGAATACCCAAAATGTCTCCACATGGAATTTTCTGCCTGCTGTCTCCATGTATTTCACTCATTGATGCTGAGGGACCTGGTCTGACTGTTCAGTACTAAAGCCTCACCCCTGCAGCTGCCCCTGAGAGCCTGCACTGAGAGGAGCAGGGGAACACCTTGCTCAATGGATTTGGCAGGAATATTGGAACAGCTCCCACTGGTGATGCTGCCTCAGAAGCCATACTGTATGAGGTCCCTTCCAGAACAAGGGACTAGTAACCCAGGAGCCTGCTTTGGGTACTAAATTTCTGTATCTTTGATAAAATACATTATTTCCTATCTGGTTGCCTTGGCAGCCTCATTGCAGGGTAAAGAGCAAAGGGGATACTTATCCTCTTCTAATTGGAAGTTGGCAAGGCACGTGCTCTGTGGCTGCTGCTGTATGCACTGCTAAGTGCTTTTTCTCTCCTGGGATTGCTCCCTCTGTGACTACTGTGGTTGTTTAGATGAAGGAAGGTGTAGGGCTTTTTTTTTTGGAGCTGCCCTATATATGCATATATCTATATACACACACACACACATAAACACATACATACATATATATATTTAAGCTTATATTCACCTACATCAGCCTCTGGACTCTGTGTCTTCTCCTCAGGCTAGTGCCACAATGAGGAGGTTGTTGGGTTATAAATAGTTACCTTCTCTTTGAGTTAACAAAACTAAGATTGCTGAGAGATGACCCAGCTTTTTTAGTTACTATTTTACAGCAGAAAACTAAACCAAACCAAAATTGCAGTTGCACACATGACAAAACTTGTAAAGTAAGTGTCTCACTATGAATTGTTTTCAAATTAGAAGTGCTTTCCACCCTAAAAAAACAGCTCAGCAAAACTCAGAGCTGAATTTTGAGAAAACGAATTTAGAATATGCAACAGGAGTGTGGTACTACTTCAGGGTACACAAAGGCAGAGCAAGCTGCACACTGATTTTCTCTCAACATACCACAAGTTATTATAAGGGTAATGCATTTACAGCAGCATCTCCAAGTTTTCTCTCCATCTAAGACCCATTCTTCTGAGAACCAAGTTACCCTGCAGCTATTTTAGGTATTTCCAACCATCTCAACAGATGAGGCAGAGCCAACACAGAGCCTTCTAGAAGCAGCAGGATGAACAGGCTTCATTGCTAATGTTTTGGGGTCAAGTCACAAGTCATGTTCTTGCCCAAGCTCTCTTTTTTTTTTTTTCCTTGCTTTCCACCAGCACCAGCAGAGCCTGCTCTTTGCTCCTGCTGCTCCATCAGCTGAGCAGTCCTGGCAAGAGGAACAACAGGGACATGGGAAAGGTTACAGCAGAAATTAAATCTCTGCTTTTTCTAAGCAGGAATAGTTCCAGGTGGTCAGTGGTTCATAATTTGCTATTGACTTAGAAATGGATTCCTAAACCTCCACATACAAAGGATGCAGTAAAAAGCAAGAGAGAAGTGGGCAAAGGAGCCTGGAAAAGAAGTTTTATTGCTCAGCAAGAGGCAAAACAGGTCTGCCCTGTTATTTTTAACTCCAAGG
The DNA here is from genome assembly GCF_003957555.1 of Calypte anna. Lineage (NCBI taxonomy): Eukaryota > Metazoa > Chordata > Aves > Apodiformes > Trochilidae > Calypte > Calypte anna. The sequence continues at coordinate 278,257 of NC_044264.1, forward strand.
ACCCACTCTCCTTCCCAGCTTTAAGTCTGGAGTTTCAGCCAAAAACCGGAATACCTGCAGGGCCCTTATAGGCAATGCCTAAAACATTAGGAGAGCAGCAGGAGCCTTTGCATGCACTTGTCAGTAGTGCTAAGAATAAAACTATTTGCAGGAATGAGGATCTGTTCATGAACAGAAAGAGGGCAAAGATTTGTACCTAACTTTCTTTGCAACCACTTTTTTAAACACTGTTCCTGGCATCACACCATGTTCCTTATAGCAAGGAGAAATTACCTTCCACTATAAACTTTATTATCTGATATCAGAATAAAAGATGCATGGGTGGAAGTGGATGCAACAGCCACTCAGTTTGCTTTGAGCTGCACATCAGTCACATACTTGCAGAACATCCAAGTGTCATTCAGAGCTTAGCAGGTACAATTTAACAAAAAATACCTGAGCCAAGCTACAGGCAGAGGGTTTGGGTGCACAGAAGAATAAAAAGTATTCCAAGTTCTTCTACAAAAATCCTGCTACCTATTGGAAACAGAAAAATCTCTTAAAACTATTAGCTTCCCAGCAATGTTTTTAATTAGTCTGCCTTGATACATGACTGCTCTCAGGTGAGACTGATTGCTATTTTCAACTTCTACCTAACCCATTCAGATGGGTAAGAGCAATCCTGCTCTCCTAAAAGCTCAAGTTTCTTCCACACAACTTGATCCTCAGCTGCAATAGCGCAAACCTCGAGTCCTGTGTCCAGTTCTGGGCCCCTCAGTTCAGGAAGGAGATTGAGGTCCTGGAGCAGGTCCAAAGGAGGCAACTGGGCTGGTGAAGGGACTGGAGCACAGATCCTATGAGGAGAGGCTGAGGGAGCTGGGGGTGTTGAGGCTGGAGAAGAGGAGGCTCAGGGGAGACCTCATCACTCTCTGCAACTCCCTGAAAGGAGGCTGGAGCCAGGGGGGGGTTGGGCTCTTTTCCCAGGCAACTCTCAGCAAGACAAGAGGGCAGGGTCTCAAGTTGTGCCAGGGGAAGTTTAGGTTGGAGATGAGAAAGAATTTCTTTCTGGAGAGGGTGATCAGGCATTGGAATGGGCTGCCCAGGGAAGTAGTGGATTCTCCGTGTCTGGAGATATTTCCAAAGAGCCTGGATGTGGCACTGAGTGCCATGGGCTGGGAACTGCAGCAGTAGTGGTTCAAGAGTTGGACTTGATGATCTCTGAGGTCCCTTCCAACCCAACCAATTCTGTGATTCTATGAAACACAGACAGATCCAGGCACTTCCAGCTGACATTGTTCAGATCTGCTTCATGTTGTGACCATCCTGTCACTTCCTTTCCCTAGCTTTTAAATTCAGATGTATAAAAATTGCCAAATACCCCTCAGTCCCCATTCCCCCTCAGACAACCCTCTCTCTGCATAATGTGCAGAAACCCTGATAGTCACTTGCTCTCCCTGAAGCATTTTATTCCTGCTCTGCTTTGTTATTGCAGGGCTGTTCTTGGCCACATGAACCTTTTGAAAGGGAGAAGACTTACACTTAAGGCTGAGATTTTCATATGCTTTCAGTTTTAATGTCTGCTAAGTCTGTGCTTTGAGGCAAGTAAAATTATTTACATGGGTTCAGAGTAACATCAAGTTCTTTATAGGGTTTTCATACCTATCCCTGGTTTGAGTAAGGGCTGGGTAGAAATGTCACCACTCTAAAAGCCACTCACAGTTTAGCAGCTGCCATATGGCCCAGCTGCCTGAATCCAGCCCCCTGCCAGGAGGGCAGCCACACACCAGAATTCAATCCAGAGGGATCTACAGAACCCTCTCCAAGGCAGGCTCAAAATTTGACAAGGCCACAACTGCCATAAAAACCACAGAAAAAATCAGGGGTTTGGTCCTTGGGAGGACCCTGTTGACTGAGTGCCCTGACAGTCCTGGGAAACACCCCTGGGAGACAGGCTCCAACAGAACCACCTAATGGGAACAACAACATTTCTTCCTAACCTGAAAAAATTAATCAGTTTAACCTTGAATACTACACCATCCACATCTAAAAAATAATTTTAGCATCACTTCAGCCATAGCTTTTGCAGGAGATTCAGTGTGGGTCTGTCCACACTTAACTAGCCAGCAGATATTTCACTTTCCCAAGTCTACAGAATTGGATCAGTTCATGCTGCCAGGAATGTTTCACTACAACAAATTACCATAGAGACCCAGACTCTGATCCAATCATCACATCAGCAAAAAGCCTTGCACTGGGCTCATTCTTTACAGCCAGACAGGCTCCCTGAGACTTCAGCATGGGATTTTTCTAAATGGCAGCACACATCTCAGATTCCCTGTTCATGAAGTATTTTTTTTATTACCTCTGAAATTTGTTGCTGACAAGTGGAACTCCTTCACATTTCCAGAGAAATGTGAAGAGAATTGTGTCAATCCTCAAGACAGAAGAAGCCTAAAGACATTTTCCTTTCTTACAGTAACCCAGCCAGGGAATCTTTGAGACAGAAATCAAGCTCATGGCACTGATTTCTCCACCATAAAGGACCCAGAGAGAAACACTTTTCCAGACCAAATTATCCCAGCAGAAAAAGTCTAATTGGAAAAAAAGGGTGAGGTGAAACCAGGCTATTGGATCAACACAAGTGGAAAAAAAAAACCAAGAAAAAAAAGAAAAAAAGTCTGGGAAATCCCAGTCACAGATGGAACAGCAGCCACCCAGGGTGACATTGCAGGCAGTGCATGTTTATTTTTAACTCTTTGTCTGGAGTCCCCAAAGCTGCTCATTTCTTTGAAAAAGACCCCAGGAAAGCATTAGGCCAGGACCAGTAATGAAAAAGGGTGAACTGTTTGAAAAATAAATATATGAGAAGCTTCTTCCTAAATGCTATCTTAGTGCCAGAGAGTTAATAGAGCAGAGCAGCCCCACTGAGTGTCTGGTGTTCAGCCTGCACACCAGGTACCAAGCTGCTCCGTCTGCTCACAGGGGGAAGGATGCTCCAAGCCAGAGCAAGAAATGCCTCTCAGGTTCAGATTTGCTGGAACTTCTGCAAGACCTCAGGGTTACTGCAGTGTTTTCAGTTGTGCAGAAGCTGCTGATTGTTCTACAACAAGCAGCTTCACCCTCTTCAAAAACCAAAAAACTAAAGTGTGCGTACAGCCAACTGGAGCTGCTACATTTGGGAAAAAAAGGGGAAAGAAAAAAGACCAAGAAGAAGAAAAAAACCCAGAAAAAAGCCAAGAAGAAGGAAAAAAAAAAAAAAAAAAAAAAAAAAAAACCACAAGGAAAAAACCCAAGGGAAAAAAAAACCCAAGGGAAAAAAAACCAAAGAAAAAAAACCAAGGGGAAAAAACCCAAGAAAAAAAAACCCAAGGAAAAAAAAACCCAAGAAAAAAAAAACCCAAGAAAAAAAAACAAGAAAAAAACCCAAGAAAAAAAACCACAAGAAAAAAAAACAAGGAAAAAAAACCCAAGAAAAAACAAGAAAAAAAAAAGAAAAAAAACCAAGAAAAAACCCAAGAAAAAAACCCAAGAAAAAAAAACCGAAAAAAAAACCCAAGGGAAAAAAAAAACCCAAGAAAAAGGTATAGCTGCATTTACTGGTTGAAAACCGCTCCCACTGCAACTCTAGTTCCCTCCACTTGAAGTTCTGAGCATGCCCTCACCCCCTAGAGATAAACAGAAACATTGCCATTGCAGAGCTTTCCTCTGCAAACAAAGTCTGCCCAGGGCTGGTGGCAGAGCAGCAGATTTCTCCTGGCGTTTTGTTTTGAAAGCCTTCACATACTGAGTCACAGATATGACAGCTCAAACCACGTGAAGCTTTCACACAACGATGCAGAAAGTTAAAAGTTTACCATTCATTATGGCCTTTTTTGTGTGTGTTTTTTAAGAAAAACTGCTTACAATGAGAAGCTACTTATCAAAGCCAGTTACAAGCTGTGAAGTGCACGCATTTAACTCCAAAAATCCCAGCTAACATTGCAGGGCTCTGAGTTAACTTGTAGAAGTCAGGGTGTTTTATAGGAGACAATAAAGTCTTATCCTTTATAGACACATCCTGGATTTCCAGATCCCTCAGCACTGGGATTCTCTTAGCATTAAGTCCTGACATTGATGCAGTTTTGATATAAAGAGAACAGCACAACCTACACAGCCACTTACTCATATTTCTTAAGAAAAACCTGCAAGTGTAATAAGTGATATTTAATTAGGCAAAGGGAAGGGGGAAGGCAGAAGTCTGCACAGGGATAAATCCTACACCTGGGACAAGGAACAAGGAACAGTATGAGGAGAATTGTTGCCTTTTTGCTATTCTAATGGAAAAGAGGAGTGAGCAGTGGTCTGGCTGCTTTACTGAGCTGCAAGGAAAGGTCAGTGAGGAGAAGCTGCCTGGCAGGCTACAGGTCCAGAACCTCTGCTGAGACTCAGTGTGGGTCCCTGGTTAGCAGCACAACCCTGTGCTCAGCAGAAGTGAGTGAGTAGGGAGGTGAAAAGGGAAGGCAGGGTTTGCTTTTTGGCTACACAATAAGCAGAGGGGGGCAAGGGAGCCACACACAGGCACAACAGGAAGATTCACAGAACCCCTGCTGTGGGAGCTGATCAGGGCTTTGCTAAAATATGTATGTGTGCTAAATAAAATATTAAGGGATATAAATACATCTCCTTCCCAATCCATCCTGCTCTGGCAGGAAAGCACTGCAGTCTGTAAAGCTTCACAAGGGCTTCCTGCTGCACAGCACTCGAGTCCTCAGCTGTTTCACTCCTGACAGCCCCATGACAAGTGTTCTGCTGACAGATATTGATCATCTTAGGTGTCTCCCAGCACATCTGTTCCTATTCAAGTGCTAGGATTGCTTCTGAGCTTATCCTCTGTTGCTTTAAATGAACTTTATGAAGCAATGGTGCAGGCTCTAACTTCAAACATCCCTCAGTTCCATGGCTGCCACGCAATGGGACTTGCAAAATGCTTCACCATGACATAGATTTCCATGTTTTGGTTTCTTACCAGGTGAAGGTCAACGCACTTGAAGTAACAGCAGATGCAGATCAAAGTGTTCCTTCGCTCCAGTTACCTTTGTACAAAGCCTGATGCCATTTCAGTCCCCACACAACCCAAGTGGGATTCACCACTCCTAGGCACTTTCTAAATCAAGTCTGACAAGCAGCTCCTGAGGGCCACAAGCCCCTGGCATTTCACATCAGCTCCCTTTTTAATCCCTGCTTGTAAGGGACTAAAACTGTTATTGTTTAGCTTCTTCTATGCTGACTGAAAAGATTTAAGCAGAACTGAACCCCTCAGCACACACCATCCTCTCTCCCTGATGCTTTTGCCTTCTGGGGCACACCTGAGTTTCCAGCAAAGTCCAGCCCATCTCTGCCATGATGTTCTCCTAGCACTGTGCACCATCTCACACTTAAGACCAAGAGGCTTCTGCCAACTCAGAGCAGAGCTTAGGCTTCTTTTCCTAAACACTTTGGGGCAGAATGGTAGCTTTTGATCACTTCCACATAGGCTGCATCCTCAGGAAGCACATTCCAAAAGAGCTGTCCTTGCAGGAGGAAGGGAAAGGAGCCAGCTGAAGCTGACTTGGCTCTTTCTCAGTAGAAATAGCTGTCAGGGTCCATTTATGATTTATGAGCAGTGTCAGTTTTACAGTATGAAGAATTAAAGATCAATAATACATGGAGATACAAAACCTGTTGAAAACAGGTCAGTGTTTGTGGGACTAATAGAACATCTGAGTGAATGAACACCACTCACAAGGCAATGTGACATTTTTCTGTAACTCCACCTGGTTATTTTGGACAATACAGCCCCAGTCCATAAATATCTGCATAAGTGTCAGTCACAGGGAGAAGTGGCTGCTTTGATTCACTCTGCCTGCTTTGCCATCTCTACTTCAAGGCAAAACATGATGCAGAGAAAGCTGCAAATTGACACTAGGCTCTACCTAAACTCAAGTTTCAGTTTAGAAAAAAAAAAAAAAGTAATTTTGTTGCATGGTACCCATGCAGTTTTACACTTATGACTGACTAGATGAGGGCAAAAGGAAATCCTTTAAGACATCAGGTAAAATCCAGACCTGGTGTGGTGTTAGTTGTGTGACAGGGTTGACTGCCTTGTCCCCCCCAAAGCCACCACTCCAACAGGAACAGAGTTGTGCAGGTTGTCCACCTCCAAAGCACATGCAGACCCAGTACCTCTGCCCATTTTCATCCTTACATCCAAGCACCAGAGAGGAAAAGAAAGCTGCAAGAACATTTGGCATCTAGAAGATTTATGTGAAATAACTTCTGCTTACAGTAAATCAGCTTTGCATGGCTCTTGTACACTCAGGCTGAGCAAGAATTACCTCTGCCTGAAGTACATCCATCTCCAGAGGAGATCATTGCCCTTCACACCACAGTTGCCACTTGCTGCACTGACAACAGCTTGGATATTTCTTCTAGACTGGGATGCCTCCTCACTTTGTTCATCTCTCCTGCTAAAAAAATTGCCAGGAGAAGAACCTCTTGCTTTGATTCCTCTGCAGATGAGGCTGAACTGTTCTCATTATTATCACTAACTGAGGGCCCTGTAAAGTGGCTGCCATGCTTTAAAGCATGGAGACAAATTCCATACTGAATTTACTGTCCCAATAAGCTCCTTTCAGCTGTTATTAATTCCAGGTAAGTCCCATGGTACAAACACCCAGACTGACGCTTAGCTCACTTTCTGGCACTGCAGCCAAATCCACTGATGCTGTGCTGCTGTTAAAGAGACTTTAAGGGCTGTTAGGCAACCCAGGGCCAACCCAAAAATCCATCCCAGCCATGTGTATAAACCTTCAGTGACCAAACCACCTGTGGCACAGCAGATCTACTACTCCTGCAGCTCTTAAACAATGGGAAAGAAATGGAACATTCAGCTCACAGGAACTGTTGAAAGCCTCATGCTCTAAACTGGCCACTGAGCAGCACTGGGGAAGGAGAGCCAGGGTGTTTCCTGTTAGCTCAAGAAATCCTGCTACCATTGGAATCAGTGTTTCCAAGGATTTTTACCCCTGCTGGTGCCAAGTTTTCTTTTTGTAGATGTCAAACTCCCTCACCAATAAAAGGTTATTTTATTCCTTGGCCCTGCTATCCCTAAGCATCTGAATCCAGAACCACAACCTGCATTATATAAATGAGAAAAGTGCCTGGTGTTCATCAGTACTGACTCAGGTGGAGGTTTAGATGAGAGCTCACTATCAGCTACAATGTCTGCTGCCCAGTTAAGTCATCTTCTAAGAACAAGTCTGAGCAATGAGACTGATTTCTGAAGCCACAGAGAGGATTTTATCCAGGGTCTATGAGCCATTGTAGCAGCAGGAAGTACATTACCATGGAACAAGTTACAAAAAAATAGCTCAGATTTACAGTGCAACTGAAAAAACTGGGAAATTAAGTAGCCCCAGGTGTAGCCTGAGTAAGCTCCCTGTGACAGGAAGCAGGACTGATTAAAAACTAAGCAGGAATGTCTCCAGGAAGCTGTCACACGTTTTCCAAGAGATTTAATATCTATTTAACATTAAGGATTGTACATTTTGTCCCCATTTTTACCAAAATCCTATGGGTATACAACTCATGTGCTTTGACTTGCTATATACATGGACAGAATTTTGCAACTAATATTGTGCAGATAGAGAAAATTATATTTATGTCGACAACTATTTACCAAAATATTTAGGTGCATGCTGCTTGGATGATATATCTTTAGTCCCATGGTTTCTTGGTATCAGGAGAAGTGTGGATCAAATGTCTCTGTTTATAGAGGCAGCCTGGAACCTGTACAAACTTGCTGTGTCTTTTTGTCAGATGAGAGCCACCCCACAGGGCTGGGGAAAGCAGTCAATAACACAGTGTTTGTTCACTCAAAATCAATGTTCTGCCATCAGTGCTGAAAGGTGTCCTCCATAGGAAGCTACAGCTTCAAAGCAGCTAATGGCATGGGTGGAATCCGCCATAAGTGGGTGTTTGTCCATCAAAGAGGTCACATAAAGATCCTCCAGTGCTCCCCTTCACACCGCAGTGAGTTTGTGGGGAGATGCAGGATGAGGGATGATGTAGCATTGTACCTGTTTTATTCAGAATTATTTTTCCCCCACTGTATCTCTGCAATTCTAAAGCCAAGTTCTATAAATGAGCAAGTTTTTACTGGTTTTGATTTGCATACAAATGGTTACAAACAAAACAATTACAAGCTATTTCCATGCATAATATATGAAATTCCTCCATTGCATCTTCATGACCTTGACTGTTATCTGTCCTGCTTCTCTTACATAATTTGAATTGGTAAAGCCGTATTTTTCATGCTCCAGCTACTCTGCCCTGCCTAATCCTGAAGTATCTCACTATCATGAAGGCATCTGGGGTCCCACCATGGAACTGACACATGCTTTTGAGCCATGTTAACCCAGGGCAAAACTGAACATTCCCATCTTCACATCATGTAGCATCTCATCTGTAGTGCCAGGTACATAAAGTTAAATACAACACAGACATTCCTCTTCCAAGTCTGGGTTCCAAAACTCACTGCACTGAGACAGAGTTCTGTGCAAGAAGCAAGCAAGCCCCATGTGATTATCCGCTTGAAATAGGCTCATTAATATCAGGAGCAAATGAAAATACATCTGAGATGAGCATCCATAGTTGGACAGCAAAACCTTTGCATATTGGTAACAAGTTGTTAAGGGAACACTTTGTAATATGTATGTAACGCTTTGTAGACATACAAAAGGCTTGTAATAGGGGTTTGTTTATGAAAGAACTTACTGCAAATGCTGCTTCAGTGTCTTGATCCCTTAAAGACAATTGCTGACTTGATGATTCCAGTTCAGGTTGGTGATATATTGTGTTTAGCCTTTTGGGACACAGTCAAGAACAGAAGTATAATTGATATTTTATCTCTTCTTATTGTACACCTTCTGCTTTCCATTAGAAATGCTTCAGTTTCAAGAAAACCTGGGGTGCTTTAGTGTGAGATGAGTCTCTGATGTTACAGTCCAGTAGGAAAGGGTCTTCCAAGGGACTTGTAGAGCTAAGCTCACTGTGCTGAAGCCAGAAGTTGGGTGGGAAATGAAACACTTCTTTTACCATCTAACTTCACTAAGGAAATCAGGGTGGCAAAGGATTTCACAGGCATTAATGGAAATCTATAGAGGCACAATAAATTCCTCATGAGACAACCAGAAGAATGCCCAGGTTCTGCCACAGTTCTTTTCATTGGGGCAAAATTAATCTCTTGCAGAAGAGCTGAGCAGGTGTGTTCAGCCCTTAGGGATACCTCACAGAGAGAAGCATTCTGCTGACAATTCTGGCCTTTGCTTGAGATCCTATCACTTGCCTCTCTTCCTATGCTTCAGAAGATGCTACATAAGGTGTAGGAAGAACATCACCAGGGCACAGCAGCCTCTTGGAGAAATCCTGCTTGGGGTGCAGGTAGAGGATAGGCTGTATTCCCCTGCTACCCTGGGATGATCTGCAGTGATGCAAATACCCCTTATGCCTGCACAGCTGCAACCTCACAAGGCTAGGGGAGACTCTTGCAACTTCATGTATAGAGAAACCCCAGATATCCTTTAGGATAACATCCCTGTGACTCTGCTGGAATTGTTTCACTTCAGCGTGATACACCCAGCTGCCTCCTGCCTTGCATCCACCAATTAGGATCCAGCAGGATTGCCAACATAACAGTAAAAAGAATTAAAAGCAGGACAATAATTCAAGGAATTGCCCCTAACACATTACAAAAGCTTTACTCTCATCTCATTCTAATGCTCTGTGGCAAGTCACAACTTCCTCATCACAAGGAGGTCAGAGGCCTTGGTCAGGACTCAGATGTTTGCGCCTCAGACATGGATCACAGTGATGCTCAGTCAGCAAAAGTCTGAAATACTTGTGTCATGACATCAGCTGAATGATCCACCTAGTGGTGTGATCCTCTTAGGAGGCAGAAAGGACTAAATTACAAATGAACATAATGGGAGGGAGGCAATTTCTGCAGCAGGAAAAACCTAACTTCCAACTGCAACTCCAGCCAGGCTGCAGGTGTTCTCAGATGCTCAGTAATGCTCCTGGTGGCAAAGTGTTCCCTCCTGGCAGATGAGAAGCAGCTGGAAGGGAACAACTTGGCTGCTCACAGATCTTGCAATTCAGGGCAGTGGCACAAAATGAGGCAACTTCACTGCTGACCAAAACCTGGCTGCAGTCAGACTGCCTGAGCAAGAATTCCCAGAGAGAGACACGGCTGGAGCCCATGGGATGCATTCTGGAAATTGTGGGGAATAAAAGCACAGCAGCTCCTATCACTCTTGTCCCATCACAGCCTCTTCAGTCCTCTGATCTCCAATCCTGTAATCTCCAGGGTTTATAGTACAAGGAAACACTGCATGCCTCATCTTAGCATCCTTATGAAAATTCTTACTGCTTATATATTCTTTCCTCCTTCAGATCTTCAGGTGCCTTCTGCCATCATCACTGGCCATTCAGCTCACCAATGTCCAAACCACAGATCTTTGTTTTCTGCCTAAAGTCACACATCCAGTTCCCTGTCCCCTGGCACACTTTGGGTGTCTTCCTCTTGCTCAAGAGCCAGGCACAAGGGGCACATCAAGAAAACCACTGAAACATTTCAATTCCTTTTCAAAATTTGGAGTGAAGAGAGAACCCTTCCTACAGGACTGCTGGTAAGAAGCTCAAGTCAGTCAGACTCAGACACATCCTGTCCAGGTTACAAGACATTTCTGACATTACTGAGTATCAGAAAATGAGGCTTTACTGAAGTCTTTGTCTCTCCCTATGAGACTTTATCCTGGCTCCCAGGGCACTTCCTATGAAGCATTTCAAAATCATTGAGAAAACAGAGCAGAAACTCCTTGCACCACATCTTTTAGATGTTTAAGACAACCTAATATAGCCTGCAATCAGATATTCACCATGTCCTGGATGGACCCACAGGGTCACTTGAAAACATGAATAGTGCAGTCTCTCTGTCATTAATTACTTCATTTCCCTTGCTACTGCCTAGAAAACAAATCCTTCAGCAATGGTGGGCCTCAGCTTTGTGCTTTATCAGGCAAGACTTTAATTCTGTTGCTTTCTCACTCAGGCTTTACCTTGCTGCTCTGCATCACACAGCCAAGGTTTATCCCAGAGGTCACTGCATTTTTAATCAGCATTTCAAAAATCTCTGTGAATGGAAAACACTGCATAAAATGCCAGAGCTTTTTTACTATTTTTTTTCTTTTAATGAACTGCTGTTCTGTTTCTTTAATAGGTTTAGTTCTCATCAGTGCCCAATTTCTTACTGATTTGTTAACTCTAATTAGTCAGTACTCAAATATGCCATGCATTAATTTGGACACTGCTCAAATACCACACAGATTTCACATGAAAATGGATTATTTGCATTTTAAACACAGTCTGCTCCACCAATTCTGACATATTAAGCAAGCTCACAAGCCACTAAAGCTATGAAATGCCAGTTGACCTCACAACCTGCAATAGCAGGGAATGAACCAAGCTTTCTGCTTCATTTACTGATGCTCAGAAGCAAGAGCTGCATTCACACTCTGCTCCTGTACCCTTTGATTGCTCCAAGATGGGGGTGAAATCCAGATGCTGGACTGCTTCAGTCTCTGGACAAAGTGTTGGCCATTCCAGCACAGAGGTAGAGCTCTGAAATTCCCCAGTGCCAGGAAGCACTCCAGCTTTCCCAGGCTACAGCCACAGAATACATTTTCCTTGCTTCACCTTTTTAATATGATAATTAAGTCATTTTAACTAATAGGATTTAAATATATCTTCCAGGGTAGTCTAGACAGCTCATGGAGACTATTCCTTACCATTGTTGTGGTCTCTCTTTTATTTTTGGGCCAGTTTGGATTGGAGAAAAGGTGCAGGCTGAACATAGCTCAACAGAACCATTTAAAACCAACATATAAACCTCCACTCCTCCTCTCCCTGCTGCTATCCTCAGCCAAATTTTATAAAGGTGTTACCACTGCTAGGATTCCTACACTTAGTTAGGGTTAAAACTCTCCTTTTTGAGGTGAAAAAAAAGTCACACACACACAGAGAGCCTTCCACAGCTCACCCATTGCCTCTGGCACATAAATCTGTGGACATTTGCTTGTCTAGACTGGGAATGTGCGTGCTGGACTGTTGACATTAGCACAGAGAAAGAGAAGTGCATTTTAACACAGCTTTAAAGTATTCTCTACCTCTGCCAATGAATTTCAGAAATCCAGTGCAGCCACTGCCTCTTCCAGTCAGTCTAGACAAGGCTGGAGAGGCTCTTTGGTATCTGGGCTGAGCACTCAACCTTGGTTTCCCAAAACTGCAATGGTTTTATTTTAATTCAGCACAATTGCACCTTCCAAACACAGCAACCTGTGAAATAAATGTCTCAGGGTTACCCTGACTCCTTTGACAACACTTCCTCCTCCAAGTAAGTACAGAAATTATAGGAGAAAAGCAAATCCACCCAAACTATGGCAACAATCCTGATTAGTAATGATTAGTAAAATTACCTTGAGGTGAAAAAAAATTAGGACTGCTGAGATCTTGGTAAATAACAATCCTGTAATTGCATAACTAAAGCTTCCACAGGACCACAATATTCAGAAGAGTGATTGCATCCTCCAATTATGCATGAGTAAATAAAAAGGAAACTGAGCTCTTCTTTTTTTTCCTGATCCTGGAGAGACAAAGGGAAACCTCAGAGAGAAGCAGGGTTATTGGGCTGTGGGTCTGCAGGCAGAACTGAGCATGGGCCCAGGTAGCAGGGCTGACAGATCATAAACCCTTGTTTCACAGCACTGCCACAGGGTTATTTCTCAGCATGAGATGAAAACTGATTCACATCTGAATTCTGAACTGATTGCCCCAAAGATACCAAGTAAAGCATTTCTGTCTTCAGTAACAGAATTGCACACTGATATCAACTGGGGGGTGGGAGAGAGGCATTTCAGGGTGGAGAGCTTTGCTTTGGTGTAAATGAGCAGACAAGTTTTTCTAGAAATTCTAGACAATTTTTTTTCTAGAAAAAAAAAGCCTTATCTTTTGCCCAAAGAGCATCTCTCTAGCTCAAGTGAAATATTTTGCTTTGTCTTCCTAATCAGTGCTGCTGTTGCTTGCACTCAGTTGCTGTGATGCCACCTTCCTTACCTGTGGCCAGGGAGCAGCTCAGAATCACAATTAAAAGGTAGATCTTGAAAAGCACTGATTTTTCCCTTCACTCTCTGCATATTAGTTAATTTGGGAATGCTGATATCATAAGGAGGCAGAAAAAAAATAATCTTTCCCTTCAGAACAACCCCAGCAGAAGCCTTTTGTGTCTCTCTCAGAAGAATTGCTTTTATATTCTGTGTCCTGGCAGAGCAGCCACACAGGCAATGCAACAGGCAAGAGCTGGGGAACAAGCAACACTCTGCTCACATTTACATTCTCCACGCCTCAGGCATTTGCAGACTTTGACAAAACTGCTTCTCAATGGCTACACCACCCCAAGCCCCATCTGGGGAGCAAAGGTTAATTTGACTCTCACTCACTCAGATAAATCAGTGCCAAAATCAGTCTAAAGTTTTAACTTCTGAACTGCTATCTCAGTCTTCACCAAAACCCACTCCAACTCAAATTTGCCCAGGTTTCAAGCCTTAACCAAACTGATCAGCAAAAATTATGAAATCAGGAAAAAGAAAAAAACTGAATAAATTTGAAGAAGTGCAACATTGCTACATTTGTGGTCTCATCTGCCTGCATGGTAAAAGAAATAATTTTTGCAGTTTGAATGGGAAAAAAGTGAGTTAACAGGATATGTTTCGCAACTGAGGCTCAGGTTTCCCCTGCCATTCATAGGTCAAAATCACTGAAACTCAAAGCAAAAATTGATGCACTTGTGCTACCAGAGAGTGAAAGATAAGGACAAAGAAATACAAACAGGGGTGGAGAGGCCTTTGACACCATTCAGGAGGGAGAGGCTTTTTTCCTGGGTTTCAATTAAAACTGTGCAAGGAGAGCACTTTGCTGGTGAGCAGAGATGGATGGCTGGCATTAGCATGAATCAGCTTGTCTGACACATTTTGTCTGCAACAGGGAAGGCAGAACCTCTCCAGATTGTTGTGGCTAAAAGAAAATGACCACAGTAACAGTGAAATAAAATCACTTAATTCATTTGCCGCAGTGCTATTTAGGATTTAACTCCAGCACATTTTTCTTTTTTAGAAAGAGGGGTGAAAAAAGCTTTCTTTTGCCTGATTTACAAAAGAAATAAGGGATGTGGAATTGTGACCTGTTGGTTATCTGTGCCCTCTGCTGCCAGAATGACTCAAATCTCAGCCCAGATGTTGGCAGTTTCATCCCAGTACAGCAAAGGGTCTGATTCCATATGATCCAACTGCAATCAGTGACTGCAGAGCACCTGATAAAACACAACATTCCATTTTCCAACACAGCAAAATGTTTGTTCCTCCAAATGTTTTGGAGGCAGCTGGATCAGGATTCTGAGACACAGGCAGGAACATGCAAGTCCCTACAAAGCAGCAATGGACAGGTTGAGGGATGGCTTGTCTGGTGGGGACAAGGTGAGGAGTAAAGAGGAAAGGAGTGGGTTCCAGACATAAAAGCAGCACTGTGAACCTGATCAGACAGGATAAGGGATTTGGTACCAATTATGGAAAGGTTTTACCTCCTAAAACTGCTGCTCTAGTGCCTCAGTTTGCAGGCAGGGAACAACAGGCACTGATGCTGGCAACAGGGCTACTGAAAAGAGGAATTTACCACCAGAACTGTGGCTTGGGAAAGGTCAAACCCAACCTGTCAATACTGGAAAACCACTTAAAAATGAGACACTTCAATTTCTGCTGCAGTTGGAGTAGCAGAAAGCAGCACATGTGCAAACCAGCTTTACATTCAGCATGGTGTTTTCTCCAGTAAATCTGATGTCAGTGAAGGGCATCCAATGCCTCTGATCCACTCAGAGGATCAAACTCAGGCAAACAGACTGAGTTTTGGGTGGATGCCTGACCTGATAAAGACTTCCCTGCACTTCCCATGACCTTCTCAATCTTTGGATTCCACCAGGGCTGCTGAGCCAGCAGCAGGACACTGCCAGGTACTAGAAGGATTTGCTCTCTCAAGGTAGTTACTTCTCTCTTCCAGAAAAGCAGCACCTTGATTTCACCACCTTTACAGAACCACACACTGTCCAGCCTTGAAACAAACACTTGTGGTTAAATCCAAAAGACAAATCCACACTGATCCCAGACTGGATCCAGCACTCTCCTTTATGTGACAATAAATACATCACCCAAGTGCCAAAACCCCCCCAGCCCCTCAGGTGTTACCACTGATGACTGAAGCACTGAACTTCTCAGCTGTTAAACACCTCAGACAGATCCCACATCACACCAGGAGTGACAGTGTATTTAACTTGTACCAGGCCACATCTTCCCCCTGTTTGCTAAGCAAGATGGATGTATGAGAGAGGTGTACAACAGGTTGGTTTGGTGGCTGACAGTGAGAGAACGTGAGCTCCCGTCAGTGGGGTGCAGAGAAGGGAGCAAAAGCAGGCTCAGCTGAGCACATCAGGAGGGAACAGGAGGGATTTTCATCTGAACTGGTTCCCTAAATATGTTTGAGGAAGATGTAAATACCCAGTGCTCTGGAGAAGGGGAGAGGGTCCCTTGCTCCTAGGGCTGGATTGGCTGTGCAGCAGGCAGCCCTCCAAAGCTCACTGGTACATCTTGAGCTTTCAGCCCACTTCTGCTGTGCCTTCTGCTTCATTTCTGGGTTATACTGTTCCCTTCAGGACAGCACTTCGTCTCCCTCCCTCTGAATGCAGCCACAAGCATTTGGGAGAGGCCTGAGCTCAGCAGTGCAGGCAACAGGTACCATCTGCTGGGGAGCAAGGGGCACCCAAAGAGAGAAGCTTGGCTTGGGAAGGGTCCTGACATTCAGCAGCAAATCTCCTGCAAACCCAGGAAGCTCAGAAACAGTCCTGGGAGGACAGCTCAGGCATTTCTAGATGTTCCAGCACACTGGAAGTCATAAGGATTAAAGAAAATACTTGTTCTGTGTCAGAGGAAGTGTTACTTGGCAATTACCACTGTTAGCATGACAAATTAACAGCAAATCTAGATGGTTAATTCTTACAAAGGTTTCAAATTCTCCAAAAATACACCACCCTTCAGACACACAGAGGATTTGCGGGAGGAGATCCTTTAAAGGTCATTTTCCAGATAGCTCATTACTCCATATGCCACACCATTAAAAATACCTGGCACATACTTGTGGAAAAAGACATCTTCGTAAGATGGATGCCAAGTACAACTGCTGCACTCCTGCTAACAGAACTCTGACACCTTCCTGGGGAAACACAGGGAGCAGATATCAGGAGGCTTGGAAATAGCAAAACAGGTCAGACCTCTGAAGCTATTGAAGCCCAGATGTTTAAGAGAAAAAAACCTGCAGTATTAGATAATGCAGCCCCAGAAAAAGGTGTGCTTTTCCTCCACACCACAACCAGAGGAGCAGACATATTTTGAAAAGCCCTCTCTCCTCAACTGCTGTTCTTATTACCTGTATTAAAAATATCACAAGTGTGACAGGCCTGGCAGAATTCAAGCCACTGGTGCTCAGGATTCCCTCCAAGCATTTAGCATGAACATTAACATGATCCAGCAAACTCCTGGTGCAAGGAATGTTGTATCAGACAGCAGTTCAGTCTCCAGACACTGAGCTACACACCAAGCAGAAAGTCTCCTGGTTACTATTTAGATACCTCCTGGTGCAGGGGGAGTGTGGTAAACCTGGTGCTGCTGGTTCTGTGTACATCACCAATGGGACCATCAGGTTTTTTACCTTCTTAAAGACCACCAGTCAGTAGCCTTTGCCTAGGAGCATGGACTCAGTGACATCACCTCTGTAGGAATTTAGCATCACAAGTGTCAAGATTTGCACATTTGCATCCATCCTGGCCTGAAATAAACCCAAGGCTTTGCAGTGCCAACAAAGCAGCCACAACCCAAAGTGGCCACTTCAGACAGAAAATCTTGATTCAAATTTGTTTCTCTTTTTGACCATAGATTTGAGCCTGGATCCACTTTAGGCAGAGGCTGAGACTAACCTTTATCCAAGAGTTCATCTCAAACTTTTTAAAAAATATAATAAAACCTTTAGGCAAACATTTTTGGTTAAATCCAGAAGACAAATCCACAAGCTCAGCTTGCTGAACTGCACTCAAGAATGTCAGCTCTTCCCTTCCTGAGCAGAGCTTTGGAATATCACCACAAAACTTTGAAATCTAATTTTAAATCTATTTATTTTTTTAAATTGCTCAGATGTTTTCCAGGAAATAACATTTCAAGGTGATGTCAGACAATGGGATTGTCTGGACTGCTTCGGAAGTGGCCTCGTGGAGTAGCTTCTGATGTTTTGTCACAGGAGCTCAGGGTAGAAATAAGTTTTTTCATGTGATCTCAGTTCCCTGATGAACAAAACCTTTATTTAACAAAGCAGAGCAATTAGTTCAGCACTGCTGATTTACTGTGTCAAGAGAAGCTGCTGCAGAGAGAACAAATCCACAAAAGAAAGAAGCTACAGTGCAATCTTTCAGAGAGATTGTATGATTACAACAAAATTAAATCAAGAGGTTAATCCAATGCTCCTTGGCAGTGTTTGCCAACAAAATCTTACACATGACACAGAACAATTTCTTCACCTCTTAACCAAAACCTAGAATGCAAATGTAATTTTTATTTTCCCTTTTTAGGGATGAGTGCTCTAGTGTGCTTCTTTACAGAGAATTATGCTCAGAGCAAGTCCCTAATAAATCACATTAAAAAAAAAAATAATTCCCTGAGAAGAGACACCCAAACCTGCTCTGCAGATACGAGAAAAATACTTTGGGGAGGAAACTGAGTTCAGTACCCAGTGTGCAATGCTTGCAGCTCCACAATGCTTTCTCATTTAGCTAATGTCACAGCACAAGTTAAACAAGATGTCACAGAAAAGAGGCTTGTCAGGGAAACAAGGATTTCAGGCAGGAGCCTCATTTTTGGAGGCAGCTGATGACAGTGATCTGCTTGTGACAGGAAAGCTCCCTGGCAGATGGGAAACTGGCAGGCTGTGCTGGGAGCTGCAACCCCAGGAAGCTGCCACTGAAAACTCTGACAGCTCTACAGCAGCAGAAACTGAATACACAAACTGTAAATAGAATTAAAAGGGCTGGAGTGATTGGTGATCAAGGGAGAATGAGAAGGGTTTGAAAGGTGTATGTGGAAATATTTAGGCTAGCACCTAGGAGCTGTATGACAACATTAAAAGATGAGAAGGATGAGCATCAAGGAAAGAAAAATTGATAGTGGCATCCACAAAGCTGTTTACTAAAGCAACAGATACACTTCACCAAGGTAATGAAAAGCTATAGGCAGTCATGACATTTAAGAGAAAAAAAATACAGGAAACAATCAGGCATTAGCAACAAAAAAGTGATCCAACATAATTTCCATGTCTCAGACAGGACACAGTTGCTGTCTCTCCACACGGTTTTCACGTTTTTTAGGTCTCCTGGTTTTGCCCAGACACTGCAAGTTCACATCTGACACCAGGGTTTGTCTGCTCAGCGCCAGCAGCACTGAGCTGTGCCTGGCAGGAACACACTCGTGTGCCAGGGGCAGAAAGAGGCCTGGAGAAGCTGCTCCTGAAGGTCAGGGACACTGCAGGGGAATGGGTCAGGCCCAGGTTCTGCAGAACCCAAGGCACACCCAGCCAGCCTGCTCACTGGTGGTGTCAGGTGAAATCAGCGACAAAAACTGCTCTGCCCAGAGTTTATTCTTTTAGCTAAAAATGGCAAACTGAGTGTCTGCCCTGCCAAGGTGCATCTGCATTTTCCTCTTCATTGTGCTCACAAGGCATTAAAGAGAACAGAACCCAGAGCCTGACCCCAAACCCTTCTGTCTAAAGGAAAGCTCCTCTGAGGCCCCTGCAAGGAACAACAACAAGAGCAGCCAGCAGAGGAGCAACAGAAACCAGTAACACTCCTGGGGGTATGGAGGTTACACCAGTACAACCAGCGCACTCACTCTTCTTGCACAAGCCCCCGTGAGGTCACTGCCCTCCCAGGACTGTTGTACATCTGAAATTCAGTTTTTGTACAGATGATGCAGTAGCCACAGGCCAGCAGCTCATTCACAGCACAGGTAACAAACCAAAGCTTCCCAACATCAAGACTCAGAGTCTGTTCTGCAATGAGCAGCCTTCTTGTAGCTAAAGAGGCACATTCCCCAAAGGATGCTTTATTTTCCTTACCTTCCAGGACTGTTCATTGTTCCATAACACTTCTTACACCTTCTGTCACATGCAGCTGGCTGAGAGCTTGAACTTTGGATTTTTTCAATGGATGCAGAAATCTGTCTTAGTATTTCCTGGGTTTTTGCTCTAAACACATCCCTGTTGCTGGAGAAACCAGCCAGGAATGCCTCCTAAACAAAGCAGCTTGAGCTACCTTAATGTAGTTGCCATTTACAATAAAACATTTACTTTTAGAGGTAACAGAAACACAAAAATAACTGAGAAACCCACCAAAAACCCCTCTGAGTTCTTACCAGACTTGGAAGGCTCTTTGTACCTGGGAGAAGCCTGAAGTAAATTTGTAGTGGTCTAATTAAAAATGAGTGAGAACACATGGTTGCTGTTAAGGGAGGAATCAGCAGAATTCAAGTCACCTGTAACATTTTGGGTGAATAATCTAGAAACAAAAGCTGGCTGAGCACCCTGTGCCTTGTAAAGCATTCACAAAGCAAAGGTTTGACAAGGTTGGGGGTTGTTAACATTTTAATCCAAATAATTCAAGTTCAACATAAAGTGATTCAGAAGGGTACAGAGTGAGCAAAGTCCACAGCCCGAGGTACAGCTTGCAAGCATGTAAAATATAAAATTTACACATTAAAAGCTACACTTCTGGTTCAGCACTTTTCCTGCACAGAGATCAATGCTGAATGCCCATTCCTTCTGCTAGGTCAGAGGAGGACTCCGAAGGGGCTGGGCCTGGGTGTTAGGAACAGCAGCTTCATGTCCCTTTTCTGGTTCCTGCTCTACAAACACAACGTGCCAGTAGTGATTTCCATGGAATTTTGGGGAGGTGAGATGTAAGGAAATGGAATCTTCAACTGCAGTGCCTGGCAGTGCTTCAGGGAGAAGCAACAACTGCACTGCCAGGCTTTGGAGTTGCCAGCACAGGAGTTTCACCAGGACTCACCCAGGTAATTCCTACCCTGGGGACAGACAGACACAGACAGACAGACACAGTGATGTTAAAACAACACACCCTTTGCTTGCCAGGAGGGTGCAGCTATAAAGCCAGCTCAGTGTCTTCTCTTTAAAAGCAGGTGGGTTATCTTTTTCCTCTGCCTCTTTGGCACAGGAGCCTTTTCAGCACAGAGCAGATCAAGGCTTTTATTTTTTGAGCCCATGTGTTCAGTGAACACCCTCTGGGGGCTGGCAAGCTCCCTGCCTGCCCAATTGTTTATTCCTGACATGCCAGGCACCTATGGAAATGAATCTTCACTCATATTTCATCTTTCCACTTAAGTCATTCCCATTCTACTCCAGGTCACTGTGTTTATATTCAAAATTAATCAACACGTATATCCTTTAATGTGTATTTTATTCTGTAATACAGAAAATGGGCTTGTTGCCATTAAAGCTCTACAAAAATACTTCTAAAGCTGATTTTCACTAGATTAGATTTTTTAGAAGCAGGAGCTGTGTCTGGCCAAGAGACACTTCTCTGTGTTCCCTGTGTCCCTTCTGCTGTGACAGGAAGGACAGATGGCCCTTCTGAGCACCATGGAAAACTCAAGGAGAATGATTTTCTCAAGCTCCAACTGGTGGGAAGGAAGGGTCAAGACTCTGTTCCCTCTGCCTCCCCCACCAATTATTAGAAGACCAGATTTTCCAAACTGCTCCGTGCAGCCCTGCAGGAACACTGCCCAAAAAGTGTAATCATTTCAGCTGAAGATAGAAAATATTTTTGAAAACTCAGCATTTCCTTAGGTAGCTCCTAAAGATTGTGCAAAAAAATGTCTGGATGTGGCACTTCAGGATGTGTTGGCTGGAGGTGTTGGGTTGACATTTGGACTTGATATCTTAGAGGTCTTTTCCAACCTTAATGGTCCTATGGTTCTGGGAAGTTTCCAGTGGTCAAATCAATATTCCTGCTGTGTCAGATTCCTTTAAGTGAGATCTTGCACCTTGTCCAGCCAGAGCATGACAACAGAAAACAATTCTCTGTTAGCCCCAAACTGTCCATCATCCTTTTGTGTCAGCATTTTTTGCAGATATTAACATAACCCCTTCCTTCCATGGAGATTTTGGCAGCATCTTCAACCAGGAGACACACAGCAGGAATTTTCTCAGATGAGACAGGGAAAAATGAGAGTCTTGCCTCCATCAGGAACCAGCTTGGGTTACTTCAAGAAAAAAATATAATGTTTCCAGAAATCTTACAAGATTTTTGGACAACAAAGGTCCACAAGCCAATTGTGCAAAAATAAACAGCTTGGATTTGAACTTCAGAGTCAAACAGGATTGCATCCTCTCTGTTGCTGATGAGGAGGGGGGGTAAAGCCTGGAAACCACACCGGCTTTGTTGAGGAAAACCAGCCAAGTTTTAGAAAATCTTTCTCCATGAAGCATGGCATAAATGCAGCCCTTTCACTCTTCTCTTTTCTCCTGTGCTCACAACCATTCAGGAACTGCCTCTTCTGAATGATTTTGGTATTTGAGTATTTGTCACTTGCTGCATCTGCGGTGAGAGGGTGGAGATTTCTCTTACGGCTACAATTATTCCACTGGCTCAAGTCCAGCTATCTTCCTGGTACTGTACTTTGTGTAGATGTGTTCAGCATCAGTTGGCAGTGTTTTATGTACCTGTCAAATTACAACACAACCAGTAAAAGACAATAACACCTTGATGTGATAAACAGACCTAAATTGCCTCCAGACTTACTACACCATTTCAAAAATGAGTCACATTTTAATACTTCTTGTATTTTTTAAAATACTTTTAATACTTTTACTACTTCTTTTTGTTTTTAAAATTTTTTTTAAGAGGATAAAGAGAACCTGAAGAAATCTGGAGGAAAGTCAGCACTAAAGTGCTATGAAATCACCATGGCTTAGGTATTCCATCTCAACTCACTGCAGGATGATTTTCTAGTTTGAAAAGATAATTGAAATCTCACCTGCTCTGGCAACACTATCAGTGAATACCATTGGGAACATTTTTAATTAGCATTTTAATTATCAGCATCTACTTTGGAGCCCTCTTAAAATCCTTCTAAGCAGATCTGTGCAAAGAGCACCTTTCTAATACATGGAAATGCAAGGCTGGATCATGGCTCCTTTGGGTTTCCATCCCCACATCAATTTGCTGCACTGAAGGGGCAGGAACAGTGCTGTAAATCCATGGGCAAAACTGCAAGGAGCCTGTGAAGCCATCCCTGGTTGTGAGCTCAGGATACTCCTCAGAGGGAAGCACTAAGCACTACCAGGGACTCAAGTTGAAATCCCAGCTGCACCTTCACTAAAACACTTCTCTGTTCTATTGCCATTAAAAAAAAAATTGCCATAAAACCCACATTGATTCATCTTCTGAAATACTCCTCTGTTGGGGATTTTTTAGCTGGTTACAAATGAACTGTTCTATTCTTCCCTCCTTCCTCTTTTCATTCTTTTCTGAACAGAGATCATCTCATAGGTGGGAGAAAATTCCAACAGTGGTGCCAAAGTCCTCTTGTTGGTCTCTACAGAACCTGGGAGAGCTCCTGGCAGGGAAAAGCAACAAACAGGACAAGGTTGGAGAGCAGCTACACTTGGAAACCTAAGAGCAGTACAGAGCAAAACAAACGTGAAACAGAATGAAGATTGGCAGAGATCTGATGACTTTATTGCTGGAAATGAAAGTGCTGTGAATAATTAGCCACCTCTGACCCAGGAAAACACTGACTTCATTTGCAGCACACAACTGATTGCAGATGGTGTTGGGGAAAAGGATCAAGTTATTCACTCTGCTGTCCCCTCATCAGAAAAATTCATTTCCCCTCAACTGTTGAGCACTGAAATATTGGATCTGCTGAGACAACTTCACAGAGAAGATTTGAAATGAAGAATTAAAGAGCCCCTGGGGTGCTGCTGGAGGTAACCCTATTAAAACAGTGGGCTAGAGGAGAAAATGTACCTGTGTCTCCTGTTTTAATAAGGAATGAAAATAAATCCCCTAAAGAAACCAAATGATTTGGACATTTCTTTGAACCCCTCATGTCAGTGTTGCTGAAAGCAGGGTATCAGTGCACAGATGAGGACATTCCTCATTCCCTCCTCCTGTTTGTTGCCATTCCTACTCACTTCTTCCTACACTGCCAGCTGCCTCCCTGCTCACTGCTTTCCCCACACACCTGGCTGCCCTCTCTCCCCCTGACTTCACCTCTTTGCTGGGTGCTTGGTTCTTGTCCAGACTCAGCTGCTGGCAGGGCTGAGCCTCAGGGCTCTCAGCACTCCCTGGCCACTGGAACCCATTTCCTATTAGCCATGGCTACAAGGCTGGAGAGAGAAAAAGCAAAGGTACCTCCTCACAGCTGTGCTTTTGTCAAGCACCTTTGCCTTTCCCCAGCTGATGGCAGAAGAGTGAGGGATCTCAGACTGGAAAGAAGCCTGAAGATAAAAAAAAAAAACAAACATTATCCTACCTGATCCCTTGTCTTTGGCTACTGGGAGGTAGGACAGAGCAAAAAATACAACCAGCTCAAAGGAACTGAGGCAATCTCCCTGCCTTCAGCACACCCAAAGTGCCTGACACATGCAGGTACTTGTTGGAAATCAAATATTGCATCTCCTCTGATGAATGCTGCCTTGGAACAAAGGAGTTTTACCATTGGCCTTCCAGGGCCATTGGAAATAAACTACTACAAGGAGGAGGAGGAAGCATCTGGATGCTTTTGCACCTCTGCAGCATCATTGGAGGGCAGATGCTTCTCACACCAGAAGAAAACCAGACAGCTTCAAGCAGGCATCTCAGCTTGGTTTCCAGGCCAGTCAAAAGCAAGAAGCAAAATGTACTTACTGGTAAAATGTACTTCCTGGTACAGTGCAGGCTGAGGGCAGGCTTAAAGCCTGCTCTGGAATTGTTGGGGTCACAAAAAAGCCAATCACTTGTAGGAGCAGAGCAGTCCTGTGGCCACATCTCTTCTCCAGGCAGTTCTAGGCTCCCTCATAGATCTGTCTCAGCACTTACACAAGCTCTACTTTTTTTGTTAAACGTTTGCTTTTTATGGAACCAGAAAATCCTTTCCTCCCATCCCTTGCCCTTAAAAAAAAAAAAAAAGAGAGAGAGAGAAAGGTTACTTAATAAAGTTGGCAAGTCCAGGGAACCCCAGTAAGCAGGAAAATGTTCTTCTCCCCCAGTCACAGATTTCTGACTTCCTTCAAAGCCAACAATGTCCATGCTCCAGTCTGGTTGTTTCTGTCAGCTCCACCTTTTCCTGTGGCACTTTGAGCCTCTGGTAAGTGAAGCACATCAGCCATAGCCCTGAAACAGGAGACACAGAGCCCTAGGACAAGATGAGAGTGTTTAACAACATGAACTCAGCTTACAGGAGAAAGCAGCTGGTATGGAAATAACTGCATCTGCCTCACTCCTGGTGCTCTACCACTGGCAGGCACGTGGTGGAGATGCTGATGAATCCCCTTGGATCCCATGCTGCTAGAGCAGGATCAGACCACACACTGTGACCACGTTAATAGGTTGGAAATCTGCAGCTCTGATGCCCAATTAAAACTATCCTGAAAATAGAATTCCAATTTTCCTTGGGAGCTGTGCCTCCTCACCTTACAGATCAGGCAAGCAGCTCTTTCTTCCAGGACTTCCAGGCAAACAAAGGGCCAGGGAGAAATAATTCCCTTACAAAGGAGCTTACCATGCAATTCCCATTGAACTGTCCTAAATTCCTCAGATTAATTGGAGGGATGACTGTGGGAGACTGCTGGCTTGCAAGGGCTCTTGTAGTAAAAATCAGGAGGTGAAGGTAAAAATATCTAGGATAAGATATTGCTTAAAAACTTTCCAGCTGCCATTAACCATCCTCCAGGTGAAACATCTCCAGTCATTCCTAACAGGAAAACCAAGTTAATGTGTTTGCTATGAAAAGAACTGGATTGCTCAACCATCAGTCCCCTCTCCACCTCTCTGCTCATCCCCACAAACCTCTCCTCTCTTCCATCACACCACCAGGCTCTCTTCCTGCAATTCCCCTAAAAATCAGAGCTGAGGAGTCTGATGCACATTTTATTCTATTCCATGCAATTTCCACCCAGTTATTCCAATGAGCTGAAGAATATTCTTTTCACTTGGTTTTCCTGAGGAAGTTTTCTGGGGTGTCCTTTTTCACTTCATGTCCTCTTTTATTACTGCTCTGTCTGCTCCCAGCTCTGACTTACAAGTTCCAGTAACAGCTCCTCCATGGTGGGTTGGCAATATCCACAGAGAAGAAGTTCATTCACTGAAAATTCAAACTATAAAGGGCAAAAGCTATGAAGAAGTTAATAGTTGCAGCATCTACCAGACTGAAGATGAAGGAGAACTCACAGACCTGCATGTCTTTAAGTGATGTTTCCATTTAGCAGGATAGAGATATTCCTGGAAGAAAAAAAAAAAAAAGCCTACAACCAAGATTTCAAAAAATTAGATCTCTGAGATGAGGCTGCTAAACCCATAATTAAGTCTTTAAGTAGATGGTCTGATTTTCTTGAGTGTTGAACACACAGCTGCTCAGAGCGCCTTCCTTAGGAACAGAGGGATGTAGAGCTCTAGGAAAAAAAGGAGTGGAGGAAGGAAGGAATCATGTCCCTGGCTGGGGTTATGATGGTGGAATTAAACAGCTACCTTGAAGTCAGGACTTTCAAAAAAGGCTCCACTCACCCTTTTTATATCAGCTGCAAGCCTGCTGCCCAACACACAAATGCACTCAGTGACATTTCAATCCCATTTAAAAGCATTCTTCATAAAAATGTTACTGCAGGAAAAACCCCACCCAGGTTTATGAGCAGATAAAGTAAGATGTTGTGACTGCAAGATGAGCCAGGCCCCATCCTGGTTAATTTGTTTACTCCACAGAACCTTGTACAGATTTTAGGGAGACAGCACCTTCCCTGAGCCCTGCTCCAGCTCCAGTTGGGGGTGAGGTCTGCCAGGATTCAGGCACCTTTCCAGGATGGGTACTCTGAAAGGTGCATTTCCTGATGACCTTTCTGCAGGGGGATTTGATGCACGAACATTTATCTCTGTAAATTACAGCCATTTCATTACTGCAGGCTATGCACTCAATTTCCATACTAATAACAAACCTGTTATGCAAACATTAAATTAGACAAGCAAGATCAATGCCGTTTTGGTCAGCTGTACAACAGGAGGATCAAGAGTCTTTTCATAGCAACCTTTGTTTCCTCTACAAACAAAAAGCTTTCTAAGAACCTTTCCAAAGCTTTATTTGATTACAATGAAGATAATTATAGCACTGAGGTGAACCCAGTGACTCTCTTGGAATGGAACTGAGCCAGTTCTGGCTACTTGAATGCCAGCACAACTTGGCAGGGATTCACAGACATTGTTTTTTCATGGCATTTTTTGTTTTAACTTTTATTTTTGGCCTGTCTCACGGGAGGAGGTGGCTTCTCTCCAGATCTCAGGCACCCTGACAGGCAGCAATAAATGTCAAGTCCTGCAGGCAGGGTAGGAGAACCCACTACTCAAAGGAGGCCTGAGGAAGGGAACAATATTTGCAAAACAGCAGAAGAATCTCTGAACAGAACTTTTGCCATGCAGGTTTTGGGATAATAAAGAATTTTGGGGGTTTCTTAGTCAGTTAATAGATTATTTCAACAGGCATGGCATTGGCATTTTAATGTAAGAAAGGGAAGGTAAAAAAACAGATGAAGGATCTACTGGTAGGAAAAATCTAATGTGTGCTACAGTATAAATTGGGCAGCTCTGGCCTTTCTGTACTCACATTATTAGGTGGACAGTGTCTCCTTGTCTTACTTCCCAAGCAGGGATCAGGTAATTCTTCTACAGATTCTATCTAAAAGAACACAGACACCTAAGGATAAGGGCACAGGGTGAGTCTGGAGTCACCAGATAACAGAGGGAGAACAGGAGAAGCCAAGTGCAGGGGAGATGAGCAGGGCAGAGCTCAGCCATTTACTCTACAACAGAATAACAGGGGGGGAAATGCCAATTTTCCCTTGGTGACACTGACACAGGCCACCTACAGAGGTGCCAAAGTCTCCTTCAGCAGAAGTTAGGAAGGAGTCAGTAAAAAAAAAAGCCATCAAGGTTGGTACTGTCATAACTGATCCAGTCCCAGCAGGTCCAGCAGGAACCCTGAGTCTTTTTTTGCTAAGCTGAATGACACTTTTGACACTCATGGCTATGTCAGTAGCATTCTAAAGGATCCCAGCTCTTCTGCAAAATATTTTGCAAAAGAAAATTCAGCTGCACAAGTGATTAAGGCAAAGAGGAATAAAACACGAGATCTTCTTAGGAGAGAGCAGCCTGGAACAGGTATCTGCAGCCTGGAAAGTTGTGGTCTGCCAGCTGCACCCCTTCAGCCACAGCACTGCAAGATCTCTCAGGTGCTGCAAAACTTCTTCCAAGAGCAGTGCAGAGTGGGTGGGAAGGAGAGAGGCACAGAGAGAAAAAGTTACACAAAATGTCTGACAAAATTCTGCTGATAGGAATCTCACACAGCATCACTGGTGGAAGGAACCACTCTGGAGAAGCAGTTACACACCCTGGCACTGCAGAATCCCAAATATATCCTGCCCACTTGATGCCTTTACAAGCATTTAGCAGAAGCTAGAAATAATGACAATTCTGAAGGCTATTTTTATGCCAAGCAGAATTCTAAAACTTGTTTTTTTAAAAAAAAAAATAAATAGAAAAAAGAAGTCCATATAAACAGCACTAAAGGTCAGCACTAATCACTTGTCCTTACTTTGGGAAATGAGGCAAGGGGAGGAAAAGATCAAAATCATCATCTGAATGGATTTATAAAATCACACCTTTTTAAAAAATCACACATTTATAAGATCACACCATTTAGTGCTGTTCCAAAGTGCCTCTTACTCACTGCTCAGGCTGGAAAGAGCAAATAAGAAATGCTAAAGGTAGGAGGAGAATATACAAACAGTTACAAAACCACAGATTGTGTCAGTTTCTTCCACTGTCATCAGTTTAATGCAAGGGACACAGATTCCAAGCAGCCTGAATGCTGCAGAACAAATGAAGAACCAGCAGCAGCAGCTCCTTCCAGTCCAGACAGAGCAGCAAAATTAATAACTTCTTTAAGCCCTCTACTTTTTTTCCTACATCTACTCAGTTGGAACCAGAGAAAAACACAGGTATTTATTTCTTTTGATGCCTAAAGAAAACTTCTATTCCTTCACTGGCCATGTGACAGAACTCTGATTTTCTCTACTACAGCTTTTTGATGGGATGCAAAAGTGTGATGTCCTAAAAGTAATGTCCTAAAAGTGTGATGTCCTAAAAGTGATGTCCTAAATAGCAATGCTGCACAACAGCCTCCAACACAAAGAAACTTCTGTGTTAACCCCTCCCTGCAGAATTCAGTGCCACCAGCTAAGGAGCAAATTCAAGACATGCAGAAAATGTTTAAAAATTCCTTCTCCATATCCTTGTGAGGAAGTTTTAACTTTAGGGCCAAAGAGCTGATGGAAACTGTTTCCCTGCTTTGGAGAAAGAGCTTCCAAGGGCTGCACCTTGGCATGGCCTCTGTGTCAGCAGCTCTCAGCAGCACTGAGGTCAGTGCCTGCTCCTGGGAGGCTCAGCGCATCCAGCATCTTGGCTTGGGTGTTAGTCTTACTGAGAGGTAAAAATAAATCAATAAATACAAATTAACAAAAATTAAAATTAACAAAACAAATTAACTTAAATTAGCAAAGTTAACAAACAAAGTTAAGTTAACAAACAAATTAACTTAAAATTCTCTTCCCTTAAATAAAAGAGAAGCATTTGAAAAGCTGGAACTGAACAAGTCAGCCTAACCTTGCTAATTTTTAGGTGCTCCTTTCACAAAGGAGATGAGAGTAGGAGTAGCAATGAGTCTGTCATGGACTTCATGTACCATCTACAGAGCAGCATTTGGCATCTCTTGCTCATATGCCAAGTGTGTGGCTCCTTGGCATTCCTGTTTATTTTTGTTAAGAACGTAATGCTGACTTAACAAAAGTTATGAATAGATCATCTGTTTACAGGGCAAAGCAGGAACACACCAGTAGGGAAGTACTTGCAAGCTGCTTAAATCCTCCCAGAACTGAATAACAAGAAAAATGATTCTCAAGGTCTTGGCCTGTCTGAGTTCCAAGGAATCAGCTGTGGTGTTGGGAACATCTGGATTGCAGCTGGCCATGATTGCAGCAATCAAACGTTCTGTCTCCCTTGATGGATGAGGGTTCTCTGGCACCACATGGATTTCCAACAAGTCACTGGTCCAATGGCTTTGGATAGTTTTTACAACCAGAAAAAGTAGCTCTGTCTTTCAGAACACCAACTTTTATTTTAAAGACAATAATTACACTCTTACCAAGTATCACCAAAACAAAGCTTCTCTATTATTTCCCATAATGGCAAACCTCACTAGCTGGGTTTAAGTCAGGTTTCAGAACAGATTTTTTTTTTTTTTTAAATGAGGGAGAGAGAGAAACAGCTTGCATTTACTGAACTGTGGTATTTATAATGTCAGTAGATATTCACAGCCATTGCAGGAATCTTGTGCTTTTTTGATCCTTACAATTTACTGGGAGAATCAGAGAGGATTCAGAGTACTTCACAATTCACCTGCTAATACCTTCCTCAGGCTTTGGCTTTACAGTGCTGCTGGGAATGACACCACCTCAAACACTGGAAGTTGGCCACACAAATCATGTCCTGCTTGGCACCTGGCATTGTGTTGTGACAATAGATACCACATCCAAAGTCTTATTCACTTCAGAGATAAAAACTCAAATGGATAGTTAGATACCAGTGGTTATACAGCTGCTATTGTTCACTCATCAGAGGAGATACTTACCCAAAGCCTGAGGAAACACTGAAGAACCTCAAAGGATCATGAGGAGGCCATTAACTTATTACATATAAAATAATCACAACTTGAATCACTCTTGACTCTGACACTGCCTTTGATAGTTTCTGATTCTCTTGGTCATTTCAGACAACTTTAAACTCTTGTTGTGCTATCTACATTTTCCAAATTCTACAGGCAGATCTTACCCTGCTGAAAATCCATAGGCTTCCCTTCCTAATCTCCCCCAAAATATTCTGCCTTAAATGCCACTGTTGGGTTTCAGGCAGCCTGTGACAGCTCTGGACACTGCTTTCTGCAGCTCCCCAGCCCCACAGACTGCTCATGCCTCTTCTGCAGATGGGGGGGCTGCCATATGCCAAGGCAGAAGCAGTTTCTGACTCACAGCTAAAATCATCCCCAAAAGTCAGTGTGCAGGATTTTCTGCCATATGGAGGAACTGTTATTCAGCCTTTTCTCTAGCTGTATCTCATTAAGCAAAAAGGAAAGAAAAAAGGGAGGGGATTCTCTTCTTTGGAGATCTTGCCCCAGAGTTCATCTTCATTTGAAAGGCAGCATTCACATCTGGTACCTGGTGAAGCAAGCCAGAGCAGAAGGAAGCTGTAAGAGTCTAGGTGATTAAGTACAGTGTTCTGTCCAATTCAACAGATTTTCTTTAGGTCTTCTACACTTTGAATAGGACTTCTTTGAGGGAAGAGGGAGAAGTATTACCAAAAGTTAAGATTCCAGGGCTCAGAAAGGGCAGAGAAGAAAAAACCTGCACCTTCCATGAAGTCTGTAGTGGCACACTACCTACAGTAAAGCTGTCTGATGACCTCCACAGAATGCAGCAGTTTGGGGGTGTCCTTAGTAGCATCTCCCTGATCTTCATGTGCTCTGCTCAATATGGGAGCTTTGTTTCACCTAAGACTTTGCTGGGATTTCACCTTTTTTTTTCTTTTTTAAATGGAAACTAGCATGGTATTAACATACTGCAAACAGTTGTGGGTTAACTCTAGAGAGCCAATATCCCAGGGAAGCAATCAGGTACAGGTTGAAAAGTTACAAAGAGCTATAAAAACCTCAAAGCTGTTCTGCTTCCTTCCGATCTTCCTCGATGTAGAAAGATGTCAGGAGAAAAAAACCTCCTCCCAGGACACCAACAAAAGCACAGAGAATGAAGCTGTACTGCATGCTCCAGAAACTCCACTGGGCTGAGGGAACCTTGTTGGCCTGGATAGCATTGGAAATCTAGGGAATGAAGAAGGCTGTCATCAAGCTGGGATACCATCATCACCCTCTCTTGGTTTAACCAGACCAGCACGGTCCTTGAGAAGAATAAAACTGGACAGAAAGGGACAAAAAGGGACAAAAACTGTTACCAGAGTTTCTCCAAACCAGTCCCCAGTGCCCCTGCTGCCCTTTGGTCAAGGAAACTCCTTTACAGGTTCAGTGCCTCCAGTCACAAGAGTAGAGAATTCTGTGAGCACTGTTTGTAAGGACTGGTAGCACTGCCTCATGTTACCATTTTCTAACTCACCTCCAGACAGACATTTGGCAGTGACCTCTCTCATTTCTTGATGTTATTTGATAAGTTTGTACCTCCCTGATCAGCATCAAATGGGCAGAAAGAGGGGGTCTGCATCAATACAGGCACAAGCAGCAACACTCAGTAAAAAGGGAAGAGGTAGAAATGAATTTGAGAGGCAAGAGTTGAGTTTGCTTTTGAGACAAAAGGTATTTGAGGAGTCATGTTCTGAGGAACTGGGAAGCAGAAGATACCAGGCAGCTGCTTTTTGCACTGGCTGGAAGATGACATTGTAAAAGCTTTAAGTGATACATGATTTTTATTATTTTTTTTTTATAGACAGAAAAAAACCCAGCTCAAGAAACTCAAAAAGATTCAACACTTAGCCCAGCAATTTAAAATTTCTTCCTAGCATAAACACAAAGATGAATGTTGGATTCAGTGATTTTTATTCCTACCTTTGTTCTTGATGGTTACAATACAATATGTGACTTGAAATACACAACTGTGAGACTCTCCAGCCTTTGCTGGGATGAGTATGATTATGTATGACAGCTCAGGCAGATAAGAGCAAGATCAACTCTAAATGGGTACCTAGGGACTAGAGCCAGCAAAACACTGGAAATA
Organism: Calypte anna; assembly: GCF_003957555.1. Lineage (NCBI taxonomy): Eukaryota > Metazoa > Chordata > Aves > Apodiformes > Trochilidae > Calypte > Calypte anna. The sequence goes on from NC_044264.1 coordinate 310,546, forward strand.
CAAACCTAATGCATTTAATTTTAAACTGCTTAGTAAAAAAAAAATCTCTGGGGAGCAGCAGGAAGAAAAACAGACTGTGAAAAAGACTATTCCCTGACTCTCCAGCCACTTTTGAAGCTCAAGGGTGAGCTGAAGCAGGTTAGTAAGTAATAGCAAGACATGAATGCAGAAGATTCAATGTTTAATCAGCAGCAGAGATGAGCAGCAGCAGTACCTTGCTTCACAGCAGCATACCAGAGGACAAAGCTGTGCTCATGGCAGAGGAACCCACTCAGACATACAGCAGTTTCATTCCTGGATTTATTGTCTCTGCTCTTTGCAAAGTTGGAAGGTTACCTGAGGTTAATCTCATCTGGATAAGCTTTTTTTTTGTCTTCACACTTTTCAATTAGCTGCTATTTAAGGCAACTGCAGGCAAGGTACTGCATAGGAAGTATTGTGCACAGGATGCAGCAGCACATCCAGCAGGAAGCCTCAGCTCTGGCTGTGCTCAAAGATGGCAAAGAGCAGTGGGTAAGAGATAGAAACATTTTCATCTTCCAGGCAGAAAGCACAAACTAGGAAAGGAGCAGTCAACGGGAAAAGGCACAAGACAAGTTTCCTCCCATTTTTGCATTTTATTTCATTCATGGCACAAGGATCTCAGTTATTATGTTCCCCCAGCAAATCCCTGCAAGGGCAGTAGTTTCCTCACACACACCCCTGAGCAAAGTGGGCTCTTCTTTTGCCAAGCCAAGAGAGCAGGAGGAATCACCCAGTGGCAGGTGACAGCCAGACAGCTTGGACAGTTGTCTCCAGTTCCCATCCAGCTGAGGACCAGGGGGCTCCCTGTCTGGCTGGTCCAGCAGCAGGGATGGGGGATGGCTCACTGGGGCATTTCTGGCCCTGTCCAACCCTGTCTAAGAAAGAACAGCTATTCCTGAGGTGAACCTCTTAAAATAAACTTCTATTTAAACAAAACTTTAAAGCAACAACAACTCATTCTCCTGTGTCCTGAAAAGCAGAAAAATCCAAGAGGTGATTGGTTATCTACTGTGTGCAGAATTACTGTGTTTTAAATCAAAAACAGCAAAGGAAGGAAACACTGACAGATGCCACCCACTGGAATTAAAGCAAATTAACTGCAAGGAGGAAACTGTACCAGGCTGCTCACTGCAGAAGCACCTAAGGTCAAGTAAATGTAGGAAGGGTCTCAAGCAATATGGGAATGGAAGGTTAAGATCATTTCAGACCAGAGCTTTGAATGCCAAGTCCTACCAAAAGGCAACCATTGCATTCACTCTTGTCCTGATTTTCAAGAGACCACTGACTGATTGCAGTCTTAGGTTTTATGGGATTTGATTGATTTCCATGAAACTTCTCAAAAACTTAGCAGAAATGTCTTAGATCCAAGTCTAACCCATGACACTGTCTTTGCAAAATTGCATGTCTTCAAAAGTGTATGGGTTTGCAAACTTAAAATCAATTTTTTCACACTCCCATGGAACACTCCCAACTGCAGATACAGGATTGTGTACCACACACCTGCAGCATCCAACAGCTGCGTGCAAGTAAAAATGTTTAAAAACATATAATTCTCTATTCTAGGATCAGGGTCACCTCGAGTACCTTCTCATTTTGGACCTGGAACTGGCTACAAAAAAATTCTGTGAGTGTCTGTCACTTTCTAAAGGCTGAATCCTAAGAAAAAGCTCAATAAGCAGAGAATTCACTTACAGTCCCAATGAGATATGGGCTGCCTGCATCTCCCAGCAGATGGCTCACCAAGATCTGCAGGGCAAGAGCTGTAGACTGCCGTCTGGGTGTCACAACATACTGAAACAAAACACAGCCCAGGAGAGAAGGAATATTAACCAAGTCAGGGTCATGAATGGCCAACTACTTATATAACATCCTGGAGAGAGGAATCTATTCCTTTTAAGAAGTTTAATATTCAAGCACTGTTTAAAAGTTTGGAGGCAGACAAAATATTGTGAACAAAAGAGTACACTGGATGTTTTGTTGAGAGGGAGAAAAAAAAAACCCAAACCCAAAACATTCATGAAAGTGACACAGGAGGGGGAATGACAATGAAGTAGGAAAATCATGAGCACTCTGCTTCCAGTTGTGGGTTCACAGCAGCCTGTACAGATCCTCCTGGCCTTACCACCAGCACAAAATTCCAGCCTGTAACCCATGCAGCTGTACTGGTTTCCTCACTAATAAAGGAGATTCAGCACTCACAGCCTCTGAAAGAATCCCCTCTGATACTGGGATACTCTGGACTGCTGGGGGGGAACTGGGGAACCTGAAGTTCTTGCCATATAGATCTCTATAAAGGATCTCTCTGACAAGCCCTGGGAAGACAAGAGGCAGGGAACCCAGTCTGGCAGAGCAGAAGATAGCTGATGGTGCTTTGGTGCACTGGGTAGCACCTGGGCTGTAGCTCCTACAGTGAGAATTCCTCCGAATTCTTAACCCTTTTAGTTTAAATAAAAAGTTGCAGAGGATGTGACACACATCCTGAACACAGCAAAGCATCACATAGATGACAACCACTTTCTCAAAGGAAATATAATAGTTTGGGGGTAATAAGAGCTTTGTGTCTGTGCTGCTGAAGAACTACTGTGCCTGAGGAAGTACAGCAGGATTCTATATCATTTGTGTCTATTTCTCTCAGTAAGACATTTGTGCAAAAAAGTGTTCACAGCCAGAATGAGAGAGGCACTATTTTAGGCCCTTTGTTTTGCAACTACTTGCTTATGTCAGAGACTAAATGCTTAATATTCTCCAACTCCTCTAAACCCAGCTTGGTTTTTGGGGGGAGCTGATTTAAACATGACTGAGGGTGTCTCATACACTAATTAATAGGGCGACTGGTGGTCTACTGAGAGGCAAATTCAAGGTATAAAATTGTTGTGGCTCTACAGCTGCCTTCAAAGAAATAATAATATGCATTAAAAAAATGGTTTAGAAAGAAAAAATATCCCTCTTGCAGTTGCCCATCTGCAGGAGCTCGTATGAAGACTGGAGCACATATAGAATCAAGACACCTAAAAATTATTTTTAAAAGCATTATTTTGATTAAAAACCCATTAATAGAATAATGCATTATTTACATCTTGTAGTTTTAGTATCCTGCCAAGGTTTTGCCATTGCTCTGCTTCTCATGCTGCATTTCTCTCTCTCACAAACCTATTTTTGCCATATTCCCTGATGTTTGGTGAGCTGTGTGTGCTGCAGTGTCTCCCCACAATTGCAGCCCTTCTGGCAGGTGCCAGTTTGGATCATTTTTCTCAGCAATCTCACTTTATTTTCACCAGGCTTGCCTGAACCTGAGTCTTCCTGAGGTGCCAAACTCTTTATCAAGCTTGGTTGAAATCCATGATTTGTAGTTAAGGAGAAAGCAGACAGACTGTAGCCTTGCTTCCTTAGGAAGTCAGGCTGTGAATACATCTAACGCAGCATTTGAGCTCAAGTGAGAAAGAAAACAGATTTCTCCCAAGACAATTAACAATAATTACAGCCAGCCTGTAAAAATAAATGCAAATCAAATATTGTTATGCACTTCATATTCTGTGGGCATAGCAGGCATGAGAAAAGATAAAACCACTTGTGTTCTGTCAGTGTCCTGCACCACTTCCTCACCACGTTTATTTCCTGTCTGTCTCCAAGAGACACAAGCAACAAAGCTGGAAACATGGAAGAGAAGGAAAGGAAGCTTCCTGGAGTTCCAAGGCTCATACAAACTCTTCCTGTGCCATTCCTTAGGTTGTTCTGCACATTGGAAACCACATGCAAGAGCTGAAGGCACTGTAGGATTCCCTAGGAAGAGGAGGCCCCAGGGACTGCCCTGTTCCCACACCAGGCCAGCCAGGCAGGTGACATCCTGCACACTGTCACCTCCCAGACAGACAAGCAGGGTGCCCCAGGCAGATACAGCTGTGCTGTCCTTGGAGGTCTGAGAGATCCTCCTGAGTATTATGTGACAGAGCTCTCATAAAGCAGAGGGACCAGAGAGGTTGGTAAATGCTCCTCTACCTCCCAGGGCACCTCAAAGACAGGGACATGTTGGTGGCCTTCCCAAACCCCACCTTAGCTTCTAGTTCTAACGCATCAGCTGCCAAAAATCCTAAAAGGCAGCCCCATTATCTCACAGGTGGTGAACATATTTCATAAGGGACACTCCATGTACTGCCTCCCAGTAAAGTCAGGCTATCATAGAATCATAGAATGGGCTGGGTTGGAAGGGACCTCAGAGATCATCAAGTCCAACCCTTGATCCACTCCCCCCGTGGTTCCCAGCCCATGGCACTCAGTGCCACATCCAGGCTCTTTGGAAAGATCTCCAGACACGGAGAATCCACTACTTCCCTGGGCAGCCCATTCCAATGCCTGATCACCCTCTCCGTAAAGAAATTCTTTCTAATCTCCAACCTAAACCTCCCCTGGCACAACTTGAGACCCTGCCCTCTTGTCTTGCTGAGAGTTGCCTGGGAAAAGAGCCCAACCCCCCCCTGGCTCCAACCTCCTTTCAGGGAGTTGTAGAGAGTGATGAGGTCTCCCCTGAGCCTCCTCTTCTCCAGCCTGAACACCCCCAGAAGCAAAACAGCCCCAGAAGCAAAGCAACCAGAGCTCTCCTCCCCTTGCATATTAGGCCTGTGGTTGTACAGTAGATAACTTCATGTTTACAGCTGAGTAAGAGGCACAGAGGTTGCTACATGCAATGCATCTTGATGCATGAGCCACAAAGGAAAAAAGTCCTTATCATTCAGTCAGCAGCTTCCTTTCTCTTCAGCTCCACAGGTTGCAGGATAAATGAATTCCTAGCTGCATTGTCTGGCCAGCAGTGCCATATGGGAAGAAAGGAAAGTCATTTTTATGGCAAAATAAGAACATGCATTAGCAAATTCAGCCACATTATCAGAAATCCTACCTGTTCACATGGCAGACAATGCAAAAAGATAAATTACTGTCGTTATCTACAATACCTTTCAGTCAATGTAATAGCAGAGTACACTAAACCCAGGGGTTTTCAGCAGGGTAAAACACAACTCCCAAATAAGATTGGAATAAACTGGAAATAAACTGAAATAAAAGGTAATAAAATTAATTTTGAACTGTGATAGTTTTTTAGCACCTGTTCACTGCTTCAAGGCTACAGTTCTTGTCTCACAGGATAACTGTTTCTGACCATTCTTTGAGAGTCAAAGAAGAAACAAAACCCTCTTGCTGCTGGCTGAGGTTTTAAGCAGGCACCCAATTCACTGCCACTGACTGCAGATTTATTTTAATTAGAATTCCAGAGGGCAGAAAACTGACATGTAGAGATCATTGCCATGAAAGAGTAACTTGAGAACAAGGCACTAGTCAGTATCAGCAGTGCTTTGCTGAATGAAATACAAGTTGTTTCAGCCCTTCATCTCCATCAGAATATAAAGAAAGATTCTTCAGGCTCTGAAGTGGGAGGATAAGCAAGCTCACATCACCAAGGCAAAGTCAAGGCAGTGGAAGGCAAGTTCTCCAGTGGCTCACAGCTGGTCCCTTTTGTCACTAGATGGTGCTGAGCATTTGGCTACATTTTCACATCCTTTTACATGGAAAACTGTAATAAAGATACTTTTATCTCTGCTCAGCCTTTCTACCTCTTGTTTTCAGTTAGCTGTTAGCAAGCAAGCTGTTCATCTGAGCAACTAACACCATAGTGACAGCAACCTCAGTTGTAAATATTCCATTCCTGTGGTACCAATGATGAGAGCCTTGCAGGCAGCTGGGTACCACATGAGCCACAGGCTCCAAGTTTTCTTTCCTCCCCCAGAGATGCTGTCAGATGAAACAAGGCACAAATAATCTTTGCACTTGTGGTGTCAGTTCTGGGATCACCAAGATGCCTTTAACCCTTTGGCAGTGTAGTGTGAATTTGACTTGCAAGTGCTGGGATGGATCTGTGTGTTCTGGAAGAATGGAACTTGCTAATAGTTCCCAGACTGATGAACTGTAAAGGATTAACTAATATTGACTTTGTCTCATTTGGGTCATCTTTTCAAACCTTTGGAGCACAAGCAGAAAATCTTTGGCTTCTTTCTGGTGCAGAACATTTGCTGGCAGAGATCCAACACAACAGAAAATCCAAACTAGTGTGGGTGCCAGCAGCACTAGATAGTTCCACCTGCATGAGTACAAATCAATTCACCTTTTTTCTGGGCTTACTATGAGCTCAGACTGCTGCACCACCACCTACATGGCTGCTGGGGTCTCTGCAGAGCAGTAGATTGTGGCACAGGATCACACCCCTAATTTTAGCAGGGTACCAATAAGGGTGTTCTTAGGAAGAGTTCATTTATCTCCTCCCTTTCTGGCCACCAGGATGCAGGCTTAGGATTATGTGGAGAAAAGCTGAAAAACTCAAAGTAAGGAAGTAGTTTCACAAGCACTTACCAGCAATATGTCTGTCACAACAGCCCAGTTTACAGATAAAAACAGTTCTCCAAATGCAACAAAAATCTGCCAAAAAAAGAAGAAAGGAGTGACTATACACACTGCATTGACCTTCACTGTGAAGGTGAAGGCAGGCTCACTGCATACACTTAATTCTGGAAGAGCTGTACATATTCATCTACTTAAAAATTAAACATCTCTGTCTATGCTTACAAACACAAAATTCATCTTAAAAGGGGAGAAAGGAACCAGAGAAGCTATGTGGGTTGCTTTGTGTCACAAATTCTCAGCAGAAGAGAACATACCACCCCCTAAAATAAAGTGCTGAGCCCAAGGAGAAGAGTAGAGCCTGTAAAGAGAAACATTCAGCACAGGTTTAAGAAGTGCTCCAAGATCTCCCTGTGCTTGGGTTTCCAAATGAAAGCACTAGAACACCTCTGTGCCAGTACAAGTGCTCTTAAATGTTCCTTCAGAGAGATAACACCCAAAATTAAATGGACTCCCAGAGACAAGGAGCCTCAGCACCGTGTGGGAATTCCCTGATCCACCACAGATGGAGACTCAGCCATCAGGAAAAGGGGTAGGGCCTCCAACAGTTCCTACAGCTGGGGTCTCGGCTATGATTAACCCTTTCAGCCAGCCCTGCACTTAATCTGAGCAGGCTGGACAGAGCAGTCAGGGCTTGAGGAAATCATTAAAGCCCTGCTGGAAAGCTGGATCTGTCCTAGAGGCAGAATCTGTTCAGTGACACAGGCCAGAGATAACACCTGGGAAACAACACCCATTGTAACAACAGCATCTTGTCTGGTGAGGTCATGGTCAAATGTTGTATGTGGTTGATGAAAACACAGTCCTAAGAAAGGCACAGGCAAACTATCAGCTGTTTTCAGAGGGGTAGTTTACATTTTCTGAAGAAAACTCCAGACCTCTTGGCCATCCCTCTGATTCCCCTCTGATACCTCCTGGGTGTTTCTTGCCTCTACTGTTCATGTGGTTTCCTCTCCAAACCAGGCTGGGGAAGAAGTTCCTCAAGTACAGAGATATTTAGTACAGAACTGTCTCCAGACATCTTTTCCTTCAAAATACTTTATATTTGCAGCTGATTCTATTCCTCCACACAGAATTACTTTTCTTGAAGTTTTATAACAATTACCACTCATTTCACATACTCTTTGACTATGTCTCAGCTTTTGGATTTATCCATCTCACTATCAAAGTCTTTGCAATGATACAAATTGCCCTTGCAAGAGACAGTGCAATCATTCTTCTCCAGCTCCAGACTGTTGCAGTGACAGCCTGCAGACTACAGAAATAATGACAGTGTTAGCTGGAAAGCAGGTGACACACCTTTTGTTAGAGAACTTTGAGCCAAACACCAACTCAAACATCTTTGTGAACACGTGTGGCCATATCATGCACTCCAGCCTTTTGCCCAGCCACCTGGCAAAAAAAGATTAACAACATCCAATCTTGCAGCCCCCAGAAAAGATTGGCCTTTCATTGTCTTATTTCAAGCTAATATTCCCTGAACTCTCTTGTGGAAGATCCAGACCCATCAGGCATCATGTTTGTTCCCCCTGATTCCACACAAATTCACTTTAAATTGCTTAATTTAGAATTGCAGCCTGTGGTCAAAGCCATGCTCACAGGGGAATTAGAGGCAAAGGCAGAAGAAGTGCAGCTGAATCCTGCTGCATGACCTGAATTCTGTCAGTTGTGCAAGAGAGAGGGCAGGTTACAGTGCAACAAGGAGACAAAGAACAAAGAGTTTATTTAAGTCCTGTTCTGATGCTTTGGATCTAACAAGATGCAAGACAACAGTTCGAGCAGAAAGTTCCAAACTGTTCCTAGATACCATCACTAGAGCAGAAGACTCCCTGCCTTCACACATCAAGTGAGAGGCTGGTCTGTCTTACAGGAACCTGGTGATGTTTAACACTTTTAAAGTATTGTTGCCAGTTTTCCTTTCTCTTCATGCTTTTCCCAAGTTATTTAGTGTCTACAAGCCCCTAAGAACACAAGCATGTCATGCCTAGAGCAAGAAAAGAATGTAAAATTTATTTTTAGGAAATAAAGCATGCTCTCAACCTAGAGTTGGAAGGAATATGGATTAATGAAAAATCTTCCATGATAACAAAATGTGATATTCAGTGGTTAAGGCCTCATACTCTGGAGAGCAATTATTTCATACAGAATTGCATTGACATTAAAGACAACTTTGTTAACTTTTCTTCCCTAGGTTCTTGTGGGGGCTGCAGTTGTAGGGTCACAGAAACACTCAACCCAGACAGTTTAAAATTCATTTCCAATGGATACAATCAGAATAAGGTCCCAAATTTTAGGTGGATACTGCATTGTAGGTGACTGATTACATTCACACCTAAAGCTAATCTGCAGAGACTTTGATTAAACCAATATCAGTGCTAAACACCCACCCTGCTTTTAAACATCCAGATGTCTCAGAGACAAAATAGGGAATCAGTGTGGCTGGGCCACAGGTCTTCAGTAATTTTTGTCTTTTTAAAAAGAACCCCCCCAGCAGGTGTGCCAGAGACAAGAGCAGCAGAGCCTCCTCCAAATGCAAGTTGCAGAGCAAGACTGCCTCCTAACACAGCATTACAAAAGAGAGTACTGTGTGGTTAAATGGAGGTGTTCAGGATGCTGAAATTGTCCAGAGTTCCCAGTCTCAGGGTTCAGTCATGGCCTTCCCCAGTGTAGAGAGCACACAACTTCCATCTTGCTTTGGAGACAGGAACAGATTTAGACAGAGCCTCCTCTGAGGTAACAAAGCCAGGTAATTTTTTCTGTCTTTTCAAAGGTTGTCTTCAAAATCAAGAACTCCAAGATTTTGACATTTTGGAGTGTCAAAATCTGGCACTCCAGAAATCAGGAGTGTCTTTCTGGACACTCTTTCTGGGTGTCCAGAAAGAGGAGAGAAATCTCATGGCATCTCCATCCACCTGGCCCAACAGAAACCCTGGAAGTCCTGTTGTATTTGTGTTAACTTGAGAATTCTTGTGCTTTGAAACATTTCTTCCAGCTCTGGCCATACCTGACTGAACCTGTTTCATTCCCTTTCACTATCCACTCAAGCCAGAGGAAGGCACAATCCAGAACCCACTGTAATTGCACACTGAGGCTTTTTTGCTTCAGTATTTTCCACACTGTGAAGGGATGCAGACAGGTTTGCTAACGACAGGGACAGGGAAGCCACTTTCCTGCTCCTGTCCCGCCCAAATGGAAGACTGGGGACCAGATTTCAGTGGGACCTTCACATGAGCTGCACCAGCTGGGATGCCACTCCAATGCTCACCTCACTGTGACTGGTGTCAGATCTGGTTTAGAAAGCAAGGAGAGGCATGGCTGGTGCCAGAGAAAGGCAGAGTTAAGCAGCTGCAGGGGGAGAAGTGTTACAAGAATCAGCTGCTTAGATTGCATGGGATTTTTTTTACATTCCAGGTTGGAACACCTGAATCAAGCACATCAAACCAAAGGCAAAGTGGCCAGTCTGGAGTTAAAAGACTCTGACAAAAGACTCTTAACTCTGGAGTTAAAAGACCAACCGGTCTGCCCTTGGAAAGAAACTGAAGGAACAGAGTTATCCATATCCCAGTTCAGAATTTCCTCCCAGAAAAAAAAAATTGCAGTTTGGAGAGGAAAAAAAAGCTTTTTATCAGTCCTAATAAAACATGTATTTTGGTACTTCAAAGCCAATGTATTGATTCACTCATCTAACACAGACTGGCAAATGGACCTTGTTGTTCTCCATCTGAGTGACAAAAAAACCTCCAAACTGAAGAACAACCTCAGAGTGGGTCTATGTGGGAATCTAAGAAGTAGAAAAAGGAAATGCTTATTCTTTGGCACTCAGATCTCTGCTCTTGCATCAAAAAATCATCTTCAATTTTACATTTTGCTTTTTTGTAGCAAACATGGAAATCCATTTGATTTTTCCTTTGGTGTAAAGGTGTTTTTCCACAGGAATACATTCTTGGGGAGTCAAAAGGAAAACCTCTTTGAAAAAGTGTTATTCTTAGAAGAAAAAAAGCAGACCTACAAAAGTGCCCTTTTGCAGAGAACTGTTGATTACTGTAATTAACTTAAGTAGGATCCTCTTATTTATGTTAACCATGGTAATTGTGGCTATGGAGTCACAAGGAAAAAGCCAGGAGTTTTTCCCTAGCTGTTACCAGATTATTGTTAAAATAAGCTTTACATTCAGTTCTCTCTCACACAGGGAGTTTTTGTAACTATTCATCAAGCCCAGTAAGTTTCTGCTTTTCCCTTTACTGAGAACAGAATTTAAGTGATTTATACTTTAGTTTGCATTGCCAAAAGCTTGACTTTGAAGATCTGCTGGTGGTTTGGGGCTTTGAAGGTGATGACTAAACTATTCTTAGCAAGAACTGTGTGTATTGTACAGTCACAAGCACACTGATCTTTAAGTATTCAGAGAGCAAAAATAAATAAGAATACTAAGTAAGTCACAGAGCATTAAAAATTAACATCAAATTGAGACTTTCCTTTTATATTTTTTTGATAAGGGACACTCTAGTTTCCTGCAGTTAATGACACAGGCTCACTCCTCTCTTTAGTGTGGGCAGGCTCTGCAGGTCCTGAGCCCCAGTTTATGATGTTCTGCCTGCTTTCCCTTTTTACTGGGAAGTGCTGCAGAGTGGGGCTCTCCCAGGACAGATCACAGCAGCTGGGCTGGCAGGGCACCTTGTCACAACTCACTGAAACCTCTTAATGGTCAGGAATATTGCAGAGAAGTCTGCAAAAGCCACCCCTCTCCTCCTCCCTCTCCTCATTCCCTGTTTCCCCAGGATCCCAGAGGACATTTTGCCAGTGACAGAGAGATTGGCACTTACAAAAGTGGAAATGATGTTTGTCTGGGCCATCACCAGAGCTACGTAGAGACAGAGAGCAGAAATGAACATGCTTGTGGCACAGATCAGAGGATCAGCTTTACTGTTTATCTTCCTTAATCTTCTTGCAGCTTCTGCTCCAGCAGTGACACCCAAGATTCCTGTCCCAATTGTGATGCCTCCAAATATTAGGCTGGTGACAAAGCAAAGGAGTTACTTGTGCATTGTAAGACCGTACTTTGGGGAAAAAAAATGGTGTTAGCTTATACATTTCTTTAATGGGGAACTTTGATTTTATTGCACTTGATCTAACCTTCCCAGTCCTTCCAAATGGATTTAATCCCAAGCCTCAATTGAAGCTCTGCCCCTGCAAGTGAGGCTCTGTCCTGGGGAGCAGGTATTTTCCCATTTATAGAGCAGGTGTTACACACCCAGGCTCAAGGAAGACTCTTCTCAGTATGACCTGGCTTGGATCTCTTAGAGGAGGTACAGTCATCTTGGTTACCCTGTGAACCAATCTATTCAGTCATCCCTAAAACACAGATGGAATAACTCTGTACCACAATCTGCTGTCTTGGAAAAGATCCAGTAACATGGAATTACACACATCTAAATGATAACCCTCTAGTTAGCACAGCTGAGATGAGTCACTGCTCTGACTGTGGCAAACATCTTCCATGTTCCAAAAGTTGAAAAGAATACTGAAGAGTTAACTAGTGGGAGGTCCATGCAATATTTTCTGAACACAGAATTTCAAATGCCACTCAGCTTTCTGTGTCTGCAAATGCAAATGTGTTCTCCAGGAATGACAAGTTCATGTTTTAAAAGTAGGTGTTTGAATAGCTTAGAGGACTCAGCTTCCAAAGGGACTGCTTTTCTCTCTCCCAAATGAGATCCTAATGACAAAGCCAGGCTCTTGCAAGAAGACCAGGGGTGCCACTGATTGTTTAATGCATCATAATCCTCCTGAGACAAAATGGGGACAGGAGCATTATGTTCTGTGCTTCTAAATATTTCAGACTGCTACATGGTGAGTTCTGTACATTTTCCTAAGCTTTCTCTGGCTTCAAAGCAAAGTAACCAGCTAGGGTATGATCTATCCCTTTAAAATACAGTGCATCTACCCTTTAATTTATTTCTGGCTGACTAGAAAAAACTCAGTTCTATATGGCAAGAAGGAAAAAAAAAAAAAAGGTATTTCTATACAAGGTAATAATCTTTCAGGTTATTTGTACTATCCCTATAAGTTTTTCAGGATTCTGATCCATCACTCACTGTAACTTGATAGTGAGAGTGTTAGAGATTTTTCTGGGAGAGGCAAGTTCCAAGGGGACATTGGTTGATTGAAGCATTCATGGAATTGTGTTCAGAAGATCCATGTGTTGTGAAGTGCTGTTGAAACACAGCTGAAAGAACAAGGAACAGCCCAAACTAAACCCAAGCACAGCTCAATTGACAAGGAATAGGAAAGCTCAGAAGCCTAGTCCTGAGGAAAGGCTGCTAGGGGATCTTTTAGGGTCTGAGAGAGAGAATTCTCACTTCTCTGGCTCATGTGTTCCAAAGTGTCTGCACGAGGACCTGAATAAAAATTTCAGGATTGAGACCTGAGTCAGTTGTGCCACCAATTGAATTTGTGTTTCCAGGGAGCCTAAGTGACACAGCCTTGATCCTTAACAAAGCCTGCAACTGCTGAACAGCCAGAGGCAAACGTGTCCTTAAAGTATCCCTGGGCAGGTCTGGGAATGTGTAGCTCAGTTCTTCCAGCACCATCAATTACAGGTCAGACATAACTGTTTATATTGTGCTTCTTTACATCCCTCCTGGAATAAGAGTCTAAAAGGAGCCTTATGCTGCTCCTGGCACTAGAAATGCCAAGGTTGTCTTTAAAGCACCTGGTGAGAAAGTCTACATGAGGCTAAACTGTCAGGTGCTTCATTTTGCTTCTGTGAAGACCATCTCTGCACTACCAACACTGCTGTGGAATAATAATTCAGAAGGTGGATTAGAAAACGAAACACGGGCTAACCCCTTCAGATTAACAGAGGAAGTATTTAAACAGCATCTGTTACCAGATGCAGCTGAACAGTTTAAAATGTTTAAATTTTTCAGCTTCCCTTCCCCTCCCACCCTGAGCCAGAATCCTAAATTCACTTCCTTCCTCAGCATTATTTCTATCCATAGTGTGCCTGTGGTGACATCCATGGCAGGACATCTGTGGGTGACAATTCAATCCACCTGGTTACACAACAACTCAGACACCACTTTTGAGTTGACTTGGTTATTCCAGTGCAGAAAAGCAAAAGAACTCAGTTAGCAGAGGACACACAAGGTATGATTACTGCTTTTCCCTTTAATTGTCTTCACCTGGAAAGACAATGTAGTAAGCAGTTAATTCCTGGGAATCTATCATGAAGGCAGAGACTGAAACCAGTTCTGGGATACCTCCAGAAGAAGGGCAGGGACACTTGGATGGAGGCCACTGGTAGTACATAAAAGACAAGTGTCTCACTGAAGGTAGCCAGGAAGACTCCAGGGGAACACTGAATACATTTTTCTATTCTGGATAACAAGCTGTAGGGAGAAAAGAATCTCTTCCTAGCTGGGGAAGAAGAGATCACAAAAAGCTGTATTATGATTACTTCAAAGTTCTCTCCAGTTGCCAATTCCTCCTGCCCACCCAACATTTGATACTTAGTCATGTATCTTCACTGGTCTGAAAAGCCTCTGCAAGCTGAGCTCTGCTAGCACTCACTCCCAAGACCAAATTATCCTGTTCAGCTGTAATGATATGATAGGAGGTCAAAATTATCAAGCTTGCTTTGTGCTGGGGCTCACAATGACCTGGCCAATGTGGCAGGAGTTTTAAAACCAGACTAAGAAGAAAGTAATGGGAAAGTTGGCAAAGCACAGGATCTAACAATACTTTAATGGGTATTTTAAGTAGCTTAGGGTGTATTGTCAACTCTCAACTTAAGTCCCCTTGCTAAAGCTGCTCCTTTCAGTGCAAATATTCCTTTCCACTTAATAGAACTGGCAGCATCTTTCTAGTTCACCGAGTGATGATAAACTAACAAACTAATAGCAGTGTCCCAGCAATTTGCTCTGATATTTACATCCCATTGCCTTCACAACAAGTGTTCACTGTCACATCTGCCTTTGGGAACAACCTGGGACTTTGTTTCACCCAGCTGTGCACACCTCACCTGTTAGATGAGTTGCATGATTCTTGGAGGCAGGGTGGTTCAGTGCCCTGGGCAACCTCAGCCCTGTAAAGAAACAGAGGTACCCAGGTCCCCAGGGCTCCAGTAACAAAGGCCATGGCAGTCAGACCCAGTGATGACCAGACAAAACTCCAGCTGGAAGTTAAAAGAAATGAGAGACAGAAAGAATAGGCTGTGAGAAAAAAGGGAAAACCTACCTGATTTCAAGCAATAACAAAACAATTCACTCAGACATAATAATAATAATAAAATAATATAGTAATAATAAAAATGCAGTCCCTGAAGAGATTAATTTCGATCAAGCTTTATGTATGAACTTCAACAGTAAAATGGATTCAGTAGAGCACAGAGTATGACCTCCTGATTTCATGTTAAATCCCAGTCCTAGTTTCTTAGAGATTTTGTTGCCAACTTTTGCTAAAACAACTGCTGTGCAATTTTTAATAGCAGATCTACAACAATAGTGGGCAAGAATTTAATGCCTTGGTAGCTAAATGAAAATGTTTTATGTGCAAGTCTAAATGCCTCAGGATGGTTTAAGTTGTTTGCATAACCAGTATAAATGAGAAACATCTGGATCTTCCAAACTGTTCAAATGCAGTGGCTGAAGCACTCCTTAACTCTACCTGATAAGCACAAATAGACTCACAGTCTGCAGTGATTTTCAGAAAAAAGGAGAAAGCATTTTAAAAATTGTCCAGATATTGTCTCTTTCCTGCCCTATACTAGGGGAAAATTAACTTTTTACTGGTCTGTTTGTAGTTAATAGTTGAGAAAAAAATCTTGTGTTCAGTAGCAGGGTATGAAATATTAAGACAAAATAAAAAGTGCTGCAAATGACCAGGTGATCACCAGACTAGAGGATTTATTAATACAGGAATCTAATTCTTCATTCTCTAAAGAGAAAGGGCTCTTGGACTTGATTAATAGTAGAACCACTTGTGGTTTTTTGGCTGTATATCCTTATGCTTTAGAAAGCCACTGCTAAAAGGAGAAGAAAATTAAAATCTAATTTTACAACACTGCTGGAAGTTGCAAGGACTGTCTTTGTAGGAAAGCAACCTTGAAGTCAGTCTAAACATTGAAATGTCAGAAAGGTTCATTGTTTGATTTGGGAAAGTTCATTTTTTTATTCACTTCAGACTGTACTGCCTACAAATTGTGATCCAACAAACTGCATCTCTAATGTATTTGCTGTTCCGGATGCAAACAGGATGCAGATTTAATCGACAATTAGAGAAGACTGGACCTTTTAGACGAGGAACACGCCCGAGACAGAAAAGCTCCCAGGAAGGCAGGGGAAAGCCAGCGCGGGGGAGCGGGGAGCAGCCCGCAGGCAGAGCGCGGTGCACAGCGTCACCTGCTGTTCCCAAACCGCATCCGAAAACCCTTCCCGGACACCAGGGATCGGGTCAGACACCTCCTGCAACCCGTGTGTTACTGCGTCCTGCTGACCAGCTGCTGTTAACGTGAGTATTTGTGTGGTTAAAAGGAAGAGGTCATGAACCAGCCACAGGTTAGCTGGGTAAAACACATGTACAAGGACTTAACCATGCTGGGGTCCCACAGACTCAGACCTCTTGTATCAGAGGCAAATACATAAATATACAAATATCACTCACAAACACCACACTAAGACTACCTGAGACATGCTGACCAACCTTCCTCAGGCACTCAGATAAAGATGCACCTAAAAATAGGCATTTTAGCAGTCTAGGTTACCTGACATGTTTAAAGCAAGGGGAAAGGGGCAACTTGATAGAAAGTAGAGTTGAATAGGAGCACACCAACAGTGTAACACTGCCTCCCTCCCTCCCACCCCTGCTCCTCTCAAAATGGGAGGGCAGCAGAAGCAAAGAAATTCCTGTAGAAGAGTGACAGAAAGGTTTTTGTTGCTGGTGTTCCAATCACCTTGTATGCAGCGTGTGACACAGAGGAGCTGGCAGGGACTTGCTGGCTGTATTTCTAATAGTGGAATGGTTGTTCCTAAATGGAGGGAATTTTGCTGCTAACATCACTTACTTCTTGGCAAGTGATGCAACATCTTGACACCAAGTAGTCTTGGCAGTTCTCTGCACACCTGGTTTCTCAGCTTTGACTCGGATTGTCCCGGAGATGCTCAGGGCTCTGTGTGCTGCTGTCCTCCTCTGGGTCCTGTGAGGGACCAGTAGGATCAGGAGAACCAGTGCCAGACCTCCCATGCAAGGAGTTATCTGTAGACACAAGGCTGGTTAGGTCAAGGGTATCTTTTTTTCCTCGAGTGAAAGCCCCACAGCAATTCAAATTTGGTGTTAAAAGTACATGTTGAAGAACTGCAGAATGTTGAGAAATAGGTGGGATTTGCTGTTCATATTTGTAAAGAAAGTGACTTTGGTGATTTTTGGTGACTTTGAAGGATAATGGATCCTTGCTTCCTATCATACACATACCTGATCACTCCCCTCTGATT